>NC_089839.1:29273600-29633100 GCF_035609145.1 Eleutherodactylus coqui
AGATGGTGAGGGAGTACGCAGCCGATCGTACCACCGTCCTCCGTGACGCCTCTGCTCCGTACAACTACTGGGTGTCAAAGCTGGACACGTGGCCCGAACTCGCGCTGTATGCCCTGGAGGTGTTGGCTTGCCCTGCGGCTAGCGTCTTGTCAGAGAGGGTGTTTAGTGCAGCTGGGGGAATCATAAAGGACAAGCGTAACCGCCTGTCAACTGACAGCACCGACAGGCTTACACTCATAAAGATGAACAAAGCCTGGATTTCCCCAGACTTCTGTTCTCAACCAGCGGACAGCAGCGCTACCTAAAGATCTTTGTCAATCTGTGTATGATATTCGTCCTCCTCCTCCGGCTCCTCCTCCTGAAACCTCACGTAATCACCGTGAATGGGCAATTTTTCTGTGGGCCAAAAGGCTCATGTAACTTTTCTAAATAATATTTATCTGTTTCAATTCTCATTAAAGCATTGAAACTTCCACCTGAACCAATTGTTTTTTAGACTGGGCTGCCTCCAGGCCTAGTTAAAAATTAAGCCACAGTACGCTAAGCGATTAATGGGTTTCACCTGCCCTCTGGGTTGGGCATGGGCAATTTTTCTGGGGTACATTTGTACTGTCGGTACACCAATTTTTCGGGCCCTCGCCTACAATGTAATCAAAGTAATTTTTATGGGCTTCGCCTGCACTCATGGTACACCACTGTGTCTGGGGTTGGCCTACACTTTTGCTACAGAAATGTAACTCTGTTCTGCCTACCTATATTTCTGCCACAGTAATGCTACAGGGGTCTGACTATACTTCAGCAACAGAAATGTTACTTCGGTCTGCCGATACTTCTGCTCCTGAAATGTTACCTTGCTTGGTGTATACTGTTACTACTGTAATTTTACTAATACTGGGCTCTGCCCATAATGCTTCAACGGAAATGTTACAGGGGCAGGTCTATACTGCTATAACAGAAATGTAACTAATAGTGGGCTCTGCCCATACTGCTTCTACATTAATGTTACTGGGGTCTGACTATACTGCTACTACTGAAATGTTACAAATACTTTGCTCTCCCTACACTGCTGCCAGGGAAATGTTTATCTGCTGCTTTGCCCATACTGATTCTACGTTACTGTTACTGGGGTCTGACTATACTGCTACTACTGAAATGTTACAAATACTTTGCTCTCCCTACACTGCTGCCAGGGAAATGTTTATCTGCTGCTTTGCCCATACTGCTTCAACGTTACTGTTACTGGGGTCTGTCTGCACTGCTGGAACTGAAATGTGACTGGGGCATGTCGCAACTGATACTACTGAAATGTTACTGGGGTCTGTCAATACTGCTGGAACTGAAATGTTACTGGGGTCTGTCTAGACTTATACTACTGAACTGTTACTGGGGTCTGTCTATACAGATACTACTGAAATGTTACTGGGGTCTGTGTATACTACTGCAAATGAAATGTTAGTGGGGTCTGTTGTCACTGCTGCCAATGAAATGTTACAGGGGTTTGTGCATACTCTTACCGCTGAAATGTTACTAATTCTCGGCTCTGGCTATACTGCTGCTACTGCAATGTTACAGGGTAGTGGAAATGGAGGCTTCCCAAAGACATGATGGTGGCGAGGCTGCGCTACTAGGTTCCCCAGGCGCGACAACTTTTCAGCGACGCGGTCACTGGGAAGGTGCATATAACCACGGGGACAGGACACGTACTGCCTCAAAAACATCCCCGTCCTCCTCCTCCAAAAATGAAAACATTCTTGGCAAATGCTTTCGCAGTGGTCCGTCTGGTGGCAGTCCAAGAATTTCACCTTAAACGACACAATAAGAAAGCCGCGCACCACGGCCATCTTAATCCTGGCCACATTCCGAAAACCAACGGAATAAAACCGCGCTAATATGTCCACAGTCGCGACCACTATCCCACCAATGCGGTTACTGGTAAGGTGCATATAACCACGGACACGGGGACAGGACACGTACTGCCTCAAAAACATCCCCGTCCTCCTCCTCCAACAATGAAAACATTCTTGGCCGAAGCCCACCTGTATTTAATCTGACGTTAGCTCTGCTGTCCAGGGCACTGCAATGGGATTTATTTATGTACCGTCGGTGGGTTCCAGGGAGCCACCCATTTGTACCTGCCTGTGTCTATGTATTAAAAACCCTGGTCAGACTGGGGCATGCAGTGTGGGCCGAAGCCCACCTGCATTTAATCTGACGTTACCTCAGCTGTGCTGGGCAATGCAATGGGATTTATTTATGTACCGCCGGTGGCTTCCTGGGACCCACCCATGCTGTCGGTCCACACGGAGTTGTAACTGCCTATGTCTACTTATAATGAACCCCAGTCTGACTGGGGCATGCAGTGTGGGCCGAAGCCCAACTGTATTTAATCTGACGTTACCTCAGCTGTGCTGGGCAATGCAATGGGATTTATTTATGTACCGCCGGTGGGTTCCAGGGAGCCACCCATGCTGTCGGTCCACAGGGACTTCACATAGGGGATTTGTACCTGCCTGTGTCTATGTATTAAAAACCCTGGTCAAACTGGGGCATGCAGTGTGGGCCGAAGCCCACCTGCATTTACTCTGATGTTACCTCAGCTGTGCTGGGCAATGCAATGGGATTTATTTATGTACCGCCGGTGGCTTCCTGGGACGCACCCAATGCTGTGGGACCACACGGACGTCACATTAGGGAGTTGTACCTACCTGTGTATACTTATAAAAAAACCCCGGTCTGACTGGGGCATGCAGTGTGGGCCGAAGCCCACCTGTATTTAATCTGACGTTAGCTCTACTATCCGGGGCACTGCATTGGGACAAACTACAGGAGCAATACAGCGCTAATGAGACGTGCACAGCTACGCTAGCATTGGAGTCCGCTGTAGGCCCGCGATTGCTGAGGGTTTGTGCAGAGGCCTATGTCCTGGGTGCAGTGAAAGTCCGCTTCCTGCCTAGGATTGCTGAGTCTGTGGGCCGAGGCCTATGTCGTGTGGCCGCTCAGATCAATTTTTTGTTCATGTCTTCGGTTTCCTAGTACCCACCTATGCTGTTGGTGCTAACTTAGTTCCCATCGCGGTGTTTGACCTGTCTGCCACAAAGACACTGACTGACTTGGGTAGGGGGCAGAGCGCTGACGGCTTTCCCCTTGCAGTGTCGATTGAGCTATGCGACACCTTGACAGAATGAATACTATGTGGCACATGGATTCCCCATTGCTATGCCCACATGTGCAGCTCCTGACTGAGGTGGCACAGGATTGGATTTCTCATTGCTTCTGTACAGCATTGTGGGCTATCGCCCCGCCCCTTTTAAAGAGGGTCGCTGCCTGGCCCTGCCAACCCTCTGCAGTGTGTGCCTCCGGTTCCTCCTCATGGCAGACGCACTTATAAATAGACATGAGGGTGGTGTGGCTATGGGGCCAGCGTGTGGCATGAGGGCAGCTGAAGGCTGCGCAGGGACACTTTGGTGTGCGCTGTGGACACTGGGTCGTGCGGGGTGGTTGGGCAGCATGTAACCCAGGGGAAGAGGCAGCGGTGTGTCCCGCAGGCAGTGATTGTGCTTTGTTGGAGGTAGTGTGGTGCTTAGCTAAGGTGTGGCTTACTAATGAGGGTTTGTCCGAAGTAAAAATTGTTGGGGGGGGGGGGGGGGGGGCGGGGCCCACTCTTGCCGCTATTGTGGCTTAATAGTGGGACCTGGGAACCTGAAATGCAGCCCAGCATGTTGCCCCTCGGCTGCCCTCTCCGTTTCTGTGTCGTTTCCATCACTTTCTTGGGTTTTGCAGATTTACACCAATGAAAACCTTAGAGAGCATCGGCGATATACAAAAAATGCTCGAGTCGCCCATTGACTTCAATGGGGTTCGTTACTCGAAACGAACCCTCGAGCATCGCGGAAAGTTCAACTCGAGCAACGAGCACCCGAGCATTTTGGTGCTCGCTCTTCTCTAGTTAGGACCTTTGATGATGTATATACTGTGTGGCCCTATACTCAGTATATAACAGGGGCGGCTGACTAATATATACCTGATTACTGATCAGAATATTGTATAAGACTCCTTCATATCTAATGGCTCATTTACACGTAATGATTATCGCTTAAAATTCCTTCAGAAGAATCAATTTGAGCAATAATCAATGTAAATGCGCAAAAATTGTTCACGTGTCGTTCGTGGTTTGTTAAGTTCACTTTTCAGTCAGCTTAGAAAACCTCATTGGCTCACTGGCTTCTCATTCTGTGTAAATGTTCCCAGCTCAGCGCTTCACATGGGATGTAAGGCATTGAGCGAGAAGTCCATGATCCAGCCGCAAGTCTTTCTATATAAACACTGTCCACAAGCGCTGACAACCCTAGGGGTGACTCATGCGGTCATTTGAAATACTGTTGGCCCGTGTAAAAGGGCTATAAGTCACTTCCATTGTACGTTGCCACTAATCCTCTATAATCCCCCAGTAGTAAGACACTTCATGGAAGATGTTCTTATCTCCCTCAGGTTCCTTAGGTACAGGACTCTCACAGATAAAGACGATGGTCCTTTCCATCAATGACCCACCAAGGATGGAGAAGGACGGAGACCACATGGCTGCCCAGATATTAGACCTCACCCTGGAGATCATCTACTGGATAACTGGGGAGGTGAGAGCTTCACATGATGTCACTCTTATCTCTAGTAATAAACAGGGGAATGATGGGAAAGGGGAAGGATTCTTAGCCTCCAAGTAGTGATCAGTGTCTCACCATCCACAGGATTACACAGTAGTGAAGAAGTGCTCTGGTGAGTGTGTGACCCCCTGTGTGTCAGGAGGACAGAGCCGGACGCAGAGCCCCATCACCGAGCCTTCACCTCATTCACTGATACATGAGCAGAAGATCCTAGAACTTACCCACAGGATCACTGAGCTGCTGACCGGAGAGGTGAGCGCTGCTGGGAATGGGGGGCATTATATAATAACGCCAAGGGAGGAGTCTGGAGGATGACGGTATATTGTGTGTGTCAGGTTCCTATAAGGTGTCAGGACGTCACTGTCTATTTCTCTATGGAGGAGTGGGAGTATTTAGAAGGACACAAGGATCTGTACAAGGACGTCATGATAGAGGATCAGCAGCCCCTCACAATACCGGGTAAGAAGAGACCTTCCTTTATTGTGGAGACCAGTTTTGAGGGACGACAAGTCTTGCCATCATCAGATAACCACAAAAAATAAATACTTTGTACATTTCTAAAACCTCTTTTTTCGCCTTTGCTTGAGAAAAAAATAAATGAAGAAAACAATTACATCTGTAACAACCTGGACAATACATTTACAAGATGGAAAACTTCTATATATTAACCCCTTCCCGCTGCAGGGCGTAAGTTTACGTCCTGGCAGCCTGGTACTTCCCGCAACAGGGCGTAAACTTATGTCCTGGAGATAGCACGGGATCACATATGATCTCGTGCTATCCCGGAGCCGGCTGTCAGTCACAGCCGGCGTCCCGCTGCTACAGCGGGGGGGCATCGGAGTTGCTCCCCCGCTGTTAACCCCTTCCCTGCCGCGATCTAAGTAGATCGCGGCAGGGAAAGAGTTCACAGAGGGAGCGCGGCTCCCTCTGTGTCTCCGGCCGGAACTCGCGATGTCATCGCGAGAGCCCGGCCTGTCACCATGGCAGACACTGGCGTCCTGTATTGCCTATGCCTAGGATCGCTGTATAAGCGATAAGGCATGGGAAAGCAGTAGCTCTGCCATGCCTTATAACAGCGATCATCAGGGCAGTGATTAAAGTCCCTCAGAGGGACTCAAATAGTGTAAAAAAAACAAAGATTAAAGAAATCAATAAAAAAAATGTAAAAAAAACATTTTTTTATGCTTTTTCTCAGATTAGCATAAAAAAAGGTAAAAAAATAAAATAAAATCCCACATATTTGGTATTGTCGCGTCCGTAACGACGCGTACAATAAGTTGCACATGCTTTTGACTGTGCACGGAAAAAAACGCTAAAAAAAACACTAAAAAACTGAGGCAAAATGCTAATTCTTAGCATTTTGCCTCACTAAAAACGCAATAAAAGTGATCAAAAAAGCCATATGTACCCCAAAATGGTACCAATAAAATCTACAGCTTGTCTCGCAAAAAATAAGCCCTCATAGAGTGCCGTACATCAAAAAATAAAAAAGTTACAGGAGTTTGAATGCAGCGATTTAGAAAAAAAAAAGATTTCCAAGAAAAAGGGTTTTTATTGCAGAAAAGTGGGAAAACCTAAAAAAATGTAAGAATTTTGGTATCGTTGTAACCGTACCGACCCGCAGAAAAAATGGAATGTCTCATTTATGCTGCATGATTAACGCTGTAAAAAAAAATAAAAAAATCTATGGCAGAATTGATGCGTTTTCTCTCCCTGCTATCATTAAAAAAAAAAAAAAAAAGTTTTACAATATAGTCTATGTACCGAAAAGTGGCACCGATAAAAACTACAGTTCGCCACGCAAAAAACAAGCCCTCATACGGCCGCGTCGACGGAAAAATAAAACAGTTATGACTTTTGATAAACGGAGAAGAAAATCCGCCAAAAATTGTTGCGTCCTTAAGCTCAAAATAGGCCGTGTCATGAAGGGGTTAAATGGAGACCAAATGCTTTTGTTCATTTCACCTTCCAAAATAGACAATGAAAGTATTCAAAATGTTGTATGTTTCTCAAAAGACAAGCCATCACAGCTCTATCGATGTGAAAATCAAAATAGTTATAGGACTTTGAATGCAGCGATGCAAAGAGAAAGTTGCAAATAAAAAGGTTCTTATTGTAAAACAAAAAGTGTAAAACCATAACGAAAAATCAAATATTAATATAGATTTGGCATCGTCATAATTGTACAGAATGGCAGAAAAAAGTTATCCTGTACTTTACACCGCATTGCGAACATCGTAAAAAAAAAACCAGTGGCTGAATTTGTTTTTTCACCTTGGCCTGACAAAATTGAGTTCTACAACAGGTTATATGTACCCCGAAATGGTGCAAATAAAAAGTACAGGTCGCCATGCAGAGAACAAGCCCTCATTTGTTTGTCAACAGAAAAGTAAAAAAGTTATGGTTTTTGAAAAGTGGAGATGAAAGTACCAAAAAATCGTTATGTCCTTAGGTCCAAACTAAGCAATATCCTTAAAGCCACTTTCACATGGGCGACGGCGATATTGCTGCAACTTTGTAGCGCTTTTTGCTGGGATTTTCAGGCGGTGGGGGCTTGAAATATAAGCCCTACCTGCATAATAAATAAATAAATTACATCACCTAAGAGGCGCACTGTCTGGCTCTGCTGCAGTCTCCACTGCATCTCCGGCACTTCTTTGAAAAACTGTGAAAAACCTGTGAAAACCCCCGCTCTGATTGGCTGATCAACTGTGCTCAAGAACCAATCAGAGCTAGCACTCAATGAACCAATAATAGGCAGTCATTGATTGGCTGTGATTGGTTCATAGAGTGCTGGCTCTGATTGGTTCAAACAAGTGCTGGAGATGTAAAGGAGACGTGCGGCGGAGCCGGACAGCGCCTCTAAGGTGATTTTGTTTTCTCGTCCGTATCATTGGGGGCCACAGCCTAGACCATGGGATATAGCCACTGCCCTAGGAGGCGACACTAAGCAAAAAAGTGTTAGCTCCTCCCCACCTGGCTATATCCCCCCTGCAGGCACTCAGCTAATTAGTCTTTAGCTTAGTGTCTGCTAGGAGGCAGACGTGGAAAGAGCGATTCACGGGAATCCGGGGAGTTGGGGCTTTTTCCTGGCTCTACTGGCCTCCCGGGGGAGACGCAGGCAGGGGGTGTCTCCACCACTACTGCGGCGTCTCACCCAGAGAAGAAAAAGGGGCCCGGCCATGCAATGCGCATCTGAGTTGGTTACCCGCCAGCCATAGGGCTCCCCTTCCCTGGAGTAGCGCATTGTCTGACGGTGACGCGTAGGGGGCAGCACTGCTGGAGCGGTCGACGCACGGACAGGCTGTGGCTCCCAGGACAAAGACACCCCGCTTGGGACTCCATACGGACAGCGGCGGCGGCAACATTCCGTCTGGGACTCCACACGGACAGCGCAGGTTACCTTAAGGAGCATCGGGACGGCAGCGGCGACGGCAGCGGCAGCTCTCCCGGCCAGGGATAGAAGTTAGCATGGTGCAGGACGCCGGGGCGCCGGCCGGCAGGCCACTTCCGGGCACGGCGCTCCGGGGGGCGGAGCGCTGTCGTCACGGCCGGAAAACGTCACTTCCGGGTCGCGGGGACGCTTCCGGGGCAGGCCACGCCCCCTCCGACCGCGGCAAGTTTAAAAGGGGCCGCCGGACAGAGGAATGTCCGCTCTCTGCAGCTGGACACTTCGTCTGTCTGCACTTCTGAGCCCAGCACTGCGCAGCTCTCTAAGCACACAGCAGCCGTCCAGCCATTCAGCCCTGCAGTTTCCTTCTGCTACGGAGAAAGCACCCGGACAGCAGCAGCATCTCCTGTCTCGGGCACCAGCAGCTGTAACAACTCCGCAGCAGTCCCTGCCACAGCACCTGCCGGGTCACCAACGCCGCGAGATCGTGTGGTGTACCCGCGTCAACTTCCGACAGCATCCAAGCGTCAGGACCAGAGGCTCCAGCTGGACCGGGGGAACCGCAGAAACAGCTGCTAGACCGGGTAAGCCCTGCCCAAGGCAGCACTTCGCGGTGTTCTCCCCTCGCCCTCCCCGTCCCCCCTGCAGGCATTCCTGTAACGGTACGTAGCTTACCCGCTACCTGGAAATTGTTTTCTGTTGCCATGTCTGACCCTAGATCAGAGGGTTCCAGCCCGGCCAAGGGGAGGGTGAAGCATTACGCTTGCACTACCTGCAGCGTTAAGTTTGCTTGCGGTCAAGTCGACCCCCGCTGCGCTAGATGTGCCGCGGCGCGCGCAGCTCCAGGGACCCCGGTGCCCCCCGCCGCCCCTGTGGAGCCAGGGCCCGAACCCCAATGGGCGAGGTCCCTGGCTGCTGCCGTTTCTGGCTTGGCCACATCCTCTGCGGCGATTTTACGCCGGTTAGAGCCCAGCTCAGACGCGTCCTCCTCGGAATATGCACGAGGGAGGGCACACAAGAGAAGGAGGTCCCGTAGCAGCGAGGACACTACCCATAGATCGCGCCACACCAGGAGGTCGTCTAGATCCTCCAAGTCCAGATGATCCAGGGACTCTCATGGCTCTCATGGGTCCAGGGAGTCCGTGCATACTTACCACAGGTCAAGACATTCTTCACGGTCCCGGTATTCTGCCACACCAGCCCGGGCTCGCCATGAGTCCCCTCGAGCATCTTGCTCATGGGCGTCCCAGGACACGGCACAAACGGCAGGCGAGGGCAGTGGGTCTGAAGACTACGACCACTCTGCAGGCTCGTCAGTTTCGGAACTAGACGAGGAACAGGTGTCGCGCCTAGCCAGTCTAATGGACGGCCTGGTAATATCCATAAGAGAAACCCTCCAAGTAACGGAGGAATCAGTGGAGACGGCTCCTTCCACGGTGTCTTTTAGACGGCAGAAGAGATCGCGACAGGTCTTCCCAGACCATCCGGATTTTTCGGAGGTCCTTAACAAGGAATGGCAGAACCCGGACAAAAAATTTAGGCAACCCGGGAAGACTTGGGAAATTACATACCCATTCCCAGGGGGTCTGAAAAAGGGTTGGGCGGTACCTCCGGTAGTTGACCCGCCAGTGTCACGACTGTCTAGAAGCACAGCACTGCCAACAGCCGAAGTAGCAATGCTGGCTAATCCTCAAGACAGGAAGCTGGATACGTTGGCAAAAACTGTGTTTCAAGCCACAGGCACTGCCTTACAGCCGATTTTTGCGGCCGCATGGGTCAGTAAGGCGTCCATAGCCTGGGCCAAGCAGCTACGGAGAGACATTGTAGCAGGCGCTCCACCGAGTGACTTGCTCGAACTGACAGACAACGTCATACAGGCAAACAAGTTTGTATGCGCAGCAGAACTAGACTCAGCCAAGTTCGTTGCCTGGGCATCCGCTGCATCGGTTGCGGCAAGGAGAACACTCTGGCTGAAAAGCTGGTCAGCAGATACAGCATCCAAGATGGCCCTAACAAAATTCCCATTCGAAGGAAACAGGCTGTTTGGACCTAAACTGGATGACATGATAAAGGACGCCACAGGCGGCAAGAGCACGTCGTTACCACAAATGCCGGCAAGAAAGGAGAAGGTTCCATTAAAAAGGAAACCGTTTTTTAGATCCTTTCGGCGTTTTTCATCCCGTCCAGGGTCAGGGCAGTGGTCCCAGTCTACAAGAACCCCGACAGAACCCCGACGGACGCAAAGAGGGGCCCCTCTTTCAAAACAAGACAAACATGGCGATCCCGACCCGGAACATCTAAAACGGCGGGATCAAAGAGCGCGGCATGAGATGCTGCCCCCTCCCAGTGTCACCAGGGTGGGGGGCAGGCTCTCCCAATTTCGGGAGACATGGGGGAGGCGCGTGAGCGACAAGTGGGTGCAGGAGATTGTGACATCCGGGTACGCAATCGAATTCACGACTCTCCCACGGAATTCATTCTGCAGGTCCAGAGTGCCTACCACCCCGGAAGGAGTAGCCAACCTACAGCAGGCGGTGCAGAACCTTCTGGCACAGGGGGTTGTGAAACCGGTACCGGGGGCACAAGAGAGGCAAGGGTTCTATTGGAATCTTTTTCTTGTACCCAAAAAGGACGGCAGAGTGAGGCCGGTTCTGGATTTAAGGAGGTTGAATCAATTCATCAGAACAAAACATTTCCGGATGGAGTCAATCAAGTCCGTGGTAACCTCCATGCAACCGAGCGAATTTCTGTCCTCGATAGATATCAAGGACGCTTATCTCCATATCCCGATTCGGGAAACACATCAAAAATTCCTTCGTTTCGAAACACAGGGAAAGCATTTTCAGTTTACGGCGCTGCCATTCGGCCTGTCTACCTCTCCAAGAGTTTTTACGAAGGTACTAGCAGCAGTGATGGCGCTACTCCATGCGGAAGGTATATCAGCCATTCCATACCTGGACGATATACTAATAAAGGCACCGTCGTGGGGCGGCAACATCAAAAGCCTACACGTCACGATGAAGATTCTAGAAGAATTCGGCTGGATAGTGAACCGCGAAAAATCATGCCTAATACCGACACAACGCTTGGAGTTTTTGGGCATGATATTCGACACCAGCCAGCACCGGGTCCTGCTACCCCAAGCAAAGGTAGACAAGCTCCGGCAGGGGGTCCGGTCCCTAATACAGGGGAAACCGCTAAACCTCAGACACTGCATGGCTATCCTGGGCCAGATGGTGGCAGCATTCGAGGCGGTTCCGTTCACCCAGTTCCGGTCGAGGAAGCTACAATACTTGATATTGTCATGCTGGAATGGGTCCCGGATGACCCTGGAACAGCGAATCCAGATAACCCCTCAAGTCCAAAGGTCACTGAAGTGGTGGCTGCAACCTGGGAGGCTTCAGGCGGGACGGCCTTTGGGCCCAAGTCGTTGGACAGTAGTGACGACGGACGCCAGCCTTTCAGGTTGGGGCGGAACACTGGGGGACCGGTCTGTTCAAGGAGTGTGGTCTCAAAGAGAGACAAGGCTGCATATAAACATCCTAGAGTTGCGGGCCATCTACCTGACTCTCCGACACTTCGGGCCCAGTCTCAAGAGAAAAAATGTACGCGTCCAGACGGACAACACCACAGCGGTGGCCTATGTCAACCGGCAAGGGGGAACACGGAGCGCGTCGGTAATGAGCGAGGTAGCAGGCATACTAACGTGGGCGGAAAAGCATCTGAGCTCGATTTCCGCAGTCTACATTCCCGGAATAGAAAACTGGGTGGCGGATTACCTAAGCCGGGAAACAGTGGATCCCGGCGAATGGGGGCTGCACCCAGAAGTTTTTCGGACGATATGCCTGAAATGGGGCACACCAGACGTGGACCTCATGGCGTCCCGACTAAATTACAAACTACGCCCATTTGTGTCCCGAGCGCTGGATCCACAAGCAGCGGCAACGAATGCGCTGACCATTTCGTGGGGGGAGTACAAGCTCCTATACGTATTTCCACCCAAACCCTCTCATACCGAGGATCCTAGGGAAAATCAAGCAGGAAGGGCGACCAGCGATAATAATAGCACCAGACTGGCCAAGAAGAAGCTGGTACGCGACCATCATAGAAATGCTGTTCGACACACCGTGGCATCTTCCAGAGCAAAGAGACCTGCTATCCTAGGGGCCTTTTCTACACCCGAATTCCAAGTCTCTACATTTGACGGCTTGGCCATTGAGACCGAGGTGTTGAGGAGAAAAGGTTATTCGGAGAAGGTTATTCACACAATGATACGGGCCAGAAAACCAGCCTCATCTGCAATTTATTATAGAGTCTGGAAGCGCTTCTTCACCTGGTGTGAGGAGAGGCGGGTACAACCGATGCAATTCTCAGTGGCCAGAATTCTTGCATTCCTACAATCAGGCCTCGAAGTAGGATTGAGGGTAGGTTCGTTAAGGGGACAGGTGTCGGCATTAACGGTACTGTTCGAAAAGCCAATCGCAAATAGGATGGCAGTACGTACATTCCTGCAAGGAGTCGCCCATACGACGCCCCCGTTTAAACCCCCGGTCCAAACTTGGGACCTTAAAGGGGTTGTCCCGCGCCGAAACGGGTTGTTTTTTTTTTCAACCCCTCCCGACCCCCCCCCCCCCCCCCCCGTTCGGCGCGAGACAACCCCGATGCAGGGGTTAAAAAAGAACACCGCACAGCGCTTACCTGAATCCCCGCGCTCCGGTGACTTCTTACTTACCGGTTGAAGATGGCCGCCGGTATCTTCTCCCTCGGTGGACCGCAGGGCTTCTGTGCGGTCCATTGCCGATTCCAGCCTCCTGATTGGCTGGAATCGGCACGTGACGGAGCGGAGCTACAAGGAGCCGGCATCCTGCACGAGCGGCCCCATTGAGAAAAGAAGAAGACCCGGACTGCGCAAGCGCGGCTAATTTGGCCATTAGACGCCGAAAATTAGTCGGCTCCATGGAAACGAGGACGCTAGCAACGGAGCAGGTAAGTGAAAAACTTCTTATAACTTCTGTATGGCTCATAATTAATGCACAATGTACATTATAAAGTGCATTAATATGGCCATACAGAAGTGTATAGACACACTTGCTGCCGCGGGACAACCCCTTTAATCTCGTGTTGGACACTATGACGGACCAGCCGTTTGAGCCGCTGAAGGAAATTTCTATGCGACTACTGACCTGGAAGGTGGTATTCCTCGTCGCTATCACGTCAATCCGTAGGGTCTCGGAGCTGGCGGCTTTGTCTATACAGGCGCCATATATGACCTTCCACCAGGACAAAGTGGTGCTGAGGCCATCACCCGAGTTTCTACCAAAGGTAGTATCGCAGTTTCACATTAATGAAGAAATTGTCTTGCCTTCTTTTTGTCCAGATCCAGTACACAAAAAGGAAAAAATGCTGCACGTAGTAAGGGCGCTGAGGATCTATGTGAAAAGAACAAAGGAGTTTCGTAAGACCGACACCCTCTTCGTTATTCCGGAGGGGACCCGAAGGGGCTTGGCAGCCTCAAAAGTCACCCTATCGAAATGGATAAGGTCCCTGATAACAGAGACGTATCGCACCTCAGGGCGCTCGCCGCCATTTCGGGTTACGGCCCACTCCATACGGGCGGTAGGGGCTTCCTGGGCAGTCCGTCACGGAGCCTCAGCCCTTCAGGTGTGTGAGGCAGCCACCTGGACTTCCTTACATACGTTCTCAAAATTTTATAAGGTCCACACAGCTGCATCATCCGACGCCGCTCTTGGCCGGAAGATCTTGCAGGCGGCGGTCGTTGACCGCACAGCCGAACTTTGAATGCCCACCCAATATATTGTTTTCGGGACTGCTTGTGGACGTCCCATGGTCTAGGCTGTGGCCCCCAATGATACGGACGAGAAACAGATATTTTTGGTATAACTTACCGTAAAATCTCTTTCTCGTCGCGTTCATTGGGGGCCACAGCACCCACCCCTTGTTTATCTAGGCGGTTGCTGGAACTTTCTGTTCTTCGGTCATGGTTTGGCAGAAAATTGTGCCAAAAGTTTGTTTTTTGGTATGTATAAAACATGGTATGTATAATTTTACTCCCACTGGCTTCCTACTGCTTGCACACAGACTAATTAGCTGAGTGCCTGCAGGGGGGATATAGCCAGGTGGGGAGGAGCTAACACTTTTTTGCTTAGTGTCGCCTCCTAGGGCAGTGGCTATATCCCATGGTCTAGGCTGTGGCCCCCAATGAACGCGACGAGAAAGAGATTTTACGGTAAGTTATACCAAAATATCTGTTTCATGCAGCTAGGGCTTATTTTAGGGGAAACAGTAGGATTTCCTACTGTTAAAGTTGCATCGCACCACAAAGGAAGGGTCCATAGGGAAACATGGGCTATAAAACCTCGCAAATGGCGGCAATATTCAGCAAGCTGCGGTTTTTAATTTTTTCTCGCAATGTAGCATACTACAAAACATCGTTAATTTGAAGGGAACCCATTGGAAAGCATGGGCCTCACATACATGCAATTTGTAGTGCTGTCGCATCGTGAGAGTCTCACAATTTTGTCGCCTGTGTGAAACTGGCCTAAGGGGTTAATATTATAAGTCTTACTGTGCTATTACAAACGCACAGCCAAAGCTGAATCCCCTACAGTATAATAATAACGCCCACAGCTATGTACCCCACAGTGTAACAGTCATAACAAGAGGCACAATATACCCCCACACCACTGCAGATACTTCCTCCCACAGTAATCTCTTGACCAAGTCCTCTCACTACCTACCTCCAATTACATTCACAAGAGCCAGGAGTAAAACATAAGTAGTGCAACACCCCCCCAATCCCACTGAACAGGCCCACCTCACCCCTATCACTGTCAGTATTCAAGCACAGTTGGCGCAGATTGGTGCTCACATTACATACAGTACAATTGGTGGCATACAGCGTGACGGGTTCCACAGCAGATGCCCAGCACCACTGAAAAAATACTTCTGTACTTCACTGCACATTTTTCAGAGGGCTAGTGCAGTGCGCAACCTGGGAATGTGAGGTATTGGGGGCGATGAATGATGGCGGCGGCAGTGGCTCCGCTGCTCTCCTCATAAACCGTGGCAGCCGGCAGAATATAAAATTTCAAGTTTGGCGTTTTGGTCTACCTATTGATAGGGCAGGGTATGGTGGTAAAAATGGGAATTAATTTTTTTGTGACGCCAACCAGTATACAGGCCTAAACCTGTTCTGGCCAAAAATAAATAAAGAGGAAAAAATTAAAATGGGGGATGTAGTCCCTTCCCGTAGACGGTGGTGTAGTACTTCAGTGCAGATGTTGATTGGTGGGAGGGGAACTGCGGGATTCAGGTTAACGGTAAACCAAATAACAATAGTTTATATTCTGGGAGATGTCAACATACAATTCTAATTTATGCAGTGCTGTGGTATTCCTTCGCACGTTAACAGGTACAACTTCTGTATTTCTCTCACTCTATAGATAGGAACTGGCAAGTCATCTGTCCTCTTTACTTTACAACTGTATTTCTTTTCTTTGAATGTGTAGATCTCCTTTTGCTGCTGTCCTCTTTATGTACCGTATATTCCGGCGTATAAGACTACCTTTTAACACCGAAAAATCTGTTCTGCAGACGAGAGTCGTCTTATACGTCGGTAATACAAAAAAAAGAAAGTGTCAAAAAAAAAAAAGCAGTACTCACCTCCCCCGGTGTTCTGCCGCACTGCTGCAGGCTGTCGCTCCCTCCTCGTCCCCGACAGAGCATTGCTTTCTGGATGCGGGGCTTGAAATCCCCGCGTCCAGAAAGCTAATGCTGTGATTGGCTAACACACGCGCCGTCAGCCAATCACAGCCATTCAATGACATCATTGAATGGCTGTGATTGGCTGAAGGCACGTGTGTTTTAGCCAATCACAGCCATTCAATGATGTCATTGAATGGCTGTGATTGGCTGACAGTACTGTGTTAGCCAATCACAGCATTAGCTTTCTGGAGGCGGGGATTTCAAGCCCCGCATCCAGAAAGCAATGCTCTGTCGGGGACCAGAAGGGAGCGACAGCCTGCAGCAGCGCCGCAGAATGCCGGGGGAGGTGAGTACTGCTTTTTTTTTTTCCTACACTGTATTCCCGGCGTATACAGTGACGGTTGGGAGGTCGTCTTATACGCCTCGTCGCCTTATACGCCGGAATATACGGTATTTATCAATTTATGTTTCTCTATCTTTCTGCGTGTAATCTTCGGTTTCAAACCTTCTGTATATATAATCCTTGTCTTTATAACTCTCTTTTCTTAATACAATTCTTCTTTCTATATATTTAAACGTTATACTGTCTTTCTATATCTTTGCATTACACTCTTTCCTGTTACTTACTTACACCTTCTCCTTCCCACCACACTGTATGTCTCTCTCTCCTGCTCTGGTTTTCTGTCCTCTCCCTTCGCCCCTACTCTCCAGCCCTCAACTCCAAACTCACTGACCTGTGCGGAGAGCTGCTCCACCAATCACAGGCTCTCTCACCCTTAACTATCTAGCCATCCAATTCCTAACCTGTTGCTGGACCGTACTCAGCCTAAGGGGGATGAGGGACCTGGCCACCAATAAGGGTAGAGTTGGTTGTCCGTTAGATTCTTCAGTCAGTTACCAGCATGAATTAAACTCTTTTAAAGGCACACTCACACTTCAAATTAAAAAGACAACATACACCTTTTGCAGAGCCCAACTCTGGCCTACCACACTAGTCCTTTAGCATATGTGCTCAGCACCTGGCATGTCTGCTAAAGGGAGGGTTGTTGTGATTATACCCAATATCTATACTTCAGTGACAGTGGACATATTCTCTTATATACCTGTAGTGGACATTCTCCCTCATATATCCTTTACATACTATACATTCTTTATCTTCTATATACCTATGACAATATTTTTCCATCCCTTGTTTACCTGCACATATATATCTTTTTATATCTTTATATATTCACTTCCTCATACATGAATATACAATGAAACTCTCCGTTTCCCAATTCCTAGCAGACTTTAGCAGAAGTAAGCCAGACACACGAAACCACAGTCTTAACATTACCGCTTTTAGCAAACCCACTAGTCAACATAAGCAGTTTACGGGAAATGTATGCAAATAGTTCAAGTCATAACCTCCAATCATACCGGACCATCCACACGTGGTACCTAAGACAACTCGCTCATCCCATCTTGCCCCCTCCTGACTGATACGATGTGACGGGCAATGCCAAGAACAGCAGATGACCGGATGCAGGAAGAACCTTAAAGAACTTATCCAATCGTCTATCCATCCGTTTTATCTATGCAATCTTTGGCCTGCCCATAAAGGGCAGATATGTTAAATTCTGTAAAAGAGGCTACGTGCCCCCAAATAAAGGAGAAATGAGGAAGTTTTCATATTGCTTCTGGCTGTGCGCACAGCCTCATAACATTAATTTGGAAGGATTCAAACATTCCCATTGATCACACCGTGGACCCCAAAAGGTCATCCACGATAGGTTCATCTTGACTCCCTATCTCTGTAGAGAATGATGTCTTCTCACCAGCCGAGGAAGCTGAGAACTGGCTGCTGTATTTAGTGCCCTGCAGTGAATCCTGTGTGATCCTGTACTCACTATATAACAGGGGGGCAATGGGCTAATATGTCATATTATGGTCAGTAATCTGTAAATAAGACATCTCCATTGTATGCTGTCACTAATCTTCTATAACCCCCTAGTAGTGAGACATTTCATGGAAGATGTTCTTGTTTTCCCTCGGATTCCTTAGGTACAAGACTCTCACAGATAAAGACGATGGTCCTTTCCATCAATGACCCACCAGGGATGGAGAAGGACAGAGACCACATGGCTGCCCGGATATTAGACCTCACCCTGGAGATCATCTACTGGATAACTGGGGAGGTGAGAGCTTCACATGATGTCAGTCTTATCTCTAGTAATAAACAGGGGAATGACGGGAAAGGTGAAGGATTCTTAGCCTCCATGTAGTGATCAGTGTCTCACCATCCACAGGATTACACAGTAGTGAAGAAGTGGTCTGGTGAGTGTGTGACCCCTCGTGTGTCAGGAGGATGGAGCCGGACCCAGAGCCCCATCACTGAGCCTTCACCTCATTCACTGATACATGAGCAGAAGATCCTAGAACTTACCCACAAGATCACTGAGCTGCTGACCGGAGAGGTGAGCGCTGCTGGGAATGGGGGACATTATATAATACCGCCAAGGGAGGAGTCTGGAGGATGACGGTATATTGTGTGTGTCAGGTTCCTATAAGGTGTCAGGACGTCACTGTCTATTTCTCCATGGAGGAGTGGGAGTATTTAGAAGGACACAAGGATCTGTACAAGAACTTCAAGATGGAGGATCAGCAGCCTCTGATATTACCGGGTAAGAGGAGACTTTCCTTTATTGTGGAGGACAGTTTTGAGGGTCATCTTAACCCTTTAGTGACGGTCCTATAGTGTTTTTACTTCCTGCAGCTTCAGGACGTAAAAACTATCTCCCTCCATACATCGCAAGTGTCAGCTGTTTCCTACACTGCGGGCAGCAGCCCCGACAAGCCGTGCAGCTGATTGGGCTGTTAACTCTTTAACTGCCCTTTAAATCCCCCAAACGATGTTCGGGGGTCCTGTATGGCCCCCCCACGATGAGATCACAGGGAGCCATGCGAGTGTCATGGCAGCCGGGGGCCTTCTGAAAGGAAGCTATCTTTGTGGGGTGACTTGATAGGCTGTCTGTCAGATCACAGTATGATGTAACGCCGTGGCATAACATCATACTGCAGGAGTGATCAAAACATTGCATGTTGTGGTCCCCTAGGAGGACTAAAAGAAAATGTAAAAATTAAAAACAATAAAGTTTTACTAATTATTAAAAAAAGTAATGAAAGTTAAAAAAAAAAACCTTTTGCCATATTTAAAATAAAATAATGTTTTACAATAAAACAATATATATTTGGTACCGCTGTGTCCATAAAAGTCCGATCTATGAAAGTAATGCATTACTTACCCCGCACGATGAATGTCATCAGAAAAAAAAAAAGAACGCCAGAAATACACTTTTTTGGTCAATTTGTCTCCAAAAATTTTTTATAAAAAGTGATTAAAAAGTTGTATGTATTCAAACTTGACAGAAAATAATTTAAAAAAATTAAATATCTTTAAAAAAATGCAAGTAGTACAGCAAAAAAAACGATAACTTTGGTATCGTAGTAATCGGACTGACCCATTGAATAAAGTTATCATGTCATTTTTGTTGCAGTTTGTGCGCAGAAGAAACAAGATGCACTGAAAGATGGGAGAATGTTGTTTTTTTTCCATTTCTTTCTACTTAGAATTTTTTAAAAGTTTTTCAGTACATTATATGGTACAATAAATAGTACCATTAAAAAAGACAACTCGTTACGCAAAAAACAACAAACCCTCATACATCTAGATCGATGAATAAATAAACGAGTTACAATTCTTTTTTAAAAGGGGGGAGGAAAAGACGAAAACAGAAAAAAAACAAAAAAGCTCCGTCACTAAGTGGTTAATTTAGGCTCATCCAATTATCAGATAGACACTGTATTCAGACTTTTGTGGTTATTTCCTATAGATGGATCCAGTCAGAGAAATCCCCCAGAGAGATGTCCCAGTCCTCTATATTCCCAGGATTGCCCAGAGGAAGAGGAACATGTCCCACCGGATCATCAGGTAGGTGAAGCTGAGAATTCTGTAAATCCTCTACAGACTAATAGAAAGCGTCATTACATCAAGCTTCTCTGGCAATAGTGTAGTACACTGTGTGCTCTATTGCATCTTGTTTTTTTTGTCAAATAGTTTCTAGTGTCTTAAAAGAAACCAGGATACACACTGCAGGGTTCATAAACTTCCTCGTGTTTGGAGATTAATTTCTACATTGTAGATCTAAATAATAGGCATAACACTGACATACATTGAAGAGTCATTCTCTCACTACTTAAGATACATGCTCTTATAGGCTAACTGAACTTTTTAAAAACCTTTGAAATGTCAAAAGTTTTAATCAGTGGGGGTATGGATCACAAGAGGCTGCTGATCGCTGAAATTAAGGGTCTGTAGCACTCATCTTAGCACTGGGCCCTTTGGCTGCGATTGTTGCTTGTCAGCAGCTGCAGGCGGGCACTTAGATGTCTATAAAAGTTTACTAGTAATTATTAGGAAATTATAGTACCAGTATATGCCACACCGCTCTGCTACATGCACGTCACACATAGACAGCTCTGCTACGTTGCTTTCGCATTTGAGCTGCACGGGATTTACGAACTTTAGCAGCTTGCTGAGGAGACATGTTGGCTTGTTGCTTTCACATATAAGCTGCATGTGATTTACGAACTTCAGCATCTTGCTGAGCTTGTAGCTTTCGCATATCTGCTGCACGAGATTTACAAACTTCAGCTGGTGGCTGAGATAAAATCGTGGCTTTTCGCTGTGTCATGTAAGCTGCATTAGTTTCACGGCGGCGTTGAACCCTCTGTGGTGACATGTTTGCACGACAGCGACAGTTTGTTTCAACACTGGACAACTGTTGAGGATTAGATGAAGGCTGGACTGGTGTTGGGGTCATTAGCACTTGAGATGACATGATATCACATTCAGGAGATGTAAAGATAGTGCTGAAGGACTATGCTTCAATGTTGTTGGTCATTATGCACCGCCAGCTATGTATATGGACATTTGTGAGGTGTTATTTATTGGAGTCTCCACACAGGTGTCCAGCTGTTTCACAACAAACTGCCAGACTAAGTACTGCTGTATTCATGGCAACTGAGGTCATGAGTGTTTGTGGGGGGTGTAGTCCGACCATAATCCCTCATTCAGCGCAGAGACCATGTGACTGATCACATGATGATGACATCATCACTGGTTCTGTCAGCACACAATCTATGTATGTGTAAATTTTTGAGGTGTCCTTTATTGAAGTCTCCACACAGGTATGCAGCGGTCTCGCAGCCAGGTGCAAACTTCCAGACTGAGTACTGCTGTATCCATATCAACTGAGGCCGCAGGGGTTTGCGGGGGATGTAGTCTGTCCATAATCCCTCATTCACTGCTCAAGGAGGATAAAGGACCTGTGATGTCACCGTCATTTGATCAGGGGTGGAGCTAAGAGCCGATAACTGATTACATGATGGTGACCTCATCACAGCTACTGTCAGGCTCTGTATGTAACTCACACAGCACATATGGACTGATGGACAAGTGGTTGTTAGCACTTTGATAGGTTTGTCTTCAGCTGCTGAGAGTTTCTAACAGGCAAGGATGACATCTGAATGGGCACAATATTTGGGTGAGCACTGAAGCCCCTTGATTTCAATGAGCAGCTGAGTTCTCAGCACCAGGCTTCCCACTGATAAGAATTTTTGACACACAGCTCTGACATGTTAAAATTTATAAAAGGTACTTTTTAGTACTTTACCGAACATTGGTGCAGCCTCATCTACTGTAGAATATGCAGCCCAGTTTTTGGCACCAGAGTTGAACTAAGTACAGGGAGGAGCAAGAAAAGCCATGAGGCGTGGAGAACCTCAGTAATGAGGAAAGATTAAAAGTAGTACTTAGTCAAGAGAAGAGACTTCTAAGGGGACATGATAACCTCATACAAATCTATCACTGTAAGGCTGGGTTCACACGGGGCGGATTTGCCGCAGAAATTCCGTGCGGAATTTCGCTGTGGCAAATCCGCATGCGGCCGCTAATCCCGGGATTAGCCAGCCATGTGGACAAGATTTCTCAGAAATCTCGTCCACACGGGACGGCAAATCCGTTGCGGCTAATCCGGCAGAAACCGCCGCTGCGGCGCGGATTTGCTGACCGCAGCATGTTCTTTTTTTTTTTTCTGTTGCGGTCGCGCTCTCCTCTATGGGACGGAAGAGCGAGCGGCAGGGCCGCTTCAAAACCGCCGCGGGTTTTGAAGCAGCGGTTCTCCCGGCGGAAATGTCGCGGTTTTTCGTTGCGGCCAAACCGCGACATTTCCGTCGGGAATCCGCCCCATGTGACCGTGGCCTTAGAATATTGTGAGCAGTTTTTCACAGTAAGGTCATCACAGAGGACAAGAGTGCCCGCTTGACTTTGTTGAATACCCTCAGAATTGGTTTTAAAGGGAACCTGTCATCAGTTTTTTTACATAGTAAATCGCCTACACTGCTTTAACCCTTTCCAATCCAATTATTTTTTCTCAGCCATTCTCCCCAGCTCCAAATAAATTGGAGCTGGTGAGAATGGATGAGAAAAAATACATTTCCCTGCACCCTCCTGAACTGCACCGTGGGGGGGGCCTGCTTACCTGTCCGGCGTCTTCCGCATTCTCCCTTCTGCCTCCCGGCTCGGCGGTCACATGATCGCCGAGCCAGGAGACAGAAGGGAGAATGCGGAAGACGCCAGACAGGTAAGCAGGCCCCCCCACGGTGCAGGCTCCCGGATCGGCGTTCATGTGACCGCTGTGGGTCAGGTGACACCGGCGGTCACGTGATCGCTGGCCGAAATCTCCGTGCATTACATAGTGCTAATTGAGTGCTAATTGAGTGCTATGTAATGTGTTAAGGAGAAGGCAGAAAGGATTAAAAACCCTTTCTGCCTTCTCCTCAGGGGTCCTCAATGAGGACCAGTGCAGGATTGTATCTGCACCCGATGTGTCTGACGATCGGGTGCAGATGCACTCCTGCACTGCAGTGTCGGCCCTGCCCCAACATCGGAGCTGTGGAGGGAAATTATGATGTCGGGGCAGGCCCGACATTGGATTGGAAAGGGTTAACAATGATGTCATGGGCAAACGCAAAGTTACTTTGTTGAATATCGTGTTGCAAGCATGCCTGTAAAATGTAGGGTTTTATATTTCCATCGTCCGTGGTGGGCAGACCAGACCGACTGTGATGCCCTGCATACCTCCACAAACATTCTCCTCTTTGTGCCAGAAATGTGGACATATCCTTCCTTCATGTCAGTGCCACCATGGTCTAAATCTCACGCATGCGCCGTAACCTACTGTACAGGCGCATGCACAGTTCACCTGTTGCAAGCAGATTCAATAAATCCAAACGGAGGACAAGGCCCTTACGAGAGATCTACACCAAGGTTGGCGATAACGAGAACGTCTACAAGTCACTTGTACAGAGAGGAGTGTATTTAGGCAGGTACGCCAGGCATCAGTCTTGCTGGTCAGTCCACCACAAATGGTAAAAAAACTGATAAGTTACCTTTAATTAGCAGAACGTCAACTGTAAGATAGACTTCAAGCATTTCATGACGCAAAATAATGAGTAAAATACTTGGTTGAATGATCCCCACTTGTGAAGATCCTTCTCTTTTTAGGGCAGATTGGTTCATGTCTTCCAGGGAGTTTGGGCCTTCTAGATATAAGATAAACTACGGGGTCTTTCTATTTTTCTCATGTATTCTTGTGGGATTCTTACAGGAAAGTTCTGATGGAACAACAAGTGGACTTGATAAAGCTATATCGGTGAACGGTAAGAGCCTTTCATAAATGCTGTTTGATTGTGAATTAACCCCCTCATGACGCGGCCTTTTTTTTGTTTTCGTTTTTTCCACCCCCATTTAAAAAAATCGTAGCTCCTTTATTTATCCATAAATAATGTGCTACTTTGATAGTTCGGACTTTTACGGACGCGGCGATACCAGATATGTATTTTTATTTTATTATTTCAATTTTTTAAATATAGATGTAGCAAAAGGGGGGTGATTTAAACTTTTATAACTTTTTTTTTTGTTTTTTACAACTAAAAAAACTTTATTGATCTTTTTTTTTTTACTTTATTTTTAACTCCCCCTGGGGGACTACAATATGCGATGCTTTGATCGCTCCTGCAGTATGACGTAATGCTACAGCATTACGTCGTACTGCAATTCGACAGGCAGCCTATCAAGCCACCCCACGGGGGTGGCTTGATAGGCAGTCTCTCAAGGCAGCCTTGGGGCCTTTCAGAAGGCCCCTAGCAGCCATGACACCTGCATGGCTCCCCCCGATCTCACAGTCAGTACTGACAGCGGCATTTAAAGGGTTAGTAGCCGCGATCGCCTATTCGTCCGATCGCGGCTAATTCCCGCGGGTGTCAGCTGTAATAAACAGCTGACGCCCGCGCTGTATGAAGAGCGGTCGCCCCGTGACCTCTCGTTATACATACACTGACGCTCTAGGACGTAAATGTACATCCTGGAGCGGGAAGGGGTTAATGGGATAACTTATTGGAAGTTCAAAGAAACGTCTTTGTCCTGATCATTATTGTTAGCACGAATAGTAACCCATTTAGCATCGTAATATTCTATCATGATGCTTTGCTGTGATACAAGGGGACATGATAAAATCATACAAAGCTATATAATATCATAGACCTAGGATCTTGGCCTGTAATATGTGAACCCCATGGGGGTACATGTCATGTTTGTTCGGGACACTTGCAGTCTCCTCATGTTGTCCATTCTATTCGGGAAGCAGTTTTAGTAGAATCCAGACTGTGAGCAGCTGAAAAAGGAGAAATGACTAGTGACTTCTGTGTGAACATGATGTTCACGAAACTTGAACTTTTAGAGGAAGTGTAGGACACAGTCTTGTGGTACCTTTAACAGTATGTAAAAGTATATGCTAACAGCATGTATAGTATATGCTAATTAGCTATAACATTTAAAACATGGACAGATGAAGTGAAAAACACCAATTATCTGGTGATTAGAGATGAGCGAGTATACTCGCTAAGGCACATTACTCGAGCGAGTAGTGCCTTAGCCGAGTATCTCCCCGCTCGTCTCTAAAGATTCGGGGGCCGGCGAGGGTCGGGGAGCGGCAGGGGAGAGTGGGGAGGAACGGAGGGGAGATCTCTCTCTCCCTCTCTCCCCCCCGCAACTCACCCACCTGTCACCCGCGCTGGCCCCCGAATCTTTAGAGACGAGCGGGGAGATACTCGGCTAAGTATCGCATGGGGAGTTCACATGTAGTTTAGTGGTTAGTGCATAACTGTTGAGGAATAGTCATAATGCAGTGATGCCAGTGAACTGGCACCACACCACCACTAGGTGTCAGTAGAGAGCAGATCAAGAGTCAATGGATAGATGCAAGTGAAGCAGACTTTGTGGGCTGTAAAATGAAGAAAAGGTTGCAAACGTGAGCTTGTGCTTTTCTCTTTGTCCCAGAGATTATAGCCCCAGTGTTGTGCTGTGATGTCTGATGAGCTGCACAGGCTTTCAACAATCCCAGCTCTGCCGCATCTCTGCTCTGCAGCCTGTATGTGTGTGGCTTGCTGCTTACAATAACTGGCAGTCCCAGAGTAGAGGATGGCCCCCTCTCTAGTTTCAGGAGACCCCCAGTCCAGATGAAGCTCCCCACCTCTTCAGCCTCCCTCTCCGTCTATGGCAGCCTTAGCTCTCCCAGTGCCTGCAGGCAGATCCAGGGTTCTCTCACCTCCCCTCTGGCATCACCACCTCCTCAGCTGGCCCTCTCTCTCCAGCAGCTGTGCCTCCTCTTCAGCTGCCTCCTGGTAGGAGCTCACTGCAGTTGTCCGCGGCCGGCCCCCACTTCCGGTCGGCTGTGCTCCCAACTCTAGCCCGGGGATGCGCCCGGCGGGGTAGGCCCCGATTCTGCAGCTCCAGCTAGAGACCTGTGGAAGGTCTCGTTTTGCGGCTCCTGCTCCGGTGGTGTCAGAGGTGCGGTTCTCAGCTCCAGGGGTGCTCTCAGGATGGCGAGATTGCCTCAGAAAGTCTCCTCCAGCTGGGAGCTCTTGAGATAGCGTCCGTTCCCGCCGCTGGCTAACCCCCCCCCCCCCCCCCATACATCTATATTGATAGGAAAATTTAAGTTATGGTTCTTGGAATCTTGTAAGAAATCTTTCACACAGGATGGAATAGGCTGCACGATGCACTGCATGTCGCAGGAAATCCCACACCAAAATTCACAGGCTACCTGCGGGTTTTGATGCAGAATTGGATATGGCTGACTACAATTCTGCATCAAAATCCGCAGTGTGATGTGGCATTCCGCTTCTGTGGATTTGGCTGCATCCTGTGGCATAATTCTGTCCATTGGAAAAGGTCTCTAACACCACATGTGCTAGCGAAGGGCTCTTAATGATCCCAATGAGCAAACTAATGCCTCTAAGGCAAGTCAGTCATAAGAAAATGAAAGATTTATTGCCGTTTAAGAATATCAAACAAAAGGTTTTAAAAATATGTTATAGTAGTGCAAATGAAATTTACTTTTAGCTTTTACTTAGTTTAGCTTGAAGCTGTATAACGCTGCTTAGGTGCAACTTCATACAGGTCAACATTTGGGTAAACCACCATTTTTTTTTTCCATAGATCTTATAATGCCTGTCTTTTTGTAAACTTTACCAGATTGCATTTTTGGGCATGATTTTGAAGAAAAATTAATTTTTACCAATTTTTTTTTCCCCCAGAAAAAGATTGGATGAGAGGACAACTTGTATCTGCATACCATGAAGTAGAAGATGGCTATACCACACAACCTAATTCAATAACTACTAATGTACCTGTAGTGCTTCACATCAGAGATCTATCCGCAGATCTCACCTGTCACAGGAAACCTTCATCTAATCAGTCACTGGTTGGAAAACCAATAACTGAACATAAACAGGGGAAAATATTTCCATGTGGAAAACATTTTAACAGGATATCTAATCTTTCTTTGCCTGAGAGAATTGACAGAGATGAAAGGCCATTTTCATGTTCAGAATGTGGAAAATGTTTTGGCCAGAAATCAATTCTTGTTAATCATCTGAGAACTCATACAGGAGAGAAGCCATTTTCATGCCTTGAATGTGGGAAATGTTTTAGTCAGAAAAGAAATCTTTGGAAACATCAGAGAATTCACACAGGGGAGAAGCTGTTTTCATGTTCAGAATGTGGGAAATATTTCGCCAATAAATCCAATCTTAAGGTACATTTAAGAAGGCACACTGGAGAGAAGCCGTTTTCATGCCCTGAATGTGGCAAGTGTTTGAGAGAGAAATCAGATCTTTTGAAACATATGAGAATTCACACAGGAGAGAAGCCGTTTTCATGTTCAGAATGTGGAAAGTGTTTTAGACAGAAATCGGGTCTCGTTATACATCAGAAAACTCACTCAAGAGAAGATCCCTTTTTATGTTCTGAATGTGGGAAGCATTTTAGTCTGAAATCATACCTTATGGAGCATCTAAGGATTCACACAGGGCAGAAGCCATTTTCATGTTCTGAATGTGGGAAATGTTTTACTCAGAAATGCACTCTTGTTACACATCAGACAACTCACACAGAGGAGAAACCATTTTCATGTTCAGAATGTGGGAAATGTTTTAAACAGAAATCGGCTCTTGTTAAACACCGGAGAACTCACAGCGGGGAGAAACCTTTTTTTTGCCCTCAATGTGGGAAGCATTTACGTCACAAATCAAGTCTCATAGAACATCTAAGAAGCCACACAGGGGAGAAGCCATTTTCATGTTCACAGTGTGGGAAATATTTTAGCCACAGATCAAATCTTGTTACACATCAGATAACTCACAGAGGGGAGAAGCCGTTTTCATGTTCAGAATGTGGGAAATGTTTTAGCCACAAATCAAGTGCTCTGAATCATCTAAGAAGTCACACAGGAGAGAAGCCATTTTCATGTTTGGAATGTGGGAAAACTTTTAGCAGGAAATCGGGTGTTGTTCTTCATCAAAGAACTCACACAGGAGAGAAGCCTTTTTCATGTTTAGAATGCGGGAAATGTTTTAGCCAGAAATCGATTCTTGTTAAACATCAGAGAACTCACATAGGGGAGAAACTATTTTAATGTTCAGATTGTAATAAATGAAACAGGTGTGGAACTTTTATTGTAAAGTCTAAGGATGCCTTCTGATGTCTAACTTAACCCCTTAAGGTTGAGTGTCTTAAAAGTGCAGTGCAGAAAGTAGTCCTTGGAGGACCTGTTCCAAATCTTTGTAGGCACTACTGTTGTATGAGCAGGAGAAGGACCACCAATCTACTCTAATGACGCAGATCAGTGGTCACTTTTTAGCTTTCTTTGCATGCTATGCTCAAATCTGATTACTGCATCGAAAGCGAAAACAAATGGATCATTCACCTTTAGTCTCATTTATAGTTCTACATGGAAATAATGAAACAAAGCTGTGATCTTTGGGGCATGTACAGCTAACGTGTTTTCATTTAGGTTTTAAGCCGGAAAACCTCCTGAAGTACACTCTATTAGCGAGAGGCCAAAAGAGTGACCCCCTAACACCCCCCCACATACACACACACACACACTTGTCTCTGCAATACGCGGTGAATGGAATCAATGAAAGTACATTCATTTTCATTGACCTACTCACACTAGCGATTTTAATTGCGTATAATACGCACATAAAAAAAGAACACAGCATGTTCTATTTTACTGTGTATTACTCCCGTACAGCCCTTTTATTCGCTGAGTTGCATATTAAATGCTGTACATATGCAACACATGGTGTAGATACTGCATTTCAAACGCAACGCCACTTAGAGACAGAGTGGGGAGCTTAAAAAAAGTCCAACCAATAAAGTGGACAACCTGGAAGTAATAATGTCTGAAGAAAAGCATGAGATAGTAACAGAGTCCTGGTTGGATGAAAGCTGTGACTAGACAGTGAAGTTACAGTGTGTTCAGAAGAGATCGTAAAAACCAGAAAGGGGGAGGAGTTTGTCTATATGTAAAATCCTGTTTAAAGCCCATATTATGGGAAGGAGAAGAACATGTGTAGTCTAGGAGTGGAATTACATCGAGGGAAAAAGAATAAAATCCTCATAGGGGTTTTCTAACAGAAGCTACTGAAAATCTATAATTGAAGCAAATAGATGAAGCAGCACTTCATAACTATCCAGATATAAACTGGGAAGCCGAAACCTGCGGATCTCGTAAAGGTAAAAACTTTCTGTTAATTACTAAAAGACCTTACCCAACTTGTACAGGACCTGACTAGAGGGATGGCCATTCTGGACTTAATATTAACCAACAGACCTGACAGAATAATAGGGGTGCAGGTTGGGGGCACCAGGTAAATAATACCCTAATATAATACATTTCAGCTTGTCTTTTAAGAGTGTTTTATAGGGCAGCTACAAAAATACTAAATTTTAGGAAGGCAAAGTTTGACCAGCTGAGAGATGCCCTGAACCATAGTGACTGGGACAGTGACCTTAAAAATAAGAGTACTGTACATAAAATAAATGGGAAGTGCTTAAAAACTAACTGTGAGAGGTTCATACCTTAAGGAATGAAAGGGTTAGTAATAGGAGAAAACCAATGTGGCTAAAAAAAAATGCAAAGAGGGCAATAAACAGCAAAAAGAAAGCGTTTAAACTACTAAAACAAGAAAGCAGCAAAGAAGCGCTAAAAACCTGTGGGAAAAAAAACATGTAAAAAGCAGCAAAGATGGGGACAGAGAGACTTATTGTCAGGGAGAGTAAAACTAACTTTAAACTTTCTTCAACTACCGTATATACCGGCGTATAAGGCGACGGGGCGTATAAGACGACCCCCAACTGTCACCTTATACGCCGGTATTCAGTGGAGAAAAAAAAAAAAATTTTATTACTCACCTCCCACGGCGTTCTGTCGCGCTCCGGCAGGATGTCGCTCGGTCCGGCAGGCTGTCGCCCGCTCCTCGTCCCCGCCGCAGCATAGCTTTCTGAATGTGGGGCTTGAAATCCCCGCTTCCAGAAAGCTAATACACACGCCGGCAGCCATGACATCATTGAATGGCTGTGATTGGCTAAAGCACACGTGGCTTCAGCCAATCACACTATTCAATGACATCATTGAATGGGTGTGATTGCTAACACGTGCGCCTTCAGCCAATCACAGCCATTCAATGATGTCATTGAATAGTGTGATTGGCTGAAGCCACGTGTGCTTTAGCCAATCACAGCCATTCAATGCTGTCATGGCTGCCGGCGTGTGTATTAGCTTTCTGGAAGCGGGGATTTCAAGCCCCGCATTCAGAAAGCTATGCTGCGGCGGGGACGAGGAGCGAGCGACAGCCTGCCGGAGCGAGCGACATCCTGCCGGAGCGCGACAGAACGCCGTGGGAGGTGAGTAATAAAATTTTTTTTTTTTACACTTTTTTTTTTTTGTATTACCGGCGCATAAGACGACCCCCGACTGCAGAGCAGATTTTTCGGGGTTCAAAAGTCGTCTTATACGCCGGTATATACGGTATATAAATATTAAAAGGATTAATACTGAAAGTGTTGGCCCTTTAATAAATAATTTAGGAAAAATTGTAGAAGGTGGTGATGAGAAAGCAAATCTATTAAATAGCTTTTTTTCCCGCGTATTCACAGAGGAAAATGAAATGTCAGATGAGATGCAGAGTGATAATGTAAACTCTCCTTTAAATGTCACCAGTCTATCCCATAAAGAAGTGCAGAGCTGGCTTAAAAAGATTAAAATAGACAAACTATTGGTCCCATTGGCATACACCCCAAGGTATTAAGGGACTTAAGTAATGTGATGCACAAACCCTTGTTCCTTATATTTAAGGACTGTATAGTGACAGGGTCTGTTCTACTGGATTGCCGATATTCAAATGGGGTCAAAAAGCAACCTGGAAACTACAGGACGTCTTACTTCCATTGTGAGTAAAATGTTTGAAGGGTTTCTAAGAGAGGCTATCCTAGAGTAACTCAATGTATCAGCATGGGTTGATGAGAGATCGCTCCTGTCAAATCAACCTGATCAGCTTCTACGAGGAGGTAAGTTGTAGACTGGACTAGAGAGAGTTATTGGATCTTGTGTATCTGGACTTTTCCAAACTGATACTGTGCGGCATAAAAGGTTGGTATATAAAATGAAAATGCTTGGCCTGGGTGAGAATGTGTGTGATTGGGTAAGTAACTGGTCAGCAGAGGGTGGTTTTAAATGGTACATACTCGGATTGTGTCACTGTTACTAGTGAGTTACCACAGGGGGCAGTACTGGGCCCTATTTTTTTAAATACATTTATTAATAACCTGGTAGAAGGATTGTGCAGTAAAATATCAATATTTGCAGATGATACAAGACTATGTAAAGAAATAAACATGAGAGGATGCAAGGCGGTTGCGAGAGGATCTGGATAAGTTGCTTGCTCTGGCAGAAAAGTGGTAAATGAGGTTTAACACTGATAAATGTAAAATTATGCACATGGACAGGGCAATACATGTCACCATTACACACTAAATGGGAAACCACAGGGTAACACTGACATGGGAAAGGATTTTAGTTAACCATAAGCTTAACTGGAGCAACCAGAGTCAGGCAGGTGCTGCCAGGGCAAATACAATGATGTCGTGCATCAGAAGGGGTCTAGGGGCGCATGATGAGAACATCCTCTTTACAAGTCACTGGTCAGACTACACATGAAATATTGTATACAGTTTGGGGCAACAGTACTCAAAAAGGACATTTTAGAGCTTGAGTGGGTACAGAGACGGGCAACTACAGTAATAAACAGAATGGATGGACTGCAATACCCACAGAAGTTGTCAAAATTGGGATTATTTAGTTAAAAAAAAAGACAGCTGAGGGTTGACCTAATACTTATGTATAAATATCTAAAGGGACAATACAGAGATCTCTCCCCACATCTGTTTTTTTATCCAGGATTGTGACTGTAACAAGAGGGCGTCCTCTGCGTCCAGAGGTAAGAGGGTTTCCACACCGACATGGGAGGGTGGTCTTTACTGTAAAACCAGTGAGACTATGGAACCCTCTGCCTGAGGACGTGGTGATGGCAAACACGGTAAAAGAGTTCAAGAGGAGCTTAGACACTTTTATTGGGTGATGCATTATTATGTTATACCACTGATTATTTAGAAGGGTCAGTGATTGGGGGATTATTCCAAGTGCCAGATTGGACTCTGGAACAAATGTTTTCTCTTAAATAAGGAAAATTGGCTTCTATCTCTATGGTTTTTGCCCTCATCTGTATCAACATTGGGGGAGGGTAATAGGCTGAACTGGATGGACATCTGGTTTTTTTCCTGCCTTACATACTATGTTACTATATATGATAGTCACACTGTGCATGACAGTGTGCGTGAGATACGCTATCATGCGCAATACACAATTGGCTCACACAGCGCTGTGTTATACAGGAATCGGTTTATGCATACAACCATGTGAATGAGGCCGAAGGAAAACATTCATGCAACCTAACAAAACTAATTTGTCCTCAAATACTTGACTGATTCCACACGGTAAAAGTAACGTTTTTGGCAGATTTTCACAAACGTTTTTCTCTATTCTGCACTTTCTGGATGCTTTGATGTGGTTCCCATAGAAAACTACGTTAAAGACTCATCACACTCGCATGAAAATTGCATGGCATGCAAGTGAGATAAGTTTTTTTCACGCTTTCCTAACATGGACTATTGGTCTGAACAAAAAAAAATCACTCGTGTATAGGTTATTTTCACGTGCGAGTTCTGTCCATCTCGCAGTCTGATAGAACTTGTGCATGAAACGTGTCCATGGAAATACGGCCTAAATGACCTTGAAATTTTCAGCTTCATTTGGAATTTTGTTTATAGAATTACAATCTACCATGGAATAGACAAACGTCAAGGGCTTGAACACCACCGAATGTACACAATGGACAATCAGAAAATGTTTACAGAATCTAGATGCAGCAGTTAAAATCTATTATTTAGACATAACTTAAAGGGAAGCGGTCCTCAGAAAATGACGTATTATATAAATTATATTTTTCTGTTAAAAAAAAAATCACAGAAAAGTCTAAAATATGTTTAAGTTTTTAGCCACAATCTGTATTTTTAAAAATCCTAAATCGTTGAATTCTTCACATTAGCTTCACAGCCTAATACTAATCTGTCACATCCTGATATCTGTTAAGAAAACTTTGCAGCAGCCATCTCCCTAACATCACAGGCAGGATTACACTGAAAGGTAATGTTACCATGAGGCCGGTCAGGGACCCTGGGTGGCAGTGGCGCGGTTCGCCGAGGCGTCCTCGGATGACGTTGCGCCCTCTTTCGCGTCGGCGCCGTGCATGGCATGTGGCCGTGCACGCACGTGTGCCTGCTGTGAGAGGCGCGCGCTCTATCTCTGTGAGTTATAGTGGCTGTCTGGGAGCTCCGGTCAGCCGGCTTGGTTGGTCTCCGCCCTGATATAGTCTGGGAGCTGCTGATAGCAGTTGCCAGTTATTGGTTCCGTCCTCTGTGTGTTTGACCTCGGTCCTGCTCCAGTGGAAGTTACCCTGTCCTGATCCAGCTCTGCCTGTGTTCTGTAGCTTTCTTTCCTGTTGTTTTTTCCATCTGCCTAGCCTGTCAGTACTAGTGAGTAGTCACCTGCATAGGTACGGCGGTTCCTTCCTGTCCTTCCACTAGGCAGCGTAGGGTCAGAGTTGGCGGCCTGGATGTGTCCACCTTCGAGGCTATCTCCAGGAAGGGACATTGGTGTGGGTGAGAGTCAGGGAGCCCCGCGCCGTGCACACCTATGCACCCCACTAGTATTGTGACATAATAACTGGCCCAAAAAATATTTTCCTGCGTTTTTTTTTGGTAGGATTCACTGTGTGAATGGAGTCCTACAATGCGATTACTGGTCAGATTCATGATCTGGCCAGGATGGTTCAGGACCTGTCGGGTCGTCTCAGCCATCATGAGCAGCGGTTGGTTGTGCCTGCTGATCCAGTACCAGAACCTAAATGCACATTACCCGAGGTGTTTTTGGGGGACCGGAAAAAAATTCTTTGTTTTCCAGAAGGTTTGTAAGTTGTTTTTCCCTTTGCGGCCTCGTTCCTCTGGGTCTGAGTCCCAACGGGTGGGGATTGTTATATCGTTGCTCAGAGAAGGGCCTCAGTCATGGGCCTATTCTTTACCGTCTGATTCCGCTTGTCTGCAGTCGGTAGATTCTTTTTTTCTTGAGCTCGGGAATATTTTTGATGAGCCCGATCGTGCGGATTATGCAGTCAGTAAGTTGTTGGCTCTACGCCAGGGATGGCAGTATTCTGGCGAATCTGCATGGAACAACTGTGTGCTCAAAGATTTATTTTTGGTAGGCCTGTCTGATGCAGTAAAAGATCTATTGCTGTCCCATCCGTCACAACCTTGAATCAGGCTATGGAATTGGCAGTCAGAGAGGATCGTAGACTCAGGTCTAGAAGGGAGGCTAAGCTAGAGGTCCGGCAAGAACGTGGGATTAAGTCTCTGGCGACTTCTACAGCCAGTAACTCAGTGTCAACCTCCGGAGATGATGGTATGGAAGTGGACCGATTGAGTCCTGGAGTGCTAAGGCGCTTCCGGGTTTCTAACCAACTCTGCTTTTACTGCGGCAAGGCTGGTCATCGCATCACATCCTGCCAGGAAGGGCAGCTACGGAAGAAGCAGGAAAACTTCAGCTCCTAGGTGACTGTTGGGAGGTCAGGTACTCCCTAAATTACTGGTGCCTTGTAGTGTGTCTTACAAGGCTTTTCACAGGGTGGGACAGGCATTTATAGATTCTGGGTCGGCCGTGAACCATATCCATTTGCAGTTCGTAAGACCACTGTTGTCAAGTTTTACCGCATTAGGTTTGCTAATCCACTTCACCAGTATTGATGCAACCCCTCTGTCCTCTGGGGTAGTACGCTGGAGCTATTTTAATGGGGAGGGTTCTGTCAGGATCATCTAACGTCTGTTACATTGTGCTCCACCGATACTATTAGTATTCCAAACTATTTACGGGATTTTCAAGATGTGTTCTCTAAGAAGCTTTCTGAGGTATTGCCCCCTCACCGCGAATGGGATTGGAGATTTGATCTGGTCCCAGGTAGCCCCATCCCTAAGGGGGCCATATTTAATCTGTCGGGTCGGGAGCATGAGGCTCTTAAATCCTATATTTCAGAGGCTTTAGCCAAGGAACATATCAGACCATCAAAGTCACTAGCTAGAGCAGGCCTATTTTTTGTTGAAAAGAAAGATGGGTCTTTGTAGCCTTGTGTTGACTATCGGGCTTTAAACAAGATCACCATAAAGAATCAGTGCTCGCTCCCTCTGATCCCTGATCTATTGAATCAGGTGGTGGGAGCTCGCTGGTTCTCTAAGCTTGACCTTCGGGAGGCTTATAATCTCATACATATTAAGTCTGGTGACGAGTGGAAAACCGCATTCAACACCTCGTTGGGGCACTTCAAGTGTCTGGTTATGCCCTTCGGGTTGTGCAACCCCCTTGCGGTTTTTCAGAGGTTTATGAACACGGTCTTCCACGATTACCTAGGTGTTTTTATGGTTGTCTATTTAGGCAACATTTTTGTGTACTCGTCGGATTGGGACACACATGTCAGACATCTCCATTTGGTGTTAGAGCGGCTACAGGAGTACCAATTGTATGTTAAATTGGAGAAGTGTTCATTCGGGGTCAAACGCTGTCATTCCTTAGGTATATCATCACTCCAACTGATGTGTGTATGGAGTCAAACAAGGTTGCTGCAATCACACAATGGGATAAACCAGATAATTTGAAGGCTCTTCAGCGCTTTCTTGGGTTTGCCAACTTTTACAGAAAATTTATCAGAAATTTTTCAGTGATTGCACAACCGCTGACTGATCTCACTAAAAATGGAGCGGACGTGACGTCGTGGTCTCCAGAAGTTTTAGAGGCGTTTGAGCAACTTAATAGGGCTTTTTCCACTGCGCCGGTCCTTGCTCAGCCGGACCCTCAGAAGCCCTTTTTTGTGGAGGTAGACGCTTCTGAAGTTGGGATCGGTGCAGTCCTCTCCCAGGAAGTGGAGGGACGCTCAGGGTTTAGTCTGTGTGCCTTCTTTTCCCATAAATTCAGTAGCGCTGAGCGCAACTACGATGTTGGGAACAGGGAATTGTTGGCAATAAAATGGGCATTTGAGGAATGGCGTCATCTTCTGGAGGGGACCCGACACCAGGTGACAGTATTCACTGATCACAAGAACGTAGTGTATCTTGAGAATGCTAAGCAGCTCAATGCACGGCAAGCCAGGTGGGCGGTTTTCTTCTCGAGATTCAATTTTACAGTCACGTCCCTGCTGGGAGGTAAAAATGTGAAAGCTGACACCCTCTCCCGCAGTTTCAGGACTCCGGAGGTTGGGGGCTCTTCTCCGCAAGGCATCCTCCCTCACGGTGTTATGGTGGCAGCCCTGACACGGAACCTTCCGGCTCAGCTTCAGGAATATCAGCTAGAAGCTCTGGAGGGGGTTCCTGCAGGGAAGTTATTTCTACCGATGTCTCTGCGGTTGTTGGTTCTGGAGGAGTCTCATTCCTCCATTTTTGCAGGGCATCCGGGGCCCAGGGGACTTTTGAGCTATGTTCCCGATTCTACTGGTGGCCTGGCATGGCACGGGAGGCCTGGGAGTTTATAAATCGGTGTTCAGCTTGTGCACGTGGCAATAGTCGCCGTAAGAGCCCTGAGGGACCGTTAAGGCCGTTGCCAGTACCTGGTAGGCCATGGTCGCACGTGTCCATGGATTTTGTCACTGACCTGCCTCTGTCACCGAAGGAACAAAAGGCTTCAATAAAGACTTATGAAACACCCTGTGAACCCTCCATGTAGCTGGCAAATCAATTTCATAAGCCAGAGGATTCACTACCCGCGTGATGACAAAGGGCCCCACATAACGTGGCACCAGTTTTAAAGACAGAAGCTTCAATTTGAGATTTTTAGAAGATGGGTATACCTTCTGTCCCACTCTGTAATGTTCAGACACTGACAGACTTTTCCCGCTACGCAACTGCATACGAGCCCCCGTCGCTTCCAAGTTTTCCTGTACTTCCTTCCATACTCCCCGCAGCGCATCTGTGGCAACATCAGCTGCAGGACAGGCAGATGGAGTAGAAATAGCCGTAAGGAAGCAAGGATGCTGCCCATATACACAAAAGAATGGAGACACCCCAGTAGAAGAACAAGTGCGATTGTTTAGTGCAAACTCTGCCAACGGCAAAAATTACTGCTTTTTCACTGGCAAACAACCATAAGTATTGCACTAAATCTTGGTTCTTCCGCTCACTCTGACCATTAGCTTGCGGGTGGAAGACTGATGAGAAGGACAGCAACGTTCCCAGGTTTTTGCAGAAGGCGCGCCAAAACTGCGCTACAAACTGAACCCTGCGATCCGATACAATGTTCTCGGGAACCCCATGTTGACGAATGATTTCTTTCACAAAAATCTTGGAAAATTCTATTGCCGAAGGCAGCTTTTTTAATGCCACAAAATGTGCCATTTTTGAGAAACGGTCTACAACCACTAAAATAGTGGTTTACTTCTGAGATTCTGGTAGATTGGTGATAAAATCTACTGATAACTGCGACCACGGACGAGAAGGTACCGGTAACGGTCTCAGAGGCCCCTCCGGACGACAACGACTTTTACTGTGTGCAAGCCTGGCCACCAGAAGTGTCTAGAACAAACATCCAGAGTACCCTAAACCCCTCATGAGATTCTTTAATGACTCTGAGACACAAGCTCTCTGGCACAAACCATCTGCCCTCTGGAACCCCCGAGGGAGCGTCCTGCTGACCATTCTGTAGTTGAGGGACGAGGTTGAATTCTACAGCTGCCACCACCACCCCAGGGGCCAAGATATTCTCGGGAGTCATAGTCTCACTTTCTGGTGCCCCAAAACTCTGTGACAGGGCATCCGCCTTTACATTCTTCTCTCCCGAAATATATGTCACAACAAAATTAAACGTGGCAAAAAATAACACCCACCTGGCCGTGAGTCTTTTAGCATTGATGAGATATACCAAGTTCTTGTGATCAGTGTACACGGTAATGGGGTGTCTAGTCCCCTCAAGATGGTTTCGCCACTCTTCTAGAGCCCACTTGGTTGCCAATAACTCATGGTTCCCCACATCGTGATTACGTTCTGCCGAATTAAACTTCCGTGAGAAGAACGCACATGGACTATACTTGGACCTCCCGCTAACCTTTTAATACAAAACCGCTCCTGCCCCCACCTCGGACACATCGATTTCAATAAAAAACGGTTGCCGCACGTCCGGCTGTACTAACACCAGGGCAGTGGAAAACGCCCTTTTTAGATGACTAAAAGCCTCTATGGCCTCTGGTGACCATTTTACCAAGTTGGCTCCCTTTTTGGTAAGATCGGTCAGGGGTTGGGTAATAACTGAGTAATTTTTAATGAATTTGCAGTAAAAATTTGGGAAACCAATGTCTGGTCTGACCCATTGGGAGATTGCAGCCACTTTATCAGATTCCATTTGAATCTCCATGGGTGAAATCACATAACCCAGGAACTACACTTATTTCGTACCAAATACGCATTTTTCCAACTTGACAAAAAGTTGGTATTCACGCAAATGGGTCAGAACCAGCCTCAGGTGCTGCACAGTCCGGGGAGTGCACCAGAATGTCATCCAGATATATGACCATAAATACCCCCAGAAAGTCATGGAAGACCGTGTTCATAAATCCCTGGAACACAGCAGGAGCATTACAAAGTCCAAAGGGCATGACCGGACATTCAAAATGTCCTAACGGGGTGTTGAACGCGGCCTTCCACTCATCTCCCTCTCGAATGCTAATTAGATTGTAAGCGCCCCTTAGGTGCCGCACGGTAACAACAAGAACCTGGAGGAAGCAAGTGGTCATATGCAACTATGTAGTTGTAAAAGGTCCACTGTTTCGGAGCTACTTGAGGTTGGTCAGAAGGTTTATCTGTCCACGAAGAATTTAAAATTGAAGCTCCCCTCAGTAAAGCTTGCACTGCGTGTTATCGGTCCCTTTGCCATAACGCGAGTCATTAATCCTCTTGCCTATGAGTTGGATTTACCAGGTTCTTGGAGGGTACATAGGATGTTTCATAAATTCCTTCTGAAGTTGTTTATCCCTCCGGTATAAGATGTGACCATCTACTCCTCCAACTCCCTTGTCCACTTCTACTTCTGCTCCTCCTGCTTCCTTTACTCCCCTTACCTTTGCTCCTTTCCCACCCATCTCTGCTCCTACCCCCTTTTCCCACCACTACCTCTGCTTCTCCTGACCCTTTTCCCACCCTTTACCTTTGCTCCTTTCCGACCCCTATTTCTGCTCCTCTTACCCACCTTTCTCTGCTTCTACTGCTCCCTTTCCAACCCCTACCTGTGTTCCTCCTGCTCCCTTTACCATGCCTAACTCCACTCCTCCTGCGCCGTTAGGCCAGACTCCCCTGTCCGTATGCTGAATCCACAATGGATTCCAGCTGTGACCCTGCGTACAGGCGCATATTGTACTGCATATGACCACGTACTCACACAGGCGGTGAGCAATACAGCTTTTATTTTGTTTGTATTTCCAGCGCGCGGGTATCTGCAGCAATGTAATTGCATATGGGCTACGGATAGATCCGCGACCATAGAGCACAATGGGCATGATGCATTCTATTTTCCGCAAGCGAATTAAGCAATTCTAACCTGCTAATGTGAGTGGAATTGCATAATCCAATGCATTCGATTGAACAGCATAGTACCGCGGATCATACAATTGCAGAATTCGGAATTCAAATCTGCCCGTGTGAGAGTGGCCTTAGTATTCGCCTGTCCCCTTTTCCCATCCCTACCTTTGCTCTACCTGTCCCCCTTCCACTGCTCCACCTGCCTATTTTCCCATGCCTAGCTTTGCGCCTCTTGCCCTCCCCTTCCTCTGCTCCCCTTGTCCCCCCTTACTCTGCTCCTCCTGCTCTTCACATCCCTATCTTTGCTCCACCTGCCCCAATTCCTCTGTTCTTCCTGCCCATTATCCTATCCACTTGCCCCACTAACTCTGCTCCTCCTGTCTACCTACCACTGCTCCTTTGTTAATCCATACCTTTGCTCCACCTGTCTCCCTTCCTCTGCTCTTCCTGACAATTTTTCCATCCCTACCGCTGCTCCTCCTGCCCCCTTCTTCCTGTGCTCTTCCTGCTTATTTTCCCATTCCTACCTCTGATCCTCTTCTTTCTCTGCTCCTCTGCTGTATTGTTGAAAGGCAACAAGTTCAGATACGGCTTTAAAACAAAGTCAAGTGGGTTGATCCAATACAATTTATTTAATAAGATGATATTTGACAAAGGTCACAAGACCATTCAGGATAATTGATGGCTCATTGTCAGATAATTACAACACTCCATTTGTTTACAGGATCTACACAGTGGGCATACCTAAATAAGTTTTACAGGCTCAGGTCAACTACAGTTCATATTCGTTTTATCCTGACAAAATGAAGGATATAAAAAAATCACTTTATACAACTCTCTGCTCCTCCTGCCCATTTTCCATCCCTATCGAACTCTGCTCTTACTGTACCCCTTCCTCTGCTCCTCCTGCTTTTTCTTTCTCTGTTTCTCCTGCCCTCCCATTCCTCTACTCTTCCTGCCCCACTTCATCTGCTTCACTTGCTCACCTACCTTTGCTCCCCCTGCCCCTTTTACCATTCCATTCATACCTTTGCTCCACCTACCGCTTTCCTATTCTCTTCCTGCCCATTTTCCCATCCCTACCTCTACTCCTCTTGCCCTCCCATTCCTCTACTCTTTCTGCTCCCTATCATCTGCTCCCCCTTCATCTGCTTCACCTACCTTTGCTCCTCCTACCCCTTCTACCATTCCATCCATACCTTTGCTCCTCCTGCCCCTTTCCTCTTCTCTTCCTGACAATTTTCCCATCCCTACCTTTTACTCCTCCTGCTCCCCCTTTCTGTGCTCCCCCTTCTTCTCCCCCCTTTCTCTATTGCTCTTGCCCTCCCATTCTTCTCCTCCTGCCCCCCTTCCTCTGCTCCCTCTTCCCATGGGCCACTTGCCCCCCTTCCGCTGCTAATCCTGTCCCATTTCCCATCCCATTCTAACCTTTGTTCTACCTGCCCCTTTTCCTCTTCTCCTCCTGCACCCCCCCCCCTCCTTTCTCTGTTCCCCTTGCCCTCCCATTCCTTTGCTCTTCTTGGCCCTCCTTTCACTGCTCCGGTATTATTGTATCGTTACAAGGGCTTGCATGCAGGAACGCCCCTGTCACACCTCTAGCTCCCGATTGGGTAACTTCTGTAAGGTCCTAGCAGCAGCGTGTGTATAGACTTTTGCCCTGCCCTGGATGGTTGGGTGCAGGGGTTAGTGTTCATGTTAGGCTTAGATTATTACTGTAAGGCTAACATGAACACGACCCCCTAACCGTCCAGGGCAGGGCAAAAGTCTATACACACGCTGCAGCAATTACTGTACCCGATGCAGCTGTCCCTGGTTCAAGTGTTAGCCACCACCTCTTGAGAATGTGTGATCCTCTCGGCGCTGGAGGCATCTGTCCACTGTCAGTCAGGGACTCTGGTCCCGCACTGCTCCGTGTGTCCTGCCAGTGTTCCGTCCCTAGACGCTGCAGTTGCTGGTTTACAGAGGTTTGTGGCTCTCCTGCCGCAGCTGCCGGCGGCGCCCCCACTGCTAACAGGATTCCGTCTGTCGTCCCATACCGGCCCTGCCTCTGCAAGTGCTGCCAGCGCGAGCACCACCGCTCAAACATTTGTCCTCCCAGCGCCAGCTGTAACGCTTGCCGGTGTCTGAAAGGCCGTGTCGTCCCCTGCCACCGCTGCGTGTGGATCCTCAGCATCTGGGGCTGCTACCTCTGCCATGCTTGCCGCTGTCATCCACTGCCACCGCTGTCTGTGGATCCTCTGCATCTCCTGCTGCCGCGTTGGGGAAAGTTAGTGGCTTGGCAGGACCTGCAGGGCAACCAGCTCTCCAGCCAATGAGGTACAGGGGGCATCACCCCCTGTCAATCTTGTCTCCACCTCTACTTCAAGTGGTGACAAGATACAATAATACCCTCTGCTCCTCCTGCCCCCTTCCTCTGCTACCTCTTCCTCTGGTCCTCTTGTCCCTACTGCTGCTCATCATGTAAATTTTCCCATATCATCCCTACCTTTGTTGTATCTGCCCCTTTCTTCTGCTCTTCCTGCCACTTTACCCATCCCTACCTCTGCCTCTCCTGCCATTCCTCTACTCTTCCTGCCCCCCTTAGTCTGCTCTTCCTTCCTCAGCTTCATCTGCCCCTCTTCCTCTACTCCTCCTGCCCCTTTTACCATCCCTTCCCTACCTTTGCTCCACCTGCCCCTTTCCTCTGCTCATTTTCCCACCCTTTCCTCTGCCCCTCCTATCCCTCTTCCTCTGCTCCAGCTGCTCCTCCAGCTCTCCTTACTCTGCCCCTCCTCAGCTCCTCCTGCCCCCCTCTTCCTCAGCTCCTCCTGCCCCCTCTTCCTCAGCTCCTCCTGCCCCCTCTTCCTCAGCTCCTCCTGCCCCCCTCTTCCTCAGCTCCTCCTGCCCCCCTCTTCCTCAGCTCCTCCTGCCCCCCCTGCCCCCTCTTCCTCAGCTCCTCCTGCCCCCCTCTTCCTCAGCTCCTCCTACCCCCCTCTTCCTCAGCTCCTCCTGCCCCCCTCTTCCTCAGCTCCTCCTGCCCCCCTCTTCCTCAGCTCCTCCTGCCCCCCTCTTCCTCAGCTCCTCCTGCCCCCCTCTTCCTCAGCTCCTCCTGCCCCCCTCTTCCTCAGCTCCTCCTGCCCCCTCTTCCTCAGCTCCTCCTGCCCCCCTCTTCCTCAGCTCCTCCTGCCCCCCTCTTCCTCAGCTCCTCCTGCCCCCCTCTTCCTCAGCTCCTCCTGCCCCCCTCTTCCTCAGCTCCTCCTGCCCCCCTCTTCCTCAGCTCCTCCTGCCCCCCCTGCCCCCTCTTCCTCAGCTCCTCCTGCCCCCCTCTTCCTCAGCTCCTCCTGCCCCCCTCTTCCTCAGCTCCTCCTGCCCCCCTCTTCCTCAGCTCCTCCTGCCCCCCTCTTCCTCAGCTCCTCCTGCCCCCCTCTTCCTCAGCTCCTCCTGCCCCCCTCTTCCTCAGCTCCTCCTGCTCCCCTCTTCCTCAGCTCCTCCTGCCCCCCTCTTCCTCAGCTCCTCCTGCCCCCCTCTTCCTCAGCTCCTCCTGCCCCCCTCTTCCTCAGCTCCTCCTGCCCCCCTCTTCCTCAGCTCCTCCTGCCCCCCTCTTCCTCAGCTCCTCCTGCCCCCCCTCTTCCTCAGCTCCTCCTGCCCCCCTCTTCCTCAGCTCCTCCTGCCCTCTTCCTCAGCTCCTCCTGCCCCCCTCTTCCTCAGCTCCCCCTGCCCCCCTCTTCCTCAGCCCCTCCTGCCCCCTCTTCCTCAGCCCCTCCTGCCCCCTCTTCCTCAGCTCCTCCTGCCCCCTCTTCCTCAGCTCCTCCTGCCCCCTCTTCCTCAGCTCCTCCTGCCCCCTCTTCCTCAGCTCCTCCTGCCCCCCTCTTCCTCAGCTCCCCCTGCCCCCCTCTTCCTCAGCTCCCCCTGCCCCCCTCTTCCTCAGCCCCTCCTGCCCCCTCTTCCTCAGCTCCTCCTGCCCCCTCTTCCTCAGCTCCTCCTGCCCCCTCTTCCTCAGCTCCTCCTGCCCCCTCTTCCTCAGCTCCTCCTGCCCCCCTCTTCCTCAGCTCCTCCTGCCCCCCTCTTCCTCAGCTCCTCCTGCCCCCTCTTCCTCAGCTCCCCCTGCCCCCCTCTTCCTCAGCTCCCCCTGCCCCCCTCTTCCTCAGCTCCCCCTGCCCCCCTCTTCCTCAGCCCCTCCTGCCCCCTCTTCCTCAGCTCCTCCTGCCCCCTCTTCCTCTGCCCCCCTCTTCCTCAGCTCCTCCTGCCCCCCTCTTCCTCAGCTCCTCCTGCCCCCCTCTTCCTCAGCTCCTCCTGCCCCCTCTTCCTCTGCTCCTCCTGTCCCCTCTTCCTCAGCCCCTTCCTCAGCTCCTCCTGCCCCCCTCTTCCTCAGCTCCTCCTGCCCCCTCTTCCTCAGCTCCTCCTGCCCCCCTCTTCCTCAGCTCCTCCTGCCCCCTCTTCCTCAGCTCCTCCTGCCCCCCTCTTCCTCAGCTCCTCCTGCCCCCCTCTTCCTCAGCTCCTCCTGCCCCCTCTTCCTCTGCTCCTCCTGTCCCCTCTTCCTCAGCCCCTTCCTCAGCTCCTCCTGCCCCCCTCTTCCTCAGCTCCTCCTGCCCCCTCTTCCTCAGCTCCTCCTGCCCCCCTCTTCCTCAGCTCCTCCTGCCCCCTCTTCCTCAGCTCCTCCTGCCCCCCTCTTCCTCAGCTCCTCCTGCCCCCCTCTTCCTCAGCTCCTCCTGCCCCCCTCTTCCTCAGCTCCTCCTGCCCCCTCTTCCTCAGCTCCTCCTGCCCCCTCTTCCTCAGCTCCTCCTGCCCCCCTCTTCCTCAGCTCCTCCTGCCCCCCTCTTCCTCAGCTCCTCCTGCCCCCCTCTTCCTCAGCTCCTCCTGCCCCCCTCTTCCTCCTTCCTCTCCTGATTACTGTCTTCCACAGTACCTAGTAATTCACAATAGTTTCACCTTCTTTGAGCTGTATTAGGAATAAGCTCCTCCCTTCTCAGTCCGGTCATGTGACCTTGTGTCATCAGCTCTCCTAAGAGCCAATACATTCTACTGCTTACCCTTCATTCCAGGTCAGTGCTGGTCAGGGTTCCTGTGACTTGTAGTCCGCGCGTCTTTTCTCTTTCTTTCCCATCAGGAGGCTTATCCTTCTGTGTGAGGGTCCTTTCACAGGGGGCAATATTTCTGTAAGATGCACCTAAAGATGCCCAAAACTCTGCCCCATATTCTGCATGTAAGCGGAGCTGGCGGCGGTGCAGAAAGCTGCAGCGACAGAAGAAGCTGCGCAGAATACCCCGTACACAGCAGATACACATGTATACCAGCTGCGTATATTACATCCCCGTATTACGTACCGCAATAGGGCGAGCTGCGATTTATAAAAGGCGCAGGTGTGAGCGGCCCAATAGAAATCAGTAGGTTTTAGCAACTCCCACAAGCGGATGCGTCTTTGTTGCGCCAAATACCCTGCGTGTGGGCATCTGTATTTGTTGTGTATTTACCACGTATGCGTTTTTTTGGCGTGCGTATGTACTGCGTATTTAATGTGTGCAAAAAAAAAAATATACAAGCCGGCCCAACCGTCCCTCCGAAGTCTGCCAGCACCTTCGTAAAATACACAGCGCACACGCTTGTAACGTGCATATTCACTTCGTATTTCACGCACCCACAGACTAGAATGGGCGTATTATGCACCAAAATTGGACATGCTGCAATTTATTTCATGCGTGTAAAAACGTAGGTCTGAATCCTCCAATGCAAATCAGTCGGAGCTGTTTATAACGCGCGTAATACGCCGCGAAAATACACTCGTGTTAGTGAGCCCGGGGGTCTCACACCAACGGATGTAATTACGGATTCCGCGATTGCCGTCCGTGAGGAAGATCCGCGGTATAACGCGGGTATTGTAAGACGTATTTTTGAATTTTCGTTCACACAGGCGGGACAAATTGCATATGCCGCAAGCGGAAGTAAAATGGCAGCATGCTCTATTTTAACGCAGATTCCGCGCGGACGGCCTCAATAGATGTCCATGGGTGCGAGCGATTCGCAGCTCACACATTAATTAACAGTGCGTATGAGCGGCGGAAACGCTCGCAACTTGATCGGAGAATTGATAGAAATGTGGATCGCCGCTGGAGGGGAGAGAGCGCTTTCTTCTGCGCTGTGCGTCCACGTGGAAAATTGCACGCGTCTGCGAGCAAACGTGATCTATTGCAATTCTTTTCCACGAAGGAGCGCAAGTAGAGATGAGCGAGTATACTCGCTATGGCACATTACTGGAGCAAGTAGTGCCTTAGCCGAGTATCTCCCCGCTCGTCTCTAAAGATTCGGGGGCCGGCGCGGGTGACAGGTGAGTTGCGGCAGGAAGCAGGGGAGGGGGGGGGGGGAAAGAGGGAGAGAGAGATCTCCCCTCCGTTCCTCCCCGCTCTCCCCCGCCCCCCGAACCTTTAGAGACGAGCGGGGAGATACTCGGCTAAGGCACTACTCGCTCGAGCAATGTGCCTTAGCGAGTATATTCGCTCATCTCTAATCGCAAGTCTTCCGCTGCGGAAATCCACATGTGGAATCCGACCCATTCGTGTGAGCCCGACCTTCCGCAACAGCGATCTGATCGGCACGATGAGATTTTTTTATTATTTATTACTTTTTCACAATAAAAACACTTTTTAAAGAAAAAACTACTGAATCTGTATTACCGCTTTCTTGTTTTTTTACGGGTTGAAGTTTTTCTTGGTACCACAGTGAGGTACGTGTGACTTTTAGATTGCTTTTTGTTGTGTTTTTCGGGAGGCGAACAAAAGAAAAATAGCAATTCTGCCATTCGCTTTTCCAATTATTTTTGGCGTTCACCGCGTGCGATACATAACCAAATATACGCAGGGAGTTTTTTCCTTTAAATTATACTTCATTGCAAATAGTGGTGAGGGGCGAAGAGGGGGGGGGGGGGGCTCAGAGCACTGCTCCCGGCTCTTCCAGCCTCCTCCCCCTGCAGAGGGACACCATATATCGGCCGGGCGTAAATATCCAGCTGATATACGGTCCTCAGAATAAGCCCTCATGCGTATGAAAACCCCGCCCATCTTCTATATATTTGCCAATGTCTGTCTGTCGGAGCGTCACCGTCATGCACAATCTGTACGACCGGCTGACAGGACATTTTGCGCTCAGTATAATCTCCACCCAGAGAAGGTTATAGGCTAAAAAATATTCAGAAATGTTGTTCTCTTGACAACCTTATTTGCATATTTTTGCCTTTCCTTGAATTTTAATGCAGCGACCCCCAAATTCGCTTTCGCCAATGGATTCTACGGACTCGATTTAGTATTCCTGGTTATTCCCGACTAGAGATGAGCGAGTATACTCGTTAAGGCAGATTACTCGAGCGAGTAGTGCCTTAGCCGAGTATCTCCCCGCTCGTCTCTAAAGATTCGGGGGCCGGCGGGGGAGAACAGGGAGGAACGGAGGGGAGATCTCTCTCCCCCCCCCCCCCCCGCTTCCCGCCGCAACTCACGTGTCACCCGCGCCGGTCCCCGAATCTTTAGAGACGAGCGGGGAGATACTCGGCTAAGGCACTACTCGCTCGAGTAATGTGCCTTAGCGAGTATACTCGCTCATCTCTATTCCCGACAAGTAATTCCCACTAGAAGAGTCAGACTTGTATTTCAGGAAATGATATGTCCCGAGTAAGGAATACATAAAGCAACTGAGGATTGAAAAGTGTTGCCCATAGCAACCAATCACAGCGCAGCTTTCATTTTTCCTCAGCAGTATAATATATAGCAACCAAAGACGGCGCAGGATTTATTTTACCTCAGCAATGTAATATATAGCAACTAGAGATGAGCGAGCACGCTCGGTAAAGGCAGATACTTGAGCGAGCATCGCTCTTCTCGAGTAACTGCATACTCGTCTGAGCAAATGGGGGGGTGGCGGGGGGAGAGATCTCTCACCTCCCCCCCCCCCCCCGCTTCTCCCCAGCATTTGCTCAGACAAGTATGCAGTTACTCGAGGAGGGCGATGCTCGCTCAAGTATCTGCCTTTACCGAGCGTGCTCGCTCATCTCTAATAGCAACCAATCACAGCTCAGCTTCCATTTCTTATATTTCTGAGGTAAAATAAAAGCTGTGCTGCGATTGGTTGCTATGGGCAACAGCCTTTTATTTTGGACAGCTTTCATAAGAGTGCGGCGCGGGGCTCATGGTTGGGGCTCACTTTGTATATCCCAGGACTGTTATTCATTAAATCGCCGTGCAACACACGGGTATACCTTCTAGTACGTAATATATTACACAGCATTGCGGATGTTGTCTATACAAATAGAGCATGCTGCGACCTATTTCTACTAATTTCGGCCGTGATTCGCACGCATAGTACATGGTGAAAACTCTCGTGGACATGAGCCCTTTGTTTTAGTTCCTCAAGGGGACTTGAAGATGTGAAAGTTCGCTGATTGGGATAGCACACTGTATTACTTAGGTAGTGCATTGTACTATGCCTATGACAACAGCCTATTAGACTCTGCAGAAGGCGGGGTCTAATAGGTTGAGTTACATGGCGGACATGGAGGCCTTTGTCAGGCTGCCGATTGCAATGGGAACCCATTGGTATCTTACAGTCACATTGCCGGATGCTTTTGTGATTTTTGTGCGTTTTTTTTTTTTAAGCATTAGAAAGTCCCATTGAAAAAAACGCTAGTGGGTAAAAGCCCTAAGTGAGGTTAGTAAAAAGGCGTATAGGCAGTCACTAAGGGGTTAATCTGCAATATATACAAGCAGATTGTGGTGCAGAATTTTCTGTATCTTTAAGGCTGGGTTCCCACTAGGCGGATTCCCGTCGGAAATCCCGAGGTTTGGCCGCAGCCGAAACCGCGAGATTTCCGCCGGGAGAACCGCCGCGGAAAAACCCACGGCGGCTTTGAAGCGGCCCGGCCGCTCGCTCTTCCGCTGCGGCCGGCGCTCCCACAGAGGAGAGCGCGGCCGCGGCGCAAAGACAAAAAAAATAGGACATGCTGCATATTCTGAAGCTGCGGTCGCCGCAGCCGCGGTTTCAGCCGGACTTACCGCAGAGGATTGGCCGTCCCGTGTGGACGAGATTTCTGAGAAATCTCGTCCACATGGCTGGCTAACCCCGAGATTAGCGGCCGCAGGCGGATTTGCCGCGGCGAAATTCCCTGTGTGAATGCAGCCTTAGAGCTCCTTCACACTGGCGATCGCAGTATTGACGCAAGAGCATCACGGCAAAATCGCACGTATGCTCATGTGATGTCTGAGCGTCAGCGATCCTTTTTATTGGAAAAACATTGTGCATCGCATCGCTGCCGCTAGCGATTTTCTCACACAATAGACGGAGACAGGAGTTGCTATTGTTAAAAAACGTATCGTATCGCACAAACATCACAAGTTCGAGCGACGCGATAACGCAGAGCATCCGTAGGACAACAAGGGCAAGAAGAAAAAAAAAAAAAATCGCAAAGACAGAGAGATAGGATTTCCAAATCACTGCAACATCGCATGAGAGGAAACCTTGCAGATGGGAATGAAGTCATTGAAAATCATGGGCTTCATAATTTTGCGCTCTCGCATCGCACGAAAATCGCACGATTTTTTTCACCCGTGTGAAGGCAGCCTTAATGCGTTTTGCAGAAATATTCGGCACGTGTGAAAGGTCCCTAAGGGAGCTGCGTTTTATTTGTATGCGCTAACATCTACTTTTTTGCGTTGGTTTTTACGCTCTTCTGACATATATTTATTCTTTTAACAACATAAAAACGTATATGTTTAACGCATACAAAAAACCGCAGTGTAAACCCTCGTAAGGCTTCCTGCACACGGGCGAGCGTGATAGCGAGCAATTTACCCATAAATGCGAGGCATTTTCAGGCAAAAACGCATTGTATCTGTGAAGTTCGAATCCCCTCCTGCGAGTTTCATGCTATGCCTGCAGTTACAGTCGCCGGCCACTACACGGAGGTCGGCGCAGAGGCTTCCGCTCCAACCTTCGTATATTTGCAGGCAACCGGCCCCAGTCAATCAGCGATTGATGACCTACCCTAATGATAGGTCATCAATAGTATGTAAGTGGAAAACGCCTTTAAAGGGGTTGTATGAGATAAGAAGATGTTTCTTAAAAATATGTTCCCCTTGCCGTAAAATAAACATATGCTCACCTCCCCAGGGTTCCCACAACACAGCTCCATCCTCCTCGCCCGGTCTGTGTTTAAACGCTTCGGTCAGCCTGTGTACGGGATGTTATGGACTTCGGCGCTAGGGCAGCGGTTTTATCTGTGTCTGCACATGCACTAAACTCACTTGCATGTAAGGATAGTTTCACATCCGTGCTGGGGATTCTGCTTTCCTTCTCCAGTTGGGGAGCAGGAAAAGGGAATTCCCACAGCCGAATGGTTCTGTCTCTTGACGGAACTCAACAGCGCCGGGTGGACCCCATTGACTATAATGGGATTTGCCCGCTTTCCGCACAGCTGCCAGCTTTTAGATGGAAGCAAAAACCCTGCATACGCATAAACTGCATAGACCCCATTATAGTCAATGACGTCCATTTGGCACTGTTCAGTCTCAGGGATTCCCCCTTCCTACTCCCCGTACAGAGCAGGAAAGCAGAAGGCTGGGTGCAGGTGTGAAAGCACCTTTAACCATTTAGTGACCTATAGTGTTTTTACGTCTTGGCTTTGTGGGTTTTAATTAGACATGAGCGAGCATACTCGCTAAGGACAATTGCTCGATCGAGCATTGTCCTTAGTGAGTATCTCCCTGCTCGGGAGCAAAGGTTCGGGTGCCGGCGCGGGTGACAGGTGAGTTGCGGCAGTCAGCAGTGGGAGCGGGGGAGAGAGAGATCTCTGCTCCCCCACGCCCGCCGCCGGCAGCCGAATCTTTGCTTCGGAGCGGGCAGGTACTCGCTAAGGACAATGCTCGATCGAGCAATTGCCCTTAGCGAGTATGCTCGCTCATCTCTAGTTTTAATCAATCCTCAGGGCCATAAAAACACACCAGCCCTCGGGCTTAAAGCCACTCTGGAGCTGTCATGGGGGGGCCGCGGTATGCGACTCCCGGTCACGCGATCGCCAATGGATAGCGGCGATTGCATAAAAGTAAACAAAAAGTGAAAGGAAGTTAAGGTTTCAGCTCCCCTCACGGATCAGATCCATGAGGGGAGCTGATACTGCTCATCTCCGCGTTCTCGTTTTTCCAGGACCTTATGCCGTCTTCTGCACATGCACGCCAGACATAAAATGTAGGGTACATGCACAGAAGGCCTGAGAGCCCGGGAGATTTAAAATCGCTCTGCTCCCAGCTAGCATGACTAGCGGAGAACAGGGAGATGTGACCAGGGGCCGCTGTATGTGGTTCCCGGTCACATGATCCAATGGATAACAGCGATCATGTAAAGTTAAAAAAAAGAGAGAGAAAAAAAAAGTTTTAAAAGTTTAGGTTTCATCTCCCCTCATGGAGCATATCTATGAGGGGAAATTAAATTACGTACCTAAGGCCCCCGGATTTATCCGCAAACTGTACCCCAGCTTATGCGCACGTGCCCTTCAGCAACATGGCAGACACATGTGCAAAAGCCATGTAATTTAAAATCTCCCTGCTTCTGGCTACCAAACGTAGCTGAGAACCTGGAGATTTCACCAGGGGCCGCGGTACACGGTTCTTGGTCACATCATGTAAAAGTACGATCCGTGAGGGGAGGTGAAATTACTTACCTAAGGCCTCCGGCAATTTCCCCCAACAGGATTGTCATCCACGGAGCTTTCCCCAGCTTCGGCTCAAGCACCCGTCAGCAAGGTGGCAAGCGTAGAAGCTAGGGAGGGCCTGCAAAATTTAACATCTTGCTCCTGGCTATTAAAGGTAGCCGAGAACCTGGAGCCATGACCAACGGCTGCGGTGAGCAGTCCGCGATCACATGATTGCCGTTATCCAATGGATAATGGCGATCATGTAAAGGTTAAAAAAAAAGTTGAATTCTAATGCTCCTTTTAGTTTGAGCCCCGTTGCGCATACAGACATAAGATTAAAGCCACAATGGGTGTTTCTGAACACAGGACAAACAGGGGGATCCATTTGGGGTGAAAGCTTTCATTCATATGTATGTGTACAAAAAAAAATGTTTTTAAAATGACACAATATCCCCAAACATCAAAATCGTAATTTTGCTTAGATTCATTTAAAAACTGTGGGGTCAGAATACGCAGTACACCCCTAGACAAATTTGTTAAGGGGTCTAGTTTTCAAAATGGAATCATCTGTGGGGGTTCTCCATCGTTTTGGCAGCTCAAGGGGTCTACAAGTGGGCAATGGGGCCTAAAACACCTTCAAGCAAAATGTCTGTTCTGAAAGCCACCGGCTGCTCCTTTCAGTTTGGGCCCTGTTGTGCATACGGACAGAAGATTAGGGCCACAATGGGTATGTCTCTGAACACAGAACAAACAGGGCGATCCATTTTTGGGCGCAAATCCTCATTATCATGTGTGCTACAGAAAAAAAACCTGTCTTTTAAAATGACATATTTTCAAAAATATAACATTTTATTTTTTCTCCTATAAATTGCATTAACTCCTGAAAACAAACTGTGGGGTCAAAATACTCCTGACCACCCTCAGTGAATACATTAAAATGTGTTTTTTTTTAAAATGGGGTCATTTGTGGGGGTATCTATCATTTTGACACCTATGAACCTTTGCAATCTTGGTTTGGTGCAGGAAAACAAAATGTTCCTCCAAATGTTAATAATTAATCTTAAATTTGTACGTCTCCTAAATGCTTAAGTTTTTCCAAAATGCTTCCAGAATAAAGTAAACAGATGGAAATATATATCTCATCAAAAATTTGTACGGTCTGTTTGCGCATATTCGACATATTGCAGTTGAAAATGTGAAAAAATGGCAATTTTTTCAAAATTTTCCCAATTCTGGTGCTTTGTAATACATATGTTCAAATTCTGTTGGTCTATTTCTACCACCTAAATTAAGTACAATATGTGGCAAAAAAACAATTTCAGAATCACTTGTATATGCAAAACTTTGACAGAGTTATTCTATGTTAAAGTGACACATGTCAAAATTTGGCCTGGTCATTAATGCGCAAACAGGCTTGGTCACTAAGGGGTTAAGATATGCTGACCTGCCATTTAATTCTCTTATTTTAATTAGAAATATATATTCCTCTGGCATTTTCAACCGCATCTGAGGGAATGTCTGATCGGAGGATCCGAAGCAGACGTAAAACCACCCTAAGAATACTTTTTTTTTTTTTTAAATCACGTCTTTAGCGTTTTTCATTGCTGAAAATAATTAAGATTCACTGGCCTGAAAATTGTGCGCGATTTGTGTGTTGCGAGACGCACAAATCTCGCTGAATATAAAACCCATTGTTTTGTATGGGTTCATTCACATTAGCGATGTTTTCCTGCATGGCACCGCATTGCAATACTATGCAGGAAAAAAAAAACGTTTCTCGTTCGTATCACTGGGGGAAATAGCTTGAGAGTGGGCCGTTCTAGAGCAGTCCCCCAGGGTGGGAAAAACTCGCCTAAGATTTCCGAATAGGCGCCCTGGCCATCTGCAAGATTGCTCAGCATGGGGGAGGCGTCCGTACACGCAAAGGCTTGCACTGGTAAAACTTAGAAAAAGTATGCAGTGACAACCAAGTCATAGCGTTACAAATCATGTTGGCAGAAGCCCCTAGACAAATTCAAGCACATTGCCCACGAGGCCCCCAAAGCCCAAGTGGAGTGAGCCATGATGTGAAAAGGTGGAGTCTCACCCTTGGACTAATACGCTTCAACCACCACAGAGTGTATCCAACAAGACATGGCCCCCTTGGATGCGGAGAGACCACTTCACGGTCCACCTGGCACCACAAACAGCTACCCAGAGCGCCATCGGGCACCCATCCTTGACAGATAAATCTGCAGCGCCCACACCAAATCCAGTGAAAAACAGAGACCACCTTCAGCAAAAAGGACGAGTTGGGGCGTAACACTACCTTGTCCTGGTGAAAAACCGTGAAGGGTGGCTCTGCCGACGAAAGGAGGTGACCGTCACCAACAAGGCCACATTGTCGGTCAACAGACACATAGATATTGACTCTAGGGGCTCAAATGGATGGGCCTCAGAAAAACCTTGTTCTTTCAGAACTGCGGTTTCAACCACCATGTCGCCAAATAAAGAAAATATATATTGGGATGGTACAGAGGGCCCTGCGAAAGATGGTCGAACCGTGGCGGAAGGCACAGGGGCACGTAGTCTAACAGCTCGATGAGCTCCGAGTATAAGGCACGCCAAGGCAAATCTGGAGTCACCAAGACCACTGGGCGACCTTCCAGCTTGATTTTTTTCAACAGACGTGGAATCAGAGGGAAAGGCGGGAAGATGTAAGGAAACCGAAAGTCCCTCCGTGAAATCACGAGAGCATCCACCGCCTGAGCCAGGGGATCTTGAGACTGAGCCACAAAGACCGGAGTTTTGCGATTGAACTAGGATACCATCATGTAGATGTCTGGGCTGCCCCACTTCTGAAAATTGCTCTGAAATACTTCTGCATGCAGTTCCCATTCCCCTGGATCGACTATCTGCCAACTGATATAGTCGGCCACCCAAGTTGTTGACCCCAGGAATGTGGAACGCCTAGAGTGCAAACAGGTGAGCCTCAGCCCAAGAGAGAATATTAGCCACCTCTGATATGACCCTTGCGCTGGGGTTACCTCCCTGGTGGTTCACATATGCCACTGCCATAGCAGTCTGACTGGATCTGCACAGGCCACCCCTCCAATAGAGGAGCGAATTAGTGGGTGGAGTGGAGAGTGGAGAATAGCCCATAGCTCCAGTATGTTTATGGGAAGTGTGGATTTCTGCACTGACCATGTCCCCTGAGCTGATCAATCCTGCAGAGTCTCCCCCCCCCCCCGCCCCCCTTCCCTAACTGGAAAGGCTGGCATCTATTTTCAGCAACTGACAAAGAGTCCTGAGGGGATGACCCAGCCGGATCTGGGGGGAACTCAACCACCACCGAAGGGAGCTTTGCACCCGGACGGCAACTTGAACCCACTGGTTCAGAGAGGCTATGGTACTGTCCCAGTTGGACATGATGAACCATTGTAGTGGCCAAGTATGGAACTGCCCGAAGGTTACTGCCTTGAACGCAGCGACCACCCACCGAGCACGCTCATACAATGACGTATAGTCATGGACCTGGTTGACATCGGAGAATAGAACTGGTTCCAAAGAAGATGCAGCTTCGGTGGGAGACAAACATGAACTCGGTCCGTGTCAACGAAGAGTCCCAGGAAAACGTTCTGAGCAGGCGATAGGGAAGATTTCTGGTAATTGATTATCCACCCAAAGCCGGACTGTGTGTCAAGGGTGACACATAAACTCTCCAAATTGGCCGCACGAGACAGAGCTTTTATCAGTATATTGTCTAAGTATGGCAAGGCAAGAACCTTGGTGAAGACCTGAGGAACTGCGGTCAAGCCAAATGGGAGAGCCACGAACTGATAATGCTGTGCGAAAACCGCAAACCTGAGGAAGCGCTGATGGCCTGGACAAATGGGGACATGTAGGTAAGCATCCTTGATGTCTATGGACGACAGAAAGTGCCCCCGTTCCATAGACACAACCACTGCCCTGAGGGACTTCATACAGAAAGACCTGACTCTTATGTACTGATTTAGACCTTTTGAGCTCCAACACCGGACGAACAGAACCATCCTTCTTGGGGACCATAAACATGTTCAAGTAAAATTCCTCAAAATGCTGGTGGTCCAGGGCAAGAGCTACCACGCCTTGCTGCAGCAAGGTCTGAACAGCCTGAAAAAAGGCCTCAGCCTTGCAAGGCGCATTTGGCACTCTTGATGCAAAAAAACGATTGGGGGGTGAGGACACGAACTGGATTGCGTACCCTGACTTAATGACCTCCCGCACCCAAGAATCTGAAACCCGTCAAACAGTGGCCCTGGTTTGGTGGGCCTTGGGAACATGACTCCTAAGATGCCAAGCTGGCTGTGGCTTAAACGAAGGACCCTCCCTGCAGTCCTGCAACCCCAAGGGACCTTCCTCAAACCGAGGACCGTCCGTCAAAGAGGGAAAATGCGATCTCCTGCGCTGTGGAATTCTTGACCTTGTAGGCCTATTCTGGGGCAAAAGGGAACTATTGCCCCTGGTAGCATCCAATATAATTTCGTCAAGCCTGGCGCCAAAGAGCCTGGAACCAGAAAACGGCAATCCAATTAGGCCCTTTTTGGACGCATCGTCAGCCTCCAAGGATTTCACCCAGAGAGTATAACGCATAGCGACCGAGGCTGCTGAAATGTGGGACAGGTGCCTAGCACGGTCTAAGGAGGCCTTGCAGATAAATTTCCTGGCCTGACCAATCTGGTCAGCTAGACAACTAAATTCCTCCACTGAAGCTCCAGACTGAAAGCCTCAATGCAATAACTTAGCCCATTCGGTCGTGGCCTTACCCAACCAGGTACAGGCAAACACGGGCCTAGAGAACAACCCTGCTGCTTCAAAAGAGGCCTTGGCTAGGGATTCAATCTGCCTGTCCCGTGGATCGGCCAAGGCTGACAAGTCCGCCATGGGAAGGATGGTGTGCCTTGACAAACGTCACACGGGGGATCTACTACCGTAGACACCGACCATCTTTTCACCAGATCCCCCGGGAAAGGATACAAGGTTTTAAACTGACTCAGGAGGTACAGACGTCTATCTGGAGTATCCCACTACTTTTAATTGAGTTCTTGGAATTCCGCATGCGGAATTAGGAGATCTACAGGTGAATCCACAGAGGTGTTCATCTGCCAAACTGCTGCCACCGAATCATAACTGCGGCTGCACACGCCATATGGATTAAGAGGATGTTGCCGGGGAATCGGAAGACTGCCTTGAACAAGAGCGTCTGTATCTCTCAGGTGGTCTGTTCTGAGAGTGACCTCACCACTTCGAGCCCTCCTTGTTGGACATCTGTCTGTCTGATGGGACAGCCAGTTAGTCCAATCTATACAGAATTACTACGAAGGCTCTGGACAGGTCCGCCACCACCAGAGAAAGGGGCCACCCACTCAGGTTCGCTAACCTGTGAAGGCCATACGGAAAAAAGCCTGCTGCCATCTCGCCAGGAGCCTGTCACGCCTGGGAGCAGTTCCCACATAGGTTTTCAGCCTGACCACCAGGAAATCTGGTCTCACATTGGGCACACGCATAAAAGGTGGCTCTGCCTCTGGGAAACTAGTGTCAGTTATGGCACTGTATTACAAACAGCCAAATGCAGGGAAAAAACTGCAGGAAGAAGCCAAGACTACCACTATACTGCGGACCAGTTACCGCAGGACCACCTGCTTAGCTGCTATGCAATTCCCACGCCAGGTGAAGACAGACCACAGAAAATGTCTGCTGCGAATCCAGGGCAGAGGCTGTGGGACACGAGCATTGAAGAAACTATGCTACCAGCTCTGAGCACCCTCTCACCCCTCTTTTTAAAAGCTTGCCACTGCGCCAATAGACCAAAAATGGAATGGAGAGGGAAGGAAGAGGGGAGGGGGAGGCACATACTCGCCACCAGGCCCTCTCCAGGGATGCCGATGCACCGTACAAAGCCTTCCAATGCTTTGTCCTGTGCCTAGAACCAGCTTGCGCTCTCCCAAGATGTTTTATATAACAAGCCCGTATGCCCTCGACGTGCCACGTGCCGCCAGAGCATGCATGCCCTAGTGGATATAACCACACGCCAGCCCTCAGAGCGGCACGGACCTCTTCCCCCATACGGAGTGGGGGAAAAAAAGGACTCCACCTAGCTGTTGAGACAACCAGGGGGCGGGAGACCCCAGTAGGTGAGCCCCACCGCAAAGATAATGGACGGCAGAAGGCTGGGAGGGGTGGAATGTGCAGGGGGGAAAGTGAGCGCTAGGGAGAGAAAAGCAGGTATACTTACCTCTCTTCTGGCTTCTTCATTCCCTGCCTCCAGCAGAGTCCCCCTACCTGCTCCCAATGCCCTGCAGGTAGGGGAGGGTTGGCTCCCCAGGGGAACCCTATGGCTGAAAGGCAACGAAATAGACCCCAGTTGTGCCACCTTTTTCTTCTAAATGTAGGGCAGCCAACGGACTGCAATGTCTGACCGTTCGTCCTCCTGTGTCAGGGTCAGGGTTGATCAAAGGGTAATACCGCTCCGTTGACTTTTCCTGAGCGGTACAGGAGAACTACTGTTCACTTGACCATCTCCTACAGACACTAAGCTAGAAAACGAATTCCCTAATGGCTGCGGAGGGTAATATAGCAAGCGGGAAGAGCCAACTATTTTGTTCTACTTAGTGTCCGTCTCCAAACAGCAGATGCCACGATCAAGCAGTATCCCCCAATGACACGAACAAGAAATTCCATTCCGCCCATGTGAAAGAACACGTCGTAGAGAGTTTTACGACAAAATTCCTTACCAAAATTTACACCAGATTTTGATGTGGTTTTTACCTTGGTATTCACTCACTACATTGCTATGAATGAATTCCGTGGTGAAAATTTGCAACATTACTGCGCCAAATAGAGTGTGCTGCAGATGTTAATATCTGCATTATTGCTCTATTCTGTTGAAGAAAAAGTGGCAACAGTAAGAAAACCTTAAAAAAGGGAATGGAGACCATTCCTCTGTCCTTCTCCTTCCTGGCAGATTCATCTCTACTTTTGTCTTTTGCTAGTGTCCTCCTGAGTACTGGGAACATCAATGACCCACCAAGGATGGAGAAGAACCGAGACCACATGGCTGCCCGGATATTAGACATCATCTTGGGAATCATCTACTTTTTAACTGGAGAGGTGAGAGCTTCACATGATGTCACTGTTATGTCTACTGACCTCTTAAAGGGATATTCCGATTAGTGGAAGAAATTACAAGAGGTTATAAACCTTTTCTGTCTTCTCCTCCGGGTCTTCATCAGTCTATAAACGTTAGGCACCTGACCTGCCCCTGTGAGACTGCAGGAGCTGTAAACCTGTGCTGTATTTTTACAGTGGCAAGGCACTAAAGCTCATGACCAAGCGCTCTATTTAATAAACAGGGAAGGTTCTTAGCCTCCATGTAGTGATCAGTGTCTCACCATCCACAGGATTACACAGTAGTGAAGAAGTCGTCTAGTGAGTGTGTGACCCCCCGTGTGTCAGGAGGACAGAGCCGGACCCAGAGCCCCATCACCAAGCCTTCACCTCATTCACTGATACATGAGCAGAAGATCCTAGAACTTACCCACAGGATCACTGAGCTGCTGACCGGAGAGGTGAGCGCTGCTGGGAATGGGGGACATTATATAATACAGCCAAGGGAGGAGTCTGGAGGATGATGTATATTGTGTGTCAGGTTCCTATAAGGTGTCAGGACGTCACTGTCTATTTCTCCATGGAGGAGTGGGAGTATTTAGAAGGACACAAGGATCTGTATAAGGAGGTCATGATGGAGGATCAGCAGCCCCTCACATCACTGGGTAAGAGGAGACCTTCATTTATTGTAGAGGACAGTTTTGAGGGTCGGCTAGTCTCGCCATCATCTGATCATCAGATATATAATGTATTCAGTCTCTGGTTATTTCCTATAGATGGATTCAGTCAGAGAAATCCCCCAGAGAGATGTCCCAGTCCTCTATATTCCCAGGATTGTCCAGAGGAAGAGGAACATGTCCCACCGGATCATCAGGTAGATGAAGCTGAGAGTTCTGTAAATCCTTTACAGACAGATGTAATGAAGCTTTCTACTAATCTTCTCCAGCAGCAGTGTAGTATACTGTGTGCTCTATGTCACCTGGTTATTGTTGGCTGTGCTCAACAGCAGCTGCAAATGGTTTCTGGTTTCAGAAAAAAAACTAACATACACACTGCAAGGTTTATAAACGTCCCCCTGTTGAGGATTCAGTGTAGATAAATGAAACATTCTGCAGCGTGGATGTAAACCGTAGACTTCACAGGCCTCTCTCTAGCAAAGTCAGAATCCTACTGCATACTGATGAAGGGCAAAAACCGTGACCTGGCTTTCTGTGCATGGGCTCTGTCTTTACTTCCAATTCCTGGTCATTGTTACAAGGCTTGTATAAAGAGTCTAACATTGACTTTAGGGATTGCTGCCTTCCAATAGGTGGCACTGTGGAGGAATTGTTCTATTTTCCTTATTTGCATATGGCCTTTTAAGTCTTCTCACTCACCGTCTAGGTGCTCTCCCTAAGGAGAAAAGATAGCATTTCTGACCCTGTAAACCATAGACTAACAGCACAAACTACAAAGAGGAACAGGAAAACAGATAAGAGGCCTGTAGAACCAATGTGATGAGGAAAGCTTAAAAGTAGAGACATCTTTTTAGTCTTAGGGAGACTACCCACAACATTTTTTTTCCCTGCGAAATTCGCAGCATTTTTTTTCTCTGCAGTGGTCTATGGGACTTGTAATGTTAAAATCGCGATCGCGCAAAATCGCAATTTACCGCGAAATCGCGATTTTGCGCGATCGCGATTTTAACATTACAAGTCCCATAGACCACTGCAGAAAAAAAAATGCTGCGAATTTCGCAGGGAAAAAAAACTGTTGTGGGTAGTCACCCTTAAGAAAAAACTTCTAATGGGACATGAAAAAATTGTTCAATTTATATAAATGCAAAAAATATTGTGAGCAGCTTTTTACTGTTAAGGGGACCACAAAAAACAAGAGTTTCCACTCTCTGACTAGAGGCAAGTAGGTTCAATCTCCAGCAGTGATAAAAGGCTTCTTTAATGTAAAACCTGTAATTTTGCTGAATAGCCTCAGATCTGGTGATAATGAGCAAAGTGTCCAATAGGGGCCTTTTTTTTTCTTCTCATGTCTTAATGTGGGATTCTTACAGGAAAGTTCTGGTGGAACCACAAGTGGACTCTATAAACCCGTATCGGTGAACGGTAAGAGCCTTTCATAAACCTTGTTTAATTGTAAATGTCTCAATTAATGGGATAACTGATAGGAAGTTTCGAAAATCATCCTCCAACGGATCGTTATTATTACTAATAACTCATTCAGTTCTTTAATATTTCATCTTGTTCCTTAGCACCAGTACAAAGTGATGTGAATGCTAATACCAATTCAGAATGAAGTTTACATGATCGAAAGACACCTTTACATGGGGCAACTGACGAGCGCATAAGTGCCCTACAGCCGCCTCAAAGACTATCACTCCTGTGCTTTCACAGAGGTGTGAATGGAGCATGCCAGAGATCTCTTCTGACCACCCGCCTCCATTCACAGTGAACAGGCAGTAGTTCATAGATTGAACGATTCCTGTTTACACTAATCGAGAAGTCGCTTACTATTCGTAGTAACATAGTATGTTAGGCTGAAGGAAGACAATGTCTATCTAATTCAGCTTGTTTCTGTTGATCCAGAGTAAGGCAAAAAAAAACCTCAATGAAGCAGAAGCCAATTGAGCCCATTTGGGGGAAAAAATCCTTTTCGACTCCATGACAACAGTCAGAATGATCACTGGAACAACGGTTTGATAGTTTCTTCCTGACTCCAAGGCACGGATCAATAACCTCACTGACTATTTAATGTCAATATCCTGTAATATCATAACACTATTAAAAGACCTCTAGTCCCTTTTTAAACTCCTCTAACGATTTTGACATCACCACGTCCTCACGCAGAGTTCCACAGTCTCACTGCTGTTACAGTAAAGAACCCTCGTTACCATCGCAGTATCAGTCCCCTTGTATTGTCCCCTAATGTATTTATACATAGCTATTTAGTTAGTTAGTTGTCCTTCTTTGAACTCAACATCTTTCCTGAGCACCGGTGTCCAGTACTGTACACCGTATTTCATCCCTGTGTGTTCTCATCCCTCGCCGCTATACCTTTTAATGCACCCCAAGACTTGTTAGGTGTATAGCGCCAACTTATTCCTCCTTGAAGTAATTTGCTTATTAGCCCCCAGTACTCATTTTACCAACTTCGGAAGGATAGAAGGCTGAGTCAACCTTGAACCATGCGGGTTCAACCTGCAACCTTCAGTTCGTGAGTGAGAGTTTAGGACTGCATTCTGCTGCCTTAACACTGTGGCACCCCACTAGCAACGGTGGCATAATCAAAGTATGAACCATTTACTGAGCTGGAAAAAAGTGACTAGCGACTAATGAGTGATTTCTTGCTCAGTGCCCTGCTGGTGGCTCTGTGTACACAGTACAACTATCAGTGGAAATCACTGTTTAAAGTGATTATTTGGGCAATATTCACCCTGCATACCCATATGCAAGTGTCCACCTTTTATACTGTACCAACCCATATGCACATGGCCCAATATAGCTGTGCAAAATATACACAAGTGAAGAAAAGCAATAAAAATACTTTATATACCTGCAATATCCATATCAGTAATCAGAGCTATATATGAAAACCAGGGCTGTAATAAAATAAAAATAATTGCTATAAAACGTTGTTGTATCAAGATGATGGAAAAGCACATGAGCCCACAAAGGGTGCATTTATTACTGAGCAGCACTACAAATCAAAAGTACAGTAAAACCTCTACTAACGTTGATATCTGTCTGAAAGGTCTTTAATACCAAAAATAATAACAATAAATGAATATAAAAGACTACTGTAAAGAATAAATGAACATTTAACATGTTATTGAACATGTTACTCTGTTATCTGTGGTGTTACATGTGACTGCAGGTCACATCTACTACATTATCAGTCCTCAGTTTTATCACTGCGTTCTCTGTGCTGTTACATGCAGGTGACATCATTATCTGTCGTCCGTAGTATCTGTGTCGCTCACCACGTTAGTGAATACTGGCAAGGGCCACGGTTCCCCTGCCGGTATTTAATGACTTCAGAGTGCAGCTGGGCTCCTTCTTCCCCCTCCCCTGAGGTCTCCTACTTGGTTCCACAAAAGCCTGGGGATGAGGCATCCGGCAGCACACTGACATCACAGTCTTCACCTGGGGTCAGCACGAGCAGTGGCGCTTCAACGAGGAGGAGGGGGTAAGTATATGGGTCTCAGGGAGTACTATTACTACTGGGGTCGCTGTGGGATGTCACTATTACTACTGGGGGCTGCTGTGGGATGTCACTATTACTACTGGGGGCCGCTGTGGGATGTCACTATTACTACTGGGGGCTGCTGTGGGATGTCACTATTACTACTGGGGGCCGCTGTGGGGTGTCACTATTACTACTACTGTGAGGTGTCACTATTACTACTGGGATTACTGCGAGGTGTCACTATTACTACTGGGGGCCGCTGTGGAATGTCCCTATTTCTACTGGGGGCCGCTGTGGGATGTTACTATTACTACTAGGGGCCACTGTGGGATGTTACTATTACTACTAGGGGCCACTGTGGGATGTCACTATTACCGCTGGGGCTGCTGTGGGATGTCACTATTACCGCTGGGGCTGCTGCGGGATGTCACTATTACTACGGAGGGCCGCTGTGGGATGTCACTATTACTACTAGGGCCATTGTGTGCTGTAACTATGACTACTAGGGCCATTGTGGGGTGTCACTATGACTATTGGGGGACGCTGTGGGATGTCACTATTACTACTGGGGCCACTGTGAGGTGTCACTATTACTACTGGGGGCCACTGTGGAATGTCCCTATTTCTACGGGGAGCTGCTGTGGAATGTCACTAGTATGACTGGGGGCTGCTTTGGGACATCACTATTACCGCTGGGGCTGCTGTGGGATGTCACTTTTACCAATGGGCCACTGTGGGATGTCACTGTTACTAGGGAGGGCCGCTGTGGCATGTCACTATTACTACGGAGGGCCGCTGTGGGATGTCACTATTACTGCTAGGGCCATTGTGTGGTGTCACTACTACTGCTAGGGCCATTGTGGGGTGTCACTATGACTACTGGGACCGTTGTGGGATGCCACTACTACTACTAGGGGCCACTGTGGGGGGCCACTATTATTATTGGGGGCCACTGTGGGGTGTCACTATTACTACTGGGGGCCACTGTGGGGTGTCACTATTACTACGGATTGCCACTGTGGGATGTCACTATTACTGCTAGGGCCATTGTGTGGTGTCACTATGACTACTAGGGCCATTATGGGGTGTCACTATGACTACTGGGGGCCACTGTGAGGTGTCACTATTACTACTAAGGGCCACTGTGGAATGTCCCTATTTCTATGGGGAGCTGCTGTGGTATGTTACTATTACTACTGGGGGCTGCTGTGGGACGTCACTATTACTACTGGGGCCATTGTGGGATGTCACTATTACTACGGAGGGCCACTGTGGGATGTCAGTATTACTACTAGGACCATTGTGGTGTGTCACTATGACTGCTAGGGCCATTGTGGGGTGTCACTATGACTACTGGGACCGTTGTGGGATGCCACTACTACTATGGGCCACTGTGGGGTGCCACTATTATTACTGGGGCAACTGTGGGGTGTCGCTATTACTACTGGGGCGGCTGTGGGATGTCACTATTACTACTGGGGGCCACTGCGGGATGTCACTATTACCGCTGGGGGCCACTGTGGGATGTCACTATTACCACTGGGGCCGCTGCGGGGGATCACCATTACTGCTGGGGTTGCCGTGGGGGTCATTATTACTGCTGGGGTATGATTACACATGGCGGAAATGCTGCAGAATGTCCTCAGCGGAACCTTCTGTGGCAAATTCTGCAGCATTTCCACATCCAAAAAGCAGTCAAAATCTGCACCTTGCCTGTTTTGAAACAGCCCTGTCCTTTTCAGAACGACAGAGATAAAAAATTTTCGTGATAAGCCCCGCCCCTTGAACTGATGGCACTTTGCGATAAATAAGTGGGTTTTCGGTTGCAGTTTGGGCACTTGGCCTCTTAAAGGTTCGTCATCATTGATCTAGAGGGTCCATCTAGACTCCCCCTTCCACTAGCTAAGAAACACATTAGTGTATGTGCGAGTCGACGGGCTCCACATCTCAATGACTCTGAGCTGGGGGCCACTGTGGGATGTCACTATTACTACTGGGACCGCTGTGGGATGTCACTATTACTACTGGGACCACCGTGGGATTTCACTACTACCACTGGGGGCCGCTGTGGGGTGTCACTATTACTACTGGGGGCGATTGTAGGGTGTCACTATTACTAATGGGGCTGCTATGGGGTGTCACTATTACTATTGGTGGCAGATGTGCGGTGTCACTATTACTACTAGGGGCCGCTATGGGGTGTGACTATTGCTACTGGGGGCCACTGTGGGATGTCAATATTACCGCTGGGCCGCTGTGGGATGTGACTATTACTACTGGGGGCCACTGCGGGATGTCACTATTACTTCTGTGGGATGTCACTATTACTAATAGGGGCCACTGTGGAGTGTCACTGTTACTACTAGGGGCCACTTAAGGGGATGTCACTATTACTACTGGGGGCCATTGTGGGATGTCACTATCACCGCTGGGGCTGCTGTGTGGGTCATTATTACTGCTGGGGTATGTTTACACGTGGCGGAAATTTCTGTGGCAAATTCTGCAGCATTTTCGCATCCAAAAGCAGTCAAAATCTGCACCGTCTATTTTGTAAAAGCTCTGTCCTTTTTAGAACGACGGAAGTAAAATCATATGTCGTGATAAGCCCCGCCCCTTGAATTGTTGCCACTTTGCGATAACTAAGTGGGTTTTGGGTTGCAGTTTGGGCACTCGGTCTCTAAAAGTTTCGTCATTGTTGATCTAGAGGGTCCATGTGACTCCCCATTGCTGTAGACAATGTTCTCCTTTCACTAGCTATAAAACACATTAGTGTATGTGCGAGTCAACGGGCTCTACATCGCATTGTCTCTGAGCTGGTGGCCAAACTTAGTGGAGTTGGAGGAGAACGTGAATTGCAGTAGGTTAACGGCAATAGTCCCTACTGATGTGAAACATTTCAAAACATAATGCTACGACCGCAGTGCTTTACTGTGGTACTGGATACTGCAAATGTATTTAAGGATCAGGGCATTACTTCAGGGTACAAGGGAAATTTATAGTGTCCTGGAAGATGAGAACTGGCTGCTGTATATGGTGCCCTGCAGTGTATCCTCTGTGACCCTGTACTCACTATATAACATGGGGACAATGGACTAATATGTCATATTATGGTCAGTAATCTGGTAAATAAGACACCTCCATTGTATGCTGCCACAAATCCTCTATAATCCCCTAGTAGTGAGACACTTCATGGAAGATGTTCTTGTCTCCCTCAGGTTCCTTAGGTACAGGACTTTCACAGATAAAGACGATGATCCTTTCCATCAATGACCTACCAAGAATGGAGAAGGACAGAGACCACATGGCTGCCCGGATATTAGACCTCACCCTGGAGATCATCTACTGGATAACTGGGGAGGTGAGAGCTTCACATGATGTCACTCGTATATGTCACTCGTATCTCTAGTAATAAACAGAGGAATAATGGGAAAGGTGAAGGATTCTTAGCCTCCATGTAGTGATCAGTGTCTCACCATCCACAGGATTACACAGTAGTGAAGAAGTGGTCTGGTGAGTGTGTGACCCCCTGTGTGTCAGGAGGACGGAGCTGGAACCAGAGTCCCGTCACCGAGCATTCACCTTATTCACTGATACATGAGCAGAAGATCCTAGAACTTACCCACAGGATCACTGAGCTGCTGACCGGAGAGGTGAGCGCTGCTGGGAATGGGGGACATTATATAATACCGCCAAGGGAGGAGTCTGGAGGATGACGATATATTGTTTGTGTCAGGTTCCTATAAGGTGTCAGGATGTCACTGTCTATTTCTCCATGGAGGAGTGGGAGTATTTAGAAGGACACAAGGATCTGTACAAGGAGGTCATGATAGAGGATCAGCAGCCCCTCACATTACTGGGTAAGAAGAGACCTTCATTGATTGTAGAGGACAGTTTTGAGGGTCGGCTAGTGTCATGATCATCTGATCATCAGATATATAATGTATTCAGTCTCTGTGGTTATTTCCTATAGATGGATCCAGTCAGAGAAATCCCCCAGAGAGATGTCCCAGTCCTCTATATTCCCAGGATTGTCCAGATGTCAAAACTGAGAAGTGGGAATATTTAGGACACCAGGATCTGTACAAGATTGTCAAGATTGAGGATCACCAGCTCCTTATATCACCAGGTAAGAGGAGACCTTTCTTTATTGTAGAAGAGAGTTTTGAGGGTCAGCTAGACTCTCAATCATCAGATTATCAGATATAGAATGTATTGAGTCTTTGGTTATTTCCTATAGATGAATCCAGTCAGAGAAATCCCCCAGAGAGATGTCCCAGTCCTCTATATTCCCAGGATTGTCCAGAGGAAGAACAAAATATTCTGCTGGATCATCAGGTAGAAGAAGCTCAGATTTCTAGAAACCTTCTTTAGACTGATGTAATGATATTTTCAATGAGCAATGATAAATTAGCCACAGTGTAACAAACAAGTATCACTGAAAAAGTAGTGTAAAACTACAGCCTTTGTTAAAAATCTTAAAGAAAAAATGACGTTTTATGGATAAGTTCCAGAATAGCGCTGCAATTCCTGCTTTCTGGGGTGATCACCCTATCAAGCCTTAGCTCTTCTTGGATAGGGGCATCAAAATCATATTATTAAATTCCTTGTAACTATATTATTACATTTAAATTGGCTGTTTTTTACCCATGCTTCTGAATTTTTGTGTTTATATTTTTAGATTTGGGTATACTAATAAATCATAGACTGAACATGAGTCAACAATGTGATGCATCAGCCAAAAAGGCAAACACAATTCTGGGATGTATTAAGAGAAGCATAGAGTCTAGATCACGTGAGGTAATTATATCCCCCTCTACTCTTCCATAGTCTGACCTTATCTAGAATACTGTGTCCAGTTCTGGGCACCCCACTCTAAAAAAGACATAGACAAACTGGAGCAAGTTCAGAGAAGAGTTACCAAGATCCTATGGGGAACAGTTATAGGATCTGGGAATGTTTAGCTTGCAAAAAAAGAAGGCTGAGAGGAGACGTAATAGCTATCTCCAAATATCTGAAGAGCCGTCACACTGCAGAGGGATCAGCCCTATTCTCATGTGTACAAGAAAAGACTAGAAACAATGGGATGAAACTGAAAGGGAGGAGACACAAATCAGATATTAAAAAAAAACTTTCTGACATTGAGGGTGATCAATGAGTGGAACAGGTTACCATGGGAGGAGGTGAGTTCTCCTTCAATGGAAGTGTTCAAACAAAGGCTGGACAAATATCTGTCTGGGATGATTTTGTGAATCCTGCACGGAGCAGGGGGTCGGACCCAATGACCCCGGTGGTCCCTTCCAACTCTACAATTCTAGATTCTATGATTTGATTCTATGATATATCTATTTAATAAAAATTATCGTTTTAGACTACTTTTTCAGTAATAGCTGTGGTTGAAATTTGCTGCAAATGGTTTCTAGTGACGTAAAAGACAATTCACTGAAAAATCCTCACAATAATCATTGAAAAATGACCATTGTGATGATTATCCGTTCAGTCGCATCTGACCTTCGGTCACTGCATGGATCAATGTTCTTCACACATTCTTGTCTCTCACCACTTCTTTCAGTTCCGCGATGGACATGTTCATGGTGGCCTTGATTGTATCTAGCCATCTTGTTCTTTGTCGTCCTGATCTTCTCTTCCCACTGACCTTGCCAAGCATCAGTACTGTCTCCAGTGAGTTAGCGCGCATCACGTGGCCAAAAAAAGAGAGCCGCTGTTTCTCTAGTGATATTTTCGATTTGATGCAATCTAACACTACCTTGTGCATTGTCATGGTAGTCCAAGGTATCCACAGCATTTTCCTCCAGCACCATAGTTCAAACGCATCAGTTATCCTTCCGTCTGTTTTCTTGAGCGTCCAACTTTCGCAAGCATACGTTGTTATGGGAAAGACGATTGCATTGACCCGTCTGTTTTTTGTTGCAATGCTAATATCCTTCCTTTTCCAGATCTTTTCCATTCCTAGCGTTGCAATCCTACCAAGTGTAATCCGCCTCTTGATCTCAGGTCCAGATTGCCCATTGCAATTGATTTTGGATCCAAAGAAGATGAAATCTTGGACCAACTTGACTTATTTGTTGTTAATTTTGATGTTCACTGTACCATTTCCTACCGCGGTCATGACTTTCATTTTCTTGCTGTTGAGGTACAGTCCCATGCGTTCGCTTTCCTTTTGCACTCGTTGGATAAGGTATTCCAGGTCCCTTTCACTTTCAGCAAGCAGGGTGGTGTCTTCTGCATATTGAAGGTTGTTGACATTTATGCTACCGATTGTGACTCCGATTTCTGATCCGTCCAGATTGCATCACCTCATGATCGTTTCTGTGTACAGATTAAAAAGGACTGGTGATAGAATGCAGCCTTGCCGTACGCCTTTCTCAATTCTGAACCCAAACAGTGTTTCCATAAGCCGTCCTGACTGTTGCTCCTTGGTTGTTGTAAAGCAACCTTATAAGCTGTTCAATATGTTCTGGGACGCCCATTTGCTTCAGACATTTCCAAAACCTGTCATGTTCAACACAGTCAAAAGCTTTGCTGTAGTCGATGAAATACATGTACAAGTCCTTTTGATACTCTCGGGTCTTCTCTATGATCCTGCGCAGGTTCACGATTTGGTCTCTGATGCCGCGTCCTTTGCGGAAGCCAGCTTAATCTTTCAGCAGTGCCCTTCAACAATTATCACAATGCGTTTTTGTATGATCTTTAGAAGAATTTTGCTTGCATAAGGGTTTGAGGGCAATGGTGCGGTAATTGGAACATTTTTGGAGTTCACCTTTTTTTGGAAGTGGGATGAAGACAGATCTTATCCAGTCTTTGGCCCCCGATTTGGAGCTCCAGATCTTTTGAAATAGGTCAGTTAGCATCTTGACTGACACTGGTTTGAGCAGTTCGACTGGTATGGGATCAACCAGCAGAGCTTTCCTTTCCCGTTTTTTTTAGGGCCCATGTAACTTCTTCCTCCAGAATGTCCAGTTCTTGTTCTACTTGACGTACGTGATCCAATGGGTTGATAAAAAGGTGTAAGAGAAAAATGTCTGAGGCATTCACAATAATTACATCACCTGTGCAACACTGAGGAAATCCAGAAAACATGACTTGTTGGGGTGCCTTGAGGACTGGAGTTGGGAAAACTGTCATAGACTAATAGCACAATGCCAGTCAGCTGCTTCTAAAGCAGAATACGGTCATGCATTTAAGAGTCATTGACTTACTTATTAGGTTGTTGTTCTTCTTAGCCTTTTAGTCGTTACGACCCTCGGCAACCTAAAGGCAAGATCCCTCCATGTTTTTCAGTTTTGCATTGCTTCTTTCAGTTGTGTGATATCCATGCCAGTATCAGCTCTGACCGTATCAGCCATTGTGTCCTTTGGCAGCCGGGTCTTCTTTTGCCACTGAGCTGTCCAAGCATTATAGATTTTTCTAGCGACTCTGCTCGCATTACATGGCCAAAATTCGTGAGTCTTGAGTCTGGTCACCTTTCCCTCCAGTAATATATCAGGTCTTATACAATTCAGGACTTCTCTGTTTGTTACTCTTGCCGTCCAGGGTATACGCAGCAGCTTTCGCCAGCACCGCAGCTCCAACGTATCAATCCTCTTTTTATCAGCCTTTTTCGCAGTCCAGCTTTCACATCCATACATGTACTTGTTAGGCACATGATCTTAAAGAGAGACTGCACTTTTTATAAAGTTTGGACATGTCAGTGCTTCAAGTTAAAAAATATTGATTTGTGGGGTTTCAGGTGCTGAGACCCCCACTGATCTCTGAAATGAAGGGCTGCAGTGCTAGCCCAATAACTATTTATCGACAACTCTTAACAGCTGAAGACTGACACGTAGATATCTATAGACATTTGTGCATCTGTCTTCAGCTGTCGAGAGTTGCAAGAGGCCACAATGACAGCTGAATGGGCACAGCACTTGTGGTGAGCAATGGAGCCCCTTCATTTCAGACATCAGTGGGGGTCTCAGCATCCGGACTCCCACTGATTGAAAATTTTGACATGTCAAACGTTTTTTAAAAAGTCCAACTAGTCTTTAATGCTACTTAGAACATTAGTGCAACATCATCTAAAATATTCGACTCAGTTGACAAAAGTACATAGAGGAGCGAGAAAGAGATAAGAGGCCCGGAGAACAGCGGTGATTAGGAAAGGTTTAAAGTGATTGCAATTTATTTAGTCTTGAGAAGAGACTTCTAAGGAGACGTCATAAAATTCTATAACTATGTGAAAAAGTTCAGCAGCTTTTTAGAGTAAGGTCACTACAAAGGTCAAGACCGTCCCTCTGACTGGAGGAAGGAAGGTTCAATCTACAGCGTTGATAAATGGCTTCCTTACTGCAAAAGCCGTGATGTTGCTGAATAACCTTAGAACTGGTGTTAAAGGGGTTTTACCATCACCTAAAATTGCCTCATAGTCACTTTGACCTTCCTGGTTGCTGCTGACCAGGGCATGTGACTGCTGCAACCAATTGCTGGCTGTAGTAGGTCACTACTGTGGCTGGTGATTGGCTGCAGCAGTCACATGTCCTAGTCAGCTGCAACCAGGAAGAACAAAGTGCTTGTGAGGCATTTTTAGATATTGGGAGAACCCCCTCAATGAGTAGAGCGTCCTCTGCAAGATAGACTCCGAGCATTTCATGCAGCGAAGTGGTGTGTAAAATATTTGGTTGAATGTTAATCTGGTCTGATCGCCACTTGAGCAGATCCTTCTTCTTTTAGGGCAGATTGGTTCATGTCTTGTATGGATTTGGGATCTTTGCCTGGATATAAGATAAACTAGGGATCTTTTTCTTTTTCCTCATGTCTTACAGGAAAGTTTTGGTGGAACAACAAGAGGCTTCAATAAACCCATATCGGAGTCAGTGAACGGTAAGAGCCATTCATAAATCTTATTTGGATCTTGTCTGTTAATGTTATAACTGATAGGAAGTTCAAAAAATGTCTTCCTCCTGATCATTATTATTACTATATAATCATTTAATGCTGTACTATTACATCATACTCCTTGGCACTACTTCAATGTGATACAGTATGGACAGATACTAATACAGTCACAAAGAAGAGTAGAAATTCTGATTCACAGTGTAGGTTGTATGATACCATAGAACTAGGTTCTCAGCCTGTGGTGTGTGGACCCCCTGGGGTTCATGTCATGTGCCTCAGGTGGTTATGGAAATAGCACTGTATTATGCTATTTCCGGAGCTCCCATTCACTTTAATGAGCTGTGGTAATTACATTGCGCTAAGCACTCAGCTCTTTCCGTAGACTTTGGTCGCTTGGCTGGAAACCATGACACCAATTTCTCATCTTGGGTACGGCTATGAAAAGCCAAGATGGGAATACCCCTTTAACAATATGCTGGAAACAATTAAAACGGGCAAGTATAATATCTGAGAACTTTGACAATAGCAAATTATGTCAAGATGACTGGTTCAGAGCATCTCCGAAATGGGAGGGAACGGGTCCTGAGGAGTTTTCCAGGTATGCAATATCTAGTACCTGTGAAAAGTAGTGCAATGTAGGAAAACTAGTGAACCAGTGACTGAGTCATGGTCATCCAAGGCTCATTGATGCGTGCGTGGAATGAAGACTGTCCGTTCCCAATTTCTTGAAATATTGTAAAGGGTATTCGTAATGATGATCTATCCTTAGATTATTAGGGATTTGTCTCTCAGTGTCGCTGATCAGCTGTTTGCACCTGAACTAGCACAGCTCTGTAAATTTTACGGTGGAACAGCATGGTATTCCAAGTTCAATCAGATTCCCTTGAATGGAACTGACCTTGCAGTAGCATTCTTGGTTGCTAAACTGTATGTGGAGCTGTGCACCGCAGTTCTTGCAAACCGCTAATCAGCAGAGTGGAAAGTTTGTTTGAAATCATGCTTACTGCTTTCTAATTGTTGGGACAGTTGCTATGACCTGTTGGAGGGGATCAATGGACTATGTTGCTCAGCTTCGCTACAGAGAGGAGTGTCTGATTGACTAACCTCTCTATAAATACTTTTGGATTCTACAGTGTGGTGCATGTGATAGCTGTGACAACACAACAACAAAAAAATGTATATATATTTAAAGTGTTTTAATTTAGCAAAAAGTAGTAAAACCTAAAAATAAAAAATATATATAAATTTAACGCAATCTATACCGCACAATGAATGCTATAAAAACCAAACATAAAATGCAATAGTGGAATGTGCATGTTTTTTTTCCCTTGAAATCCACACAACAAATAGTTTTTCAAAGGTCTTTCAATACATCATACAGTTCCTTAAATGACATTATAAAAATACAACACATCTTGCAAAAAAAACACGGCTGTACATGTATGCTTATGGGAGAATAAAGTTATAGCTCTTGGAAGGGTAACAGCTAGAGTTGAGCAAACATGCTTGTCCGAGTATTAGCATATCTGATGGTGCTCGTTACTCGAGCGAGCACCACGCTGAGTTCGACCCCTCCCCGTTTTGACCCCTCACCGCATTACCACTTCCTGCTGTGACGTGCCAGCGTCCACACGTCAACAGGAGAGAGAGAGAATAACGAGCACCCGAGCGTTTTGGAACTCGCTCATCTCTAGTAACAGCGTATGACAGCGAATGGCTCTTAATAATCACAATTAGCAAATCAATGCCTTAAAGAAAAGTCAATTAAAGGAAAATGAAAGATTTCATTAATGATTTAAAAAAAAAAGTAAAATATAGAGAGGAGCGTGCACCAAAATGCTCGGGTCCTCGTTATTCGAGTCAAGCTTTTCGTAATATTCGAGAGCTCTATTCGAGTAATGAACCCCATTGAAGTCTATGGGAGACCTGAGCATTTTTGCAATGGACCCGCCGGGTGCCAAGCTTTTTTTTTTTCTTCTCTCTCTCTCTCTCTCAGGGAGGGGTCGAACACGGCGTGGTACTCGCTCGAGTAACGAGCACCATCGAGTATGCTAATACTCGAACGAACATCAAGCTCGGACGAGCATGTTCGCTCAACTCTAGTAAAATATGTAAAAGAGCAAATGAAACAGTATTTTACTCTGCTTAGCTTGTTCATCAGTTGATCAGGTGCAGCTTCATGAGGTGTCAAGTATCAGGCAAACGAAGCTTACATTGAATATTCTTGCCCGAATGTTGGCCCATGTAAGTGCACCTTGATAGCATTATTCGCACTCCACCTTGTCTGCTGGGTAAACAATAATTTTGTCATTTTTCTGTATCTCCTACAATGCCTGTCTTTCTGCTTTTGTAAAATTAGCTTTATTGCATTTTTAGGCATATTTTTTAGAGAAAAAAATATTCATTTTTTTAAAATAAAATAACATTTTGACTTTTTTTTGTCCAGATGAAGACTGGATGAGAGGCTCCCATGGACACCTCCAATCTCTATATCATGAAGTAGAAGATAGCAATACCACACAAGTTAATTCAATATCTATTAATGTACCCTCAGTCCTTCACAGCAGAAATATGTCCTTTGATACCACAAATTACAGGAAACCTTCATCTAACCAATTACCAATTGACCAAGCAATAACTGAACATAGATTGGGGGAGATATTTCCATGTGGAAAATCTAATCTTTTTTTGCCTGAGAGAATTGACAGAGATGAAAGGCCATTTTTATGTTCAGAATGTGGGAAATGCTTTGGCAAGAAATCGATTCTTGTTAAACATCAGAGAATTCACACAGGGGAGAAGCCATTTTCATGTCCTGATTGTGGGAAATGTTTTAGTCAGAAATCAAATCTTGTGAAACATCAAGGAATTCACACAGGAGAGAAGCTGTTTTCATGTTCAGAATGTGGAAAATGTTTTGGCAAGAAATCAAGTCTTAAGGAACATCAACAAAGGCACTCAGGAGAAAAGCCATTTTCATGCCCTCAGTGTGGGAAGTGTTTGAGAGAGAAATCAACTTTTTTGAAACATCTGAGAATTCACACAGGAGAGAAGCCATTTTTATGTTCAGAATGTGGCAAATGTTTTAGACAGAAATCAGGTCTTGTTAGACATCAGGGAACTCACTCAAGAGAGGAGCCGTTTTTATGTTCTGAATGTGGAAAGCGTTTTAGTCAGAAAACATATCTAGTAGAACATCTAAGAACACACACAGGGGAGAAGCCATTTTCATGTTCTGAATGTGGGAAATGTTTTAGCCAGAAATCAAATCTTGTGAAACATCAGAGAACTCACACAGGAGAGAAGCCATTTTCATGTACAGAATGTGGGAAATGTTTTAAACAGAAATCGGCTCTTGTTAAACATCAGAGAACTCACACAGGGGAAATGCCATATATATGCCCTCAATGTGGGAAGCATTTCCGTCACAAAACAAGTCTTATAGAACATGTAAGGAGCCACACAGGGAATAAACCATTTACATGTTCAGAATGTGGGAAAAATTTTAGCAAGTATTTAAGTCTTATGGAACATCTAAGAATTCACACAGGAGAGAAACCATTTTCATGTCCAGAATGTGGGAAAACTTTTAACCATAAATCAAGTGCTGCAAAGCATCTAAGAAGTCATACAGGAGAAAAGCCATTTTCATGTTCAGAATGTGGGAAAAGTTTTAATAGGAAATCTGTTCTTGTTAAACATCAGACAATTCACACAGGGGAGAAGCCATTTTCATGTTCAGAATGTGGGAAATGTTTTAGCCAAAAATCCATTCTTGTTAATCATCATCAGAAAACGCACACAGAGAAGCCATGTTAATGAAAATTTTACAGGTGTGGAGCTTCATTCTTGGGCCTGCTGTTTTATAAGTTTAAAGAGACTCTGTCGCCTACTTTTAGCTCTATAAGCTGGTCTTATGGGATGAAAGTAGGTGACCGGTTGACTCTGGGGATGTAAGTGTTATATGTACCATTTCAGGTGTGACCGGTGTAAGCTGCTGCTGCAGCAGTTCTTTGAGCTGCACTGCTTAGTAGTCCGCCCGGTGACATCGTGAGAAAGACAGGGAAGGTAAGTGTAACACTTACATCAACGGACACAGTGGGTCACCTTTCAGCCCATAAGCTTAGCTTATAGAGCTAAAAGTAGGTGACAGATTCCTTTAAGCCATTGAGGTCCCGTGTTATAATGGTACAGTGCAGAAAGTAGCCCTGAAAGATCCGTACCAAACTATTATGATGCCCTGATTGTGTGGGCACTACCACTGGGCCCACAAGATCAGCAGCAGGGCCACGGCTGTAACCACCAGTCTACTGTAATGCTGAAGACTAGTGCTTGCTGTTTATCCCTTTTTGTATGCCATGATCAAGTCTGATTATGGTATAGAAAGGGAAAAGAAGTGCAGCGATGACCTTCAGTTAACTTAATGCAAGTTAATAAAACCGATTCTTTTTCAAAGACTTGGCCCAATCCACTTGATAATCAAAAGGCAGCTTTTTGTCCATATAGGACCCATTCAGTCTAAAGAACATACAACCAATAGTGAGGCTGTAGTAGGATCTGAGTTGAGCTGCACATCAACTAAACCCACTCAGAATGTTTTGCTTTGCTACAATTATTGCTACTAAAATCAGTACCATCGCTCAAAGAATAAGTGACCTCGACAGGAATGAAGGCCTCCTTCTTAAAGATTGGCTTCAGCGGTCAAGAACTGTCCTATGAAAATGGTGCAGATGCAGCGTCCCTAATGCTGCTGTGGCGGAGCTGCCTGCTCTATGGGAACGCTGATATTTATTTCAATTATTTAAAAAAAAAAATTCAGAAGAATCCTGAGGATTAGAGATGAGCGAGTATACTCGCTAAAGGCAATTGCTCAACGAGCATTGCCTTTAGCGAGTATCTCCCCGCTCGAGACAGAAGGTTCGGGTGCCGGCGCGGGGATGGGTGAGAAGCGGCTGTCAGCAGGGGGGAGCTGGGGGGAGAGAGAGATCTCCCCTCCGTTCCGCCCCGCAGCTCACTGCCCGCCGCCGGCACCCGAATCTTCTCTCTCGAGTGGGCAGGTACTCACTAATCTCTACTGAGGATCAAAGAGACGAATTAAATTAATGTGATTCATCTGCCAGCCTTTGTTCACATATTTTTGCCACTCACAGACATAATATTGGATCATTTTCCTCAATAAATAAATGACCAAGTCTAATGTTTTTTACAAAATTATTTTTAAGTCAAATAGGTAGAGAAATTAGAATTTTGAAAATTGCACATTTTTCAAAATTTTCTGAAAGTGGCTGATTTTTTTTTTGACCAAAAAACACAAAAGATAAAAACAAAATGTACCATTATGGGCACTAGCAGCCTCTGGCACTCGTGGTTTAACCCCTTGAGTGGCACGCCCGGAAAATTTCCGGGACGAGCTCCACTGCTCATAGCAACATAGCCCGGAAGATTTCCGGGCTATGTATCACTATGGGAGCTGCAGAGCACAATGCCACAAGCTGTGACAGTGTGCTCTGCCTGCACAGACCCACAGAGAACAAAGCAAGGGCTTTGAAAAACCAGCAGAAGATGTTGCCGTTATGTCGGCAATCTCCTGCTTTGTTTACAGGTTGCCATAGAGACCATCGGCTTGTCAGAAGCAAGCCGATGGTCTCTGTGGGAGGGAGAGCTTGGTGCTTGTCTGTCAGAGGACAGCTAGGTACCAGCTCTTACAGCAGAGATCAGAGAAAACCTCCGATCTCTGCTGTGTTAACCCCTTACATGCTGCAGTCTATGTGACTGCAGCATGTAAAGGGCTGTCACTGCAGCATGTAAAGGGCTGTCACCATCGGACCCCCGGAATGTGATTAGGGGTCCTGATGGGTCCCTGTGGAAGTCCCCTAAAAGGACAAAAAAAAAAATTTAAAAAAAAAAAGTTAAAAAATTATAAAAAGATAATAAAAACACTTGTCTCCCTTTACTTTGTAAAAAAAATCAAAAATACAATCACACATGTGGTATCCATGCGTCGTAATGACCCAGAGAAGGAAGTTAATACATTATTTAACCCCTTAATGACATGGCCTCTTTTTTTCTTTTTTCCCCATTTCTGTTTTTCCTCCCTCCTGTTTAAAAAATCACAACTTGTCCCGTAAAAAACAAGCCCTTATATGGCCATGTCAATGGAAAAATGAAAAGTTATGGCTCTTGAGACGCAACTGCAAAATTAGTTGAAATTCAATGATTAGACCATTTTAAAAAAGCTGCCCTGGTGGGCACGACAGGGTGGTAGGAAACCTGCCACTCAAGGGGTTAAGGTGCTTTCATGGAGTGTGGAATAAGGACCCGTCTACACTGTCACTTTCATGTATGTTTCAGGTCTCCTAGAAACGTACCTGGAAAATAAGTGTAAAAAACATGCAAAATCTCGGCCACATCACTTGCTAATCCCAGGATTAGGAGTCATGGGCGGATTTTCCGCACAGAAATTCCGCTCGGAATTTCTGCGGCAAATCCATCCCATGTGAACCCAGCCTTAGGGCTCATTCACATGACTGTGATTTTGGCTGCGTGAAACGCAGTGAATGGCGTCAATGAAGGTAAATGGACTTTCATTGATTCGTTCACATCAGAGTATAAACACTGCGAATGGGTGCACCTGAGAAAAAGCTCGCGGCACGCTCTATTTCTCTGAGTACCCCGCAGCATGAGGCCTATATTTTTATATGGACAGCATATGCAACGCTGTGCATTCGCAATATGTTGCGTATGGGCAGCGATTCATACACAACCCTGCTATGAAACAGAGCGGGGAATTGAAAAAAAAAGTCAAAGTCACACTGCGCATGACTGCATGCGTGTGATAAGCTGTTATGCATACTGCACTCGCCGCCATACACGGTCTCTGCCGGCTGACACATACCCTGTTTCCCTGAAAATAAGACATAACATGATTTTCCAGAATTTTTGAGGATGCAAAATGATTTTTCAGGCTTTTTGAGGATGCTTGAAATATAAGCCCTACTCCAAAATTAAGCCCTGCTAACAGTTAATTAAAAAAGTCAATTTAAATAGTGTCCAGGCAGCTATACATGTAAAAAAGTTAAACCTTTTTGAACAAAAATGAATATAAGACACTGTCTTATTTTTGGGGAAACACGGTAAGGTAAAAGGCTGCTGCAGTGTTTTATGAATACAGACGTGTTAATGAGCCCATAGGGACCTTTCAGACTGGATGGAATATACCGCAGGACGCACCACAAGCCCAGTAAATTACTTACGGATTTTGATGGATAATTGAAAATGGCGTACAACCTGCCTGCGATTCCAAATCAAAATCTGCAGTTATACCTGTGAAGAATTCCGCAGCTGCGTCGTAATTCTGTGCCATGTAAAAGGTCCCATAGGCCACCTAAGCCCGATATCACGCTTTTTCATGGCAATGGAAGGCGGTTTTCAGGCAAAAACAACCCCCATCACTTATGTGGATCGGCAAGTGTTCCCCATTGTTTGCACTAAGTAACCTTGCATTGCTGCGGGAAAGCATCACTCCTGTATATGGGTCCATTCACATGAATGGGGTTCTTATTCGTGCGTCTCACAATGCGCAAATCTTGCGCAACTTTTTTTGCCCATGTGAAGCCGGCCTAAATGATAATTGCCGGACTGAAACTGCAAGTACAGGTGCAAACCAGCAATTAGTTCCAAATGACAAGCATCAGCAATGCTGTATAATAGCGCCCATAGGTCCCCTGCACACAGGAGGATTTGAATTGTGGAATCCGCAATCGGCACCCGCGTGGACAGTCCGCTGTTAATGTCCGCCATAGGAAAGCATGAGCTTTCGCAGCTCCGCGTACAAGTGCAGATCTGATTAGCGGATTCTGCAAGCGGAAAATAAATGACAGCATGCTCCATTTTAGCGCGGATTCCGTGCGGACGGGCTCCATTGATCTCTATGGGAGCGTTCAATCCGCAATTACATTGCGGATTTGTAGGAGGATGCTTCCCAGGTTGCTTGGAGACCAGGCAGGGAGGTGGGGGAGGGCACCATTGGGTTTGCAACTTTTTTTCTGCGCGGATGATCCGCTGTGCAGCCGTGCGGAAAAACGGAAATTCAAGATCGGCCGCAAACATTTAAAATTCATTTCCACGATGAATCGCAAGCCTTCTGTGGCGGAAATCCGTGCGTGGAATCCGGACGTGCCGTGTGCATGCAGTCTAACTTCAAATACAACGGCTCATGAAAAAACGCGCAGAATCACTTGATTAAGTAAAAACATTCCAAATTTATCAGCAATGATATGATAACAATGAGGATGGGCGCCATGATGCCAGGAGGTTGGTGACGTGACGCAGCAGTCACATGCGTCCACCTGGCTGTGTGAGCCGCTCAGCTCCGCTTCGCTTCAGGGATCCGAGGCGCGTGGGATCTATTCTATTCATTTTATAGCGGCGCAGCTGCTGGAGAGCTTTTATGGTCATGAGAAACCCCCTTTAAGTAAAGTTCACCTGCTTGTAGCCTACAGGGATTAATAGTCATAGGAAATCTGGGGATGCCTATATCTATACTAGCTGATATACCTGGCTTCGCCCGAGTTAATTTGGTCCTGGTGTTTATCTGGTGTTCACATGGAAAATCTTATGAAGTCGTGGTTACTTTAGAGATACCGGAAAAACATATGTTCACCATTTTGCATAGTTCTCTGCGTTACCCAGGAAACACCACGGGAGGTAACCATGCGACGTTTCCTTTATATAAAATGACATCAGGAAGTGAGAGAATTAGATTCCATACGTAAAATATGGACGCTAATTCTTTTGCGCTAGAATTGAATAATCAAGTTGGGACCCATTAGCTTTTCCTATTTATGATATAATCAATGCTTGTGCCAAATTTCACGTTTCTATGACACCGGAAAGTGAGAAAATTACATTCCGTACGTAAAATTTGGACGCTAATTCTTTTGCGCTAGAATTGAATATTTGAGTTAGGACCAATTAGCTTTTCCTATTTATGACATAATCAATGCTCGTGCCAAATTTCACGTTTCTATGACACCGGATAGTGAAAAAATTACATTCCGTAAGTAATTTTTGGACGATAATTCTTTTGCGCATAGAATTGAATAATCGAGTTGGGAGCCATTAGCTTTTCCTATTTATGACATAATCAATGCCTGTGCCAAATTTTAAGTTTCTATGTGAGAAAATTAGATTCCGTACGTAAAATTTGGACGCTAATTCTTTGGCGCTTAGAATTGAATCATCGAGTTGGGACCTATTAACTTTTCCTATTTATGACATAATCAATGCTCGTGCCAAGTTTTAAGTTTCTATGACATTGGGAAGTGACAGATTTAGATTATGTATGTTAAATTTCGACGCCAATTCTTTTGCGCTAGAATTGAATAATCGAGCTGGGACCCAATTACTTTTCCTATTTTGGAGATAATCTATGCTTGCGCCAAATTTCATGTTTCTACGACATTGGGAAGTTGGAGAACTTTTGGCCAGTGAGTCAGTCAGTGAGTCAGTGAGGGCTTTCAGCTTTATATATATAGATTACACTCACGTTCGGCACTAACAACCAATCAGGTTGAATCAGGGAACCCAAACAACTAAGAAGGTTGAATCAGACAAGCCAAACAACCAATCAGCTTGCTGGAATTGTGAATCAGAACCAATGAGGTTGCTGGGACACCCAGATGGTGCTGGTAGATACAATGTTACAAGAAGAGGCGGGGCTGTCAGAACAGGATGGTAAATACTAAATTCTAGTGGGCTAAAGGACCTTTGATGATGTCATGAGCATGTGATCAGTCACGTGTGTGGGAGGGGTCAGGATGTGCTGGAGGAGGAGTTCCATGAAGCCTCCAGATATGTGCGCTTCATTTACTCTACCACCGGTGGAAGATAACAAGGGGATCCAGGAGGCGCTTACTGCTATCTCATCTCCCCTGTATGTTGGAGTTGGTATTTATCTGTAGCTGTTATATCCTGCTAGTGACTGCAGGACCTTTGATGATGTAATGGTCACGTGATCTGCATGTGAGGGAGGAGTTAAGTGAGTCATTGTCCTGTCATGTGACTTGTGTGAGCTCATCAAAGGTCCTGAAGCCACTAACAGCTACACCTGCTCTCCTCTGTAACTGGTCACATGACTGCGACCTCACCAAAGGTCCTGCAGCCACTAGACTGCTCCCTCTGCAGGTCAGTGCTGGTCGGGGTACACGTGACTTGTGGCTCATTTAGTTTGTTCCTTGCCCTCCAGGTGTTTTTTTCAGTGTGTTTTAGGCCTCATGTTCACGGGGCAAATTAAGATTTTCAATCCGCAGCGTTTTTCCTGCACGCAGATCCGCGCCCCATAGGGATGCATTAGACACCCGCAGGTAGTTAAATACCTGCGGATGTCATTTTTCCCTGCAGGCGCGGGTCCACGTGCAGGAAAAAACTGGACATGCTCCATTTAGGTGCGGGTCTCCTGCAGGCTTCTATTGAAGCCTATGGAAGCCGTCCGAATCCGCGGGAGACCTAAAATCAGAATATGCTCACCTGCTGCGGGCCGTGCGTTTCTTTCCTTCCTTCGCGGCCGGATCTTCTTTCTTTGGCCCGGCGGATGTGCCCGACGCATGCATGCGGCACGCATCCAGCGTGCCGAACACATCCGCCGGGCCGAAGAAAGAAGATCCGGTAGCGAAGAAGGAAAGAAACGCACGGCCCGCAGCAGGTGAGTTTATTCTTCTTTTCAGCGCTCATGTCCGCGGGGCAGGAGGGACCCGCTGCAGATTCTGCATGGAGAATCCCTAGCGGGCCTGATTTTCCCCGTGGACATGAGGCCTAAGCCTGTTGGTTTATTATAGCTGTTCGGTTCTGTCCGCAGCGGTGTTTATGGGAGCCGGGAAGGCGGATCTTCTGGCCGAATGGATCCGTTTCCTATATTAGGATCTGTTTGGCTTTTGTTTGGCTGTTCTGCATGCAGAATTTCGCACAGGATGTGCGATGGAGCCTCAGCGCACAGATGTCAACATAGCCTTAGGGCCCGTCTACACGGAACAGTTGTAGTTAAAAAAATAAATAACGGATTGTGCGAATTTGAACGAAAATTCTTCAGTGTAAATACGGGCAACAATGGAATGACGAACACGAATTTAGTTGCTTCTCATTCGGCGCTCATTTTATGTGTTTGAACCGGACTTGTTTCATCGTTCACTCGTACAGCGATTGTCAACAATTTGTGAAAAACTCCGAAGATTTATCTGCCTGTATAAACAGGTTGTACAAGCCGATTCTGTTGTTGCAAACTGTCATTCTGTGTAAAGGGAGCCGTCCTGCCAGCAGGGGGCAGCACCAACCATAGAGAGTGCTGCTCCTCCTGCTCACACAGTGTGGGGTCCGGAGGCGAGTTCTGCTCTCGGACCCCTGGAAGAGTCACCATTCTCTGGGGTTATATTCCTATCACACAGCACTAAGCCAGCTGCAGCCCCTGCATTCTCAGGATTGGGGGTCCTGATAGTCAGACCCCCCCCACCTACCACACAGGGATGACGTATGCTAGTGATGGTCCATTACTCTGTGTGATGGGAATAACCCTGTAAAGGTAATGATATCGGTGGGGCGGTGATTGGTGCCCGCACACAGCGTCGGTGTATCTGATAGTACAGACCTGCAGCTATACTGTCCTCGTTCCGCCGACGCACAGTGTCACCGCCTTAAAGGGACAGTGCTCATTAATTCAGTAACTTGTATGTAGAATTCACTTCCTGCTGGTACTCACATACATTCCTATATCGAGATAACGTGGCGTAACACGATATAGCACAGTACAATATGTCTGTGAAAGTGAGACAGAAAGGTGCTCCTCAAGTGTAATGGGACCCCAAAAGAGTATGATAAATAAAGGGTTAAGAGGATTGGTACGTCTAGTGATTGTGCGGCGGCAAAACACCATAAAAGCCCAAATACGCTCCAGCAGCAGCCGGTAACCACGGAACAAAGAAGAGTCCGGAAGAGAAAAATGATCGAGGCGCTGAAGAAAACGATCGGTCAATCAGTAGATCAGCATCACTTCATTAAAGTTTCTGTGCCGCACCGTTGCTTTTTATTTAGAGATGAGCGAATCTACTCATTTCGAGTAATTACTCGATCGAGCACCGCGATTTTCGAGTACTTCAGTACTCGGGTGAAAAGATTTGGGGGGAGGCGTGGCGGCGCGCGGGGGGTAGCAGCGGGGAACAGGGGGGAGCCCTCTCTCTCTCCCCCCCCCCCCCCCCCCCCCACTCCTCGCTGTAACCCCCCACTCACCCACGGCGCCCCCCGAATCTTTTCGCGCGAGTACAGAAGTACTCGAAAATCGCGGTGCTCGAGTGAAAAAGGGGCGTGGCCGAGTAGGTTCGCTCATCTCTATTTTTATTCCATCCACAAGCTGAGCAGAAACCGAACGGACCCCTTTATATTCAATAGGGTCCGTTTGGCGCTGTTCAGTTCCGTCCTGAGATGGATCTATTCAGCCACAAAGATTCCCTTTTCCGCTTCCCTAATGGAGCATGAAAGCTGCCCTCCTGCTCACCGACCCACCGTTTCGCTCTCCTATGTTAACCCCTTTAGGACCAAGCTGTTTTGTACTTTAGGACAAGACCCTTTTTAGGGATTTTACCCATGTGGCAGTTTAACTGCCCTATTTTTTTTTCAGCTACCAAAATTATTTTTGCTGCGTTTTTTTTTCTTCTCGTGACTTGTAGGGCTATTTTTTTAATATGTTTTTCACTGACTTTTTTCCCCCATTTTTTTTTTCGTATTATTGGGGGCAAAAAGCTATAATTTTTTTTTTTAACACTTATAGTTCTTTTTAAATTAGTATGTTTACGCTAAAATTAAGTATAGGAATGGGTTCTTCATTTTGTTTCTGGCGTTTTGATATATAATATGTATGGTTTTGGATTACAAGACGCATACGGCGATGGTTTTGGTTGGCGTCGGCTTTGGGTTATTTTCTTTTATATGTGTATATTTTTATTTTATTCGGTAATTTCGTTTTACTTATTTATGTAATTAATTTTTTTTTTACCATCAATGTACCTCATAATGTCATATAAGACCTCTGGGGGACAGTCACATTTTATTTGTTTTTTGTTAATTTGACACTTTCCCACTGTAGCTGGGGCATCCATAGGTTAAGTAAATTTACGGTGTTTGGTCCTTAATGGGTTGTTTAGAATTTTTGTACTGTCTTGTTTTGATATTTTTGTTTCTATCATTACTCCTTGTGCTCAGTGGGTTTTCTGATGTCATGTGACTCACTGACTCCACTCACTGGTTTAATCCACAGGAGTTTTAAATCTCCCTGTCCTCACACATTACTGTGTAAACAGCCAGATGAAGGTCCGACACAGAAACGCATTGCCTAACTTTAACCCCTTCATGACATGGCCTATTTTGGCGTTGCGGACCAAGCGATTTTTTGGTATTTTTCCATCTCCATTTTTCAAAAGCCATAACTTTTTTATTTTTCCGTGGACGTGGCCGTATAAGGGCTTGTTTTTTGCGTGGCGAACTGTAGTTTTTATCGATGCCAATTTTGGGTGCATAGACTGTATTGTAAAATTATTTTTTTTTTAATGATAGCAGAGAGAGAAAACGCATCAATTCTGCCATAGATTTTTTTTTTTTTTTTTTTACACCGTTAATCATGCAGCATAAATGAGACATTCCATTTTTTCTGCAGACCGGTACGGTTACAACGATACCAAAATTCTAACATTTTTTTTAGGTTTTCCCACTTTTCTGCAATAAAAACCCTTTTTTTTGGAAATCTTTTTTCTATTCTAAATTGCTGCATTCAAAGTCCCGTAACTTTTTTATTTTTTGATGTACAGAGCTCTATGAGGGCTTATTTTTTGCGAGACGAGCTGTAGATTTTATTGGTACCATTTTGGCGTACATACGACTTTTTTGATCACTTTTATTGCGTTTTTAGTGAGGCAAAATGCTAAAAATGAGCATTTTGCCTCAGTTTTTTAGCTTTTTTTTTAGCGTTTTTTTCGGTGCACAGTCAAAAGCATGTGCAACTTATTGTACGCATCGTTACGGACGCGACAATACCAAATATGTGGGGTTTTATTTTTTTTTTACCTTTTTTTATGCTAATCTGAGAAAAAGCATAAAAAATGGTTTTTTTACTCTTTTTTTTTTACATTTTTTTTTAATTCATTTTTTAAATCTTTCTTTTTTTTACACTGTTTGTGTCCCTCTGAGGGACTTTAATCACTGCCCTGATGATCGCTGTCATAAGGCATGGCAGAGCTACTGCTCTCCCATGCCTTATCGCTCATACAGCGATCTCAGGCATAGGCAATACAGGACGCCAGTGTCTGGCGTCCTGTTGCCATGGTGACAGGCCGGGCTCTCGCGATGACATCGCGAGTTCCGGCCGGAGACACAGAGGGAGCCGCGCTCCCGCTGTGAACTCTTTCCCTGCCGCGATCTACTTAGATCGCGGCAGGGAAGGTGTTAACAGTGGCGGGCGCATCTCCGATGCCCCCCCGCTGCTGCAGCGAGACGCCGGCTGTGACTGACAGCCGGCTCCCGCTGCGGGATAGCGCTGGATCACATATGATCCAGCGCTATCTCCAGGACGTAAGTTTACGCCCTGTTGCGGGAAGTACCCCGCTCCCAGGACGTAAACTTATGCCCTGCAGCGGGAATGGGTTAATAAAGTGATGCTGATCTTTGGATTGACTGATCGTCCTCTTTAGCACACCTGCATCATTTTTCTCTTCTAGTACAATACGTGGTTATGAGCCAATGATCTAGATCAAAGGAAGAAATCTTTATTTAGAACCAGCAGGTAATGTGTTTCAATGTACACAGACCCCTTCATCAGACAGCTGGATATAATATATGAAAATATATAGTTAGTTTGTTAGCGCAGTGGAGCGCTACAGGTATATTCTTGTGTTCCAAATTCCAAAAGCATTGAGTTATGAGCTGCTCACATAATTATTGACTGGCCATACAGAACTTGTGTGATCTAGACAACAGAAAAGGGGAAGGGTGTGTCTGTACATTAAATCCTACTTAATGCCGAGGCTATGGGAGGGTATAGGGGCAGGAGATGAACACGTGGAATCTCTGTGGGTAGAAATACAGAGAGAAAAAACAAAAACAAAATTCTGATAGGGGTTTTCTATAGGTCACCAAAAGCAACAGAAGAAACAGAAACCTTACTACTAAGGCAGATAGAAGAGGTGTCAAACCCCAACAAAGCAATCATCATGGGGGACTTTAATTACCCGGATATAATATGGGAAAACAAAACCTGCAAATCTCACAAGGGTGATAAGTTCCTGAAAACAATTAAAGATAACTACCTTACCCAACTTGTGCGGGAGCCAAATAGAGGGAGGGCCACTCTGGACTTTCTGTTAACTAACAAACCGGAACGAATAATGGGGGTGCAGGTTGAGGGACACTTGGGGAACAGTGACCACAATATAATAAATTTCCAGCTGTCATTCAATAAGAAGCCTTATCAGGGAGCGACAAATAAACTAAAAACTTTAGTAAAGCAAAATTTGATCATCTCAGAGCTACTATCGGTAACATTAATTGGGACAACGTCCTCAAAAATATCAGTACAGAGGACAAATGGGAAAAGTTTAAAAACCTCCTAATCACCTCATGTGAGCAGTTCATTCCCTTTAAAAAAAAAAAAAAAAAAACAACCACAAGTAGAAGGAAACCATTGTGGTTCGACAGGACTGTAAGAGGGACAATAAATGAAAAAAAGAAAGCGTTCAAACTACTAAAGCAAGAAGGCAGCGAAGAAGTGCTAAAATCGTACAGGGAAAAAAGCAAAATATGTAAGAGAAAGATCAAAATTGCTAAGGAGGAGGCAGAAACACTGATCGCCAAAGAGAGCAAAAATAACCCTAAACTATTCTTCAACTATATTAACAGCAAACGGATTTGCACTGAGAGCACTGGCCCTTTAATGAATAATGCAGGAGAAACCATAGAAGACGATGGGGGGGAAGGCAAATCTATAAAAAGGTTTCTTTTCAAGTGTATTCACGAATGAAAAGGAAATGTCACACGAGATGTAGGGGAATAAAACGAACCGCCCACTACATATAGCATACCTAACACAGAAGAGTGCAGAGTTGGTTAAAGAGGATTCAAATCAATAAATCGCGGGGTCCAGATGGAATACACCCAAGGGTTCTAAGGGAACTAAGTGATGTGATAGCTAGGCCGCTATTTCTAATATTTATGGACACTATAGAGACCCGTGTTGTACCATTGGATTGGCGCATTGCCAGTGTGGTTCCAATATACAAAAAGGGGTCCAAAAGTGAGCCTGGTAACTACAGGCCGGTAAGTCTCACTTTAATAACTGGAAAAATATTTGAGGGGTTTCTGAGAGACGCCATCCTAGAATACCTCAAGGAGAACAACAAAATAAATCCTCACCAGCATGGGTTCATGAGGGGTCGATCATGTCAGACCAATCTGATCAGCTTCTACAATGAAGTAAGTTCTGGCCTGGAACTGGGAGAGTCTATTGATCTTGTATATCTGGACTTCTGTAAAGCATTTGACACCGTGCTGCATAATAGGCTGATATATAAAATGAGACCGCTCAGTCTGGGTGAAAATGTGTGTATCTGGGTAAAGAACTGTCTCAGAGATAGAAAGCAGAGGGTGGTAATAAATGGTTCGTACTCTAATTGGGCCACCGTTGCTGTTGGGGTGCCACAGGGCTTTGTATTAGACCCCATCCTGTTCAATATATTTATCAATGACCTGATAGAGGGGCTACACAGCAAAATATCAATATTTGCAGATGTTACAAAATTATATAAGACAATTAATACAACAGAGGACAATGTGCGGCTACAAAAGGACCTGGATAAGCTGGGGGCTTGGGCAGAAAAATGTCAGATGAAGTTCGGTGTTGATAAATGTAAGGTTATGCACATGGGGAGGAGAAACGGATGTCACCAATATACACTAAATGGGGTAATGCTAGGGAAAGGGAGATGGAAAAAGACCGGGGGGTACTAGTGGACTGTAGACTGAACTGGAGTAACCAATGCCAGTCAGCTGCTGCAAAAGCTAATAGTCTTAGGGTGCATTAAAAGAGCCATAGGGGTGAGGGACGAGAACATTATTCTTCCACTATATAAGGCACTCGTCAGGCCCCACATGGAATACTGTGTACAGTTCTGGTCACCGGTGCTCAGGAAAGATGTTGCAGTGCTTGAGGGGTACAAAGAAGGGCAACTAAATTAATAAATGGAATGGGAGGACTGGAATATCCAGAGAGGCTATCAATATGAGGATTATTCACCCTGGAAAAAAGACGGCTAAGGGGCGACCCAATAACAATGTATAAATACATGAGGGGACAATACAAGGACCTCTCCCATGATCTGTTTATACCCAGGACTGCAACGGTAACAAGAAGGCATCTGCTGCGTCTAGAAGAAAGCAGGTTTCATCACCAACACAGGAGGGGGTTCTTTACTGTAAGAGCAGTGAGACTTTGGAACTCTCTGTCTGAGGACGTGGTGATGGCAAAATCCATAGAGGAGTTTAAGAAGGGACTAGATGCTTTTCTTGAGCGGAAGGATATTGCAGGATATAGACATTAAGTGACCAGTGGGGTTGTTGTTCCGGGTCTTACATTCAGGTAGGAACTATCAACTGTTGATCCAGGGATTATTCTTACTGCCATTATGGAGTCGGGAAGGAATTTTTCCCCCAAATGGGCTAATTGGCTTCTGCCTCTTGGGGTTTGTTGCCTTCCTCTGGATCAACAGGGGGGTTGAAACAGGCTGAACTAGATGGACATTGCCTTCAGTCAGCCTAACATACTATGTTATTTAGAGAACAGGTGGTGATATTTATAGGTTTTAGAAAGGCATTACTACCGTAATATGCACCTTGTCTATGCATATGCATAGCTTATTACAATTCATTTGCTATCGTTGGCCCTTGAAACTCAGTATGTGCGGTGACGTTGGTCTGAAGGACAATTTTCCTCTGGGTTATTGTTCAATTGGTCTATAAACTCTTAATTAGTCACATTTCTAAACGTATACACTGGCAGTTTTAACTAATTATTAATCAGTTAAGCCTACATAAAGGATATAAACTTCATATGTGTATAAAGCATTTCAACTAATATACTCTATCCAGCTGTCTGAAGAGGTCTATGTATCTGAAAACACACTACTTGTCCGTTTCTGTTCGTTGTATGCTGTCAATAATCCTCCATAATCTCCTAGTAGTGAGACACTTCATGGAAGATGTTCTTGTCTCCCTCAGGTTCCTTAGGTACAGGACTCTCACAGATAAAGATGATGGTCCTTTCCATCAATGACCCACCAAAGATGGAGAAGGACAGAGACCACATGGCTGCCCGGATATTAGACCTCACCCTGGAGATCATCTACTGGATAACTGGGGAGGTGAGAGCTTCACATGATGTCACTCTTATCTCTAGTAATAAACAGGGGAATGATAGGAAAGGTGAAGGATTCTTAGCCTCCATGTAGTGATCAGTGTCTCACCATCCACAGGATTACACAGTAGTGAAGAAGTCGTCTGGTGAGTGTGTGACCCCCTGTGTGTCAGGAGGACGGAGCCGGACCCAGAGCCCCATCACCGAGCCTTCACCTCATTCACTGATACATGAGCAGAAGATCCTAGAACTGACCCACAGGATCACCGAGCTGCTGACCAGAGAGGTGAGCGCTCCTGGGAATGCGGGATACTATATAATACCGCCAAGGGAGAAGTCTGGAGGATGACGGTATATTGTGTGTGTCAGGTTCCTATAAGGTGTCAGGACATCACTGTCTATTTCTCCATGGAGGAGTGGGAGTATTTAGAAGGGCACAAGGATCTGTACAAGGATGTCATGATGGAGGATCAGCAGCCCTTCACATCACCGGGTAAGAGGAGACCTTCATTGATTGTAGGGGACAGTTTTGAGGGTCAGCCTAGTCTCACAATCATCTGATCATCAGATATACAATGTATTCAGTCTCTCTAGTTATTTCCTATAGATGGATCCAGTCAGAGAAATCCCCCAGAGAGATGTCCCAGTCCTCTATATTCCCAGGATTGTCAAGACATCAAGATTGAGAAGTTGGAGTATTTAGAAGGACACAAGGATCTGTACAAGGATGTCATGATGGAGGATCAGCAGCCCCTCACATCACCAGGTATGAGGAGACCTTCATTTATTGTAGAGGACAGTTTTGAGGGTCGGCTAGTCTCGCCATCATCTGACCATCAGATATATAATGTATTCAGTCTCTGGTTATTTCCCATAGATGGATCCAGTCAGAGAAATCCCCCAGAGAGATGTCCCAGTCCTCTATATTCCCAGGATTGTCCAGAGGAAGAGGAACATGTCCCACTGGATCATCAGGTAGATGAAGCTGGGATTTTTGCAAACCCTCTTTACGCTAATCTAATTACATTTTCTACAAAACTTCTCTAGTAGCAGTGGAGTACCCTATATACAGTGGTACCTTTTGGTTAAGGGCTCCTTTCCACTGGCGAGGTAATCACACGTTTTCAGAGAGATGCGACAGTGCGAGCTCTCGCAGGAAAGTCCCACACATGTTGTTCTATGACAACCTTTCCACTAGCGATGTTTAAGGGCAAGCTACGATGCGAGGATTAAAAAAAATCGCAGCAGGAGGATTGTTTCAGCGTTTTGCATTTTTCTGTCACCCATACAGTGCAATGGCAAAACAGATTCTCGCAACGCAAAAGCGTGCGATTTTGCAGCGTTGCCATTTTAACATTGCGATTTTCTCGCAGCGATATCGCTATCGCCAGTGGAAAGGAGCCCTAAGAGTTTAATCCGTTCCGTGACGGAGCTCTTAACCCAAAACACTCGTAAATCAAATAAATCTTCCCCATTGAAATGAATGGAATAGCCATTAATCCATTCCGGACTGCAAGCTCTCCCATTGATTTCAATGGGGATAACGGCAGCCCCATTGAAAGCAATGCTCTGCCAGCAACCCTTGCAGTGATTTTCAGGGAAGTGCTTTAAATATAAGCCCTTCCCTGAAAATCATCCCTATCAAGTGTAAAAAATAAAAAAAATATATACTCGCCTGTCCGCCGCTGCCGGGGCTCAGCCGCGTTTAGCCGCGTCTACTCTCTGCACTGTTCTGAAGCTTTTCAGCAGACGGGGATTTGAAATCCCCGCCTGATGAAAGGGCTGCGTCTGATTGGCTGAGTGCTCAGCCAATCATAGGCAGCACTCGGCCATTCATTGAATGACAGATGAGGGCTGCCTGTGATTTGTCACAGCGCTCAGCCGATCTCAGGCAGCACTCTGCCATTCATTGAATTCAGTGAATAGCAGAGTGCTGCCTGTGATTGGTCACAGTGCTAGGCCAATCACAGGCAGCACTCATCTGTCATTCAGTGAATGGCCAAGTGCTACTGAAAAGCTTCAGAACAGTGAAGGGAGAAGACATGGCTACACGTGGCTGTGCCCCGGCAACACTGGACAGGTGGTATATGTTTTTTATTTTTTACACTTCATGGGGATGATTTTCAGGGAAGAGGTTGCCAGCACACCATTGCTTTCAAGCGGTGGCCCCATTGAGAGCAAGGCTCGTAACCCAAGTGAGTGTTTGCTCTTAAATCAGAGCAAAAATTCAGGAGACAGCCTGCTCGCAAGCTAAAAAGCTCACAAGCTGATGCACTTGCAACCCAAGGTATCACTGTATATGCTTTATGTCATCTGTTTAATGTTGGTTGTGGTCAGCAGCCTCTGTAAATGGTTTGTGGTGTTATAAAAGAAGCCAGGATCCACACTACAGGGTTCATAAACTTTCAGCTTTTTGGAGATTAAATGTGGATGAATGTAAAGTTCTGCAGCAAAGATCCAAATTGCAGCACAATGCCAGCCAGCTGCTTCCAAGGCAAAACACAATCATGTACTAAAGAGTCATTAAAGGGGTTGTCTCGCGAAACCAAGTGGGGGTATACACTTCCGTATGGCCATATTAATGCACTTTGTAATGTACATCGTGCATTAAATATGAGCCATACAGAAGTTATTCCACTTACCTGCTCCGTTGCTAGCGTCCCCGTCTCCATGGTTCCGTCTAAATTCGCTGGCAGCTTGCTTTTTTAGACGCGCTTGCGCAGTCCGGTCTTCTGCTCTCAGCCCGAGCCGCTTCAGTGTGCTCCCCGCTACAGCTCTTCTGCGCATGCGCAGACGAGCTGTCACTGCTCGGGAGCGCGCTGGAGCGGCCATTCTGTACCATCCTCTGTTAGAGGAAGGTGCAGAAACTGGAGCTGCCGTCCCGAGAAGCCGCCCAGGTGTCCAGCTGTCCCGAGAAGCCGCCCAGGTAAGTGATGGGTCGGGGGTGATGTTCACTGACAGGTGAAGGCCCCGGAGCCCAGCGCTGGGCTCCGGAACCTAGCGCTGGGCTCCGGGGCCTTCACCTGGGCTCCGGAACCTAGCGCTGGGCTCCGGGGCCTTCACCTGGGCTCCGGAACCTAGCGCTGGGCTCCGGGGCCTTCACCTGGGCTCCGGAACCTAGCGCTGGGCTCCGGGGCCTTCACCTGGGCTGAGGGTCTAGCACTGGGGAGCCGGGAGCGTAGCGCTGGGGAGCCGGGAGCGTAGCGCTGGGGAGCCGGGGGCTAGCGCCGGTTACCTGCTGCCTGGCGGTGGGTGACTGGTCGGCGGCTGCGGTGGGTCCGGTCGGCGGCTGCGGGGCGCCTGGTTGCCATGGAGACACAGCTGGTAGCGTCTCGGGAGCGCGCACGTCGGGCTGCAGCAAGCGACGGGAAAAGAGCCGGCGGCCATCTTGGGGAAACTTTTATAAGTTGCTGAAACGCTGGAACGGTAAGTACAAACCAGCTAGAAAAGTCATTTACAGGGGGGGCTTAGTAATGTATGCTTAATAAGGGGGACTGGGCAAAAAAAAAAATTCACTGCTTCCTCGAGACATCTCCTGTAACTTGTTAGATACATGAACCTAATGCCTTAGAATATATTAGCCTAGCCTCATCTAGAATATGCAGCTCAATTTTTAAGCACCAGAGGTGAAAAAAGTACAAAGAGAAGTAAGAAAATAGATAAGAGTTCTCGAGAACCGCAGTAATAAAATTTCTTGAGTTTGGAGAAGAGACTGAGGGGACAAGATAAAATTGTAGAAACATAAGAATATTGTGAGCAGCTTTTCATGGTAAGGTCACCATCACCATCAAAGACAAAAGCGGACAGTCTTTGACTGAAGCGTTCAAAAAAGGCTTCCTTACTGTAAAAGCTGTGATGTTACTGAATAACCTCCGAACTGGGTTGTTAACCCCTTAATGCTCCAGGACGTACATTTATGTCCTGCAGCGTACGGGTATGTGTGAAGAGAGATCGCAGGGCGCCCTCTCTTCATACAGCGTGGGCGTCTGACAACTGTGGGCAACAGCTGCACGGCTGATCAGTGCTATTAATCCTTTAAATGCCACTGTCAATTCTAACAGTGGCAGTTAAATCCTCCAAATTACGTTTGGGGGGCCTGTACGGGTGCTGGTGTCATTGCAGCCCTGGGCCTTCTGAAAGGCCCCAGGGCTGCCTAAGTAGACTGCCTATCAAGCCATCTCTGTGGGGTGGCTTGATAGACTGCCTGTCAGATTGCAGTATGATGTGATGTAATGTAATGGCATTACATCATACTGCAGGAGCGATCAAAGCATCGCTAGTTGTGGTCTCCTTGGGGGGGCTAAAAGAACAAGTAGAAAAAAAAAGTAAAAAAAGTTTAAATCACCCCCTTGACATATCTATAATAAAACGACAAAGAACAAGATGGCTAGATATGATCAAGGCCACCATGAACATGTCAATCGCGGAATTGAAAGAAACCGTGAAAGACAGAAATGCATGGAGAACATTGACCCATGGAGTGACCGAGGGTCGGATGCAACTGAATGAGTAACCATCATAATAGATAAATCTAAATCATAAAATAAAAATATGTATTTGGTATCGCCGCGTCCGTAAATGTCCGATCTATCAAAGTAGCACATTATTTCCCCTGCACGGTGAACATGGTCCGAAAAAAATAAATAAAATAAAGAACGCCAGAAATGCGCTTTTTCGGTCACCCCATCTCCCAGAGAAAATGCAATAAAAAGCGATCAAAAAGTCGTATGTATTCTGAAATGGTACCAACGTAAGCTACAGGATGGCTCGCAAAAAATAAGCCTGCGCACAACTACATCCGCGGAAAAATAAAGATGTTATTGTGCGCAGAAGATGGCGACAAAAAATAATTTAAAAAAATTAAATGTCTTTTGAAAAAAATACAAGTAGTACAGCAAGAAAAAAACTAAATAAGTTTGGTATCGTAGTAATCGTACTGACCCGTAGAATAAAGTTATCAGGTCATTTTTGTTGCAGTTTGTGCGCCGTAGAACAAGACGCACTGAAAGATGGCGGAATGTCGTGTCTTTTTTCATTTTACTCCAATTACAGTTTTTCAGTACATTATGCGGTAGATTAAATAATACCAATGAAAATACAACTCGTCCCGCAAAAAACAAGCCCTCATACAGCGACGCCGATAGATAAATAAAGGAGTTACAATTTTTTAAAAGGAGGGAGGGAAAATGTAAAAAAAAAAAAAAAAAAAAAAGGGGGGGGGGGCATTTTTTCAATAGCCCCCCCGTTCGGCGCGAGACAAACCCGATACAGGGGTTAAACAAGAAAACTGCACAGTGCTTACCTGAATCCCCACGCTCCGGTGACTTCTTACTTACCTGGTGAAGATGGCCGCCGGGATCTTCTCCCTCGGTGGACCGCAGGTCTTCTGTGCGGTCCATTGCCGATTCCAGCCTCCTGATTGGCTGGAATCGGCACGTGACGGGGCGGAGCTACAAGGAGCTGCTCTCCGGCACGAGCGGCCCCATTCAGAAAAGAAGAAGACCGGACAGCGCAAACGCGTCTAATCCGGCGATTAGACGCTGAAAATTAGACGGCACCATGGAGACGAGGACGCCAGCAACGGAACAGGTAAGTGAATAACCTGATAACTTCTGTATGGCTCATAATTAATGCACAATGTACATTACAAAGTGCATTAATATGGCCATACAGAAGTGTATAGACCCACTTGCTGTCGCGGGACAACCCCTTTAAGGGGGTTAATGAGCAGAACGTCCACCGCAAAATAGACGCCAAGCATTTCATGCAGCAAAGTGATGTGTAAGATACTTAGTTGATGGTTGATCCGGTCTGATCACCACCTGAGCAGATCATTCTCCTTTCGGGCAGACATGTCTTCTGGGGGGTTTTAAACTAAGGGTCTTTTTTTTCATGTCTTATTGTGGTAATTTTGCAGAAAGATTCTGGTGGAACATCAACTGGACTGGATAAACCCACATCGGTATCAGTGAATGGTAAGAGCCTTTCATAAATTTTGTGTAATTGTAAATTCCTCTATTAATCCCTCTAGAGGCATGCCCGGAAAATCTCCGGGGCTTGCTGCACTGACCATGCAGTTGAAGCCCGGAAGATTTCCGTGGACAGCTCTAGTGCTGAAATGCTGGCCAGGACACACACTTATTGTGCCACTGTACACGTTTGCAACTTCCAATTACCTCAGGAAAATCTCCGCTGACATGGTAATAATAAGCCTGCCACTGAAGGGGTTAATGGGATAACTTATATGAAGTTCAGAAAGACTTCTGCCTCCTGCTAACTATTATTACTGTTATCCTTTATATATTTATATATATAAAAAACGCAAAGGGTATTGGTGGCGACTTACTTCTTAACCCCTTAAGGGCCAAGCTGTTTTGTACCTTAAGGACCAGACACTTTTTAGGGATTTTACCGATGTGGCGGTTTTACTGCTCTATTTTTTTTCCTTTAGCTGCCAAAATTATTTTTGCTGCGTTTTTTTTTCCGTGACATATCGGACTATTTTTTTATATCTTTTTCACTGACTTTTTTCCCGTTTTTTTTAGTTTTATTGGGGGTAAAAAGCTAAAGAAAAATCATTTTTTTTAACATTTTATAATTTTTTAAAAATTATTTTTATATTTACACTAAAATAAAGTATGGGGATGGGTTCCTCTATTTGTTTCGGACGTTTTGATATATAGTATGTATGGTTTTGGTTTACAGGGTGCATACGGCGACGGTTTTTGTTGTCGTCTGCTTTGTGTTATTCTCTTTCTTTTGTATGTATTGTTGTTTTATTCTGTAATTTTGTTTTACTTATGTATGTAATTGTGTTTTTTTTACTATCTATGTCCCCCATGACGTCATACAAGACCTCTGGGGGACATTCACATTTTTTTTTCTTTATTTGACACTATCCCACTGTAGCTAGGGCGTCCATAGGAGCCCTGGTTACAGGGGAAAGCAACCCCTGTGGTGACATTAGTCACTTGCAGAGCTGCAAGGTCCTCCACTAACCTGGAAAGGACACGGTGATGATGTAGAAGTTTCAATTCTCCACGGACTAGAGCAAGAAAAAAAGACTTCCCAATTGTGGCAAACTCATCACAAACACATTGTGTAAAGAAATCTGTCACTTCTGATGACGGATCGGTAAAGAATTGTACAGAATTAATACCAAGAAAGAAGAAAACCATATAAATATAAAACTCTAAAAAAACCACTTTGAAGACAGTGGGCAGCATGCAGAGAGGGGCCCAGGTCTCTTGCCTTTTTGGGTTTTATCTTCTGTAATTGCTTTCCACATTTTGTATTTTAAATGGGATTTTTAGCTCTTTTAAAATTAATGGCCTAGTTACAGGATAATCTGAAATAAAATAAAAAAAAGAAAAAGGTGGAGAGGGGCTGATAACAGAGAACAGTAGTGAGAAATAGAATATTAATAGCTGGATAGGTATTTTGTGTGTACAATACATTGCTACCGTGTTTCCCCAAAAATAAGACAGTGTCTTATATTAATTTTTGTTCAAAAAGGTTTAACTTTTTTACATGTATAGCTGCCTGGACACTATTTAAATTAACTTTTTTAATTAACTGTTAACAGGGCTTAATTTTGGAGTAGGGCTTATATTTCAAGCATCCTCAAAAATCCTGAAAAATCATTTTGCATCCTCAAAAATTCTGGAAAATCATGCTATGTCTTATTTTCAGGGTATGTCTTATTTTCAGGGAAACAGGGTAGCAGATGCCTCCGTGAGTGTGCAGAAGATCAGGCAATGAAGAAGGGGGATTCATCGGAGTGCTGAACAGATACCAAGGCGGGAGATGAGGAGAGAAGCTTTATACTTGGCTACAGATTTCAATGTCAGAATGACCAATGCGCACTGATGAATCCGCCTTCTTTACTGCCTGATCTATCCACAGGATGGGTCATCAGCCATTTGGACCACTGGCTAATCAGCTGGTTGCCAGACTGCTATAACCCTGTATGGAGCAGGAAGCAGACAGCTCCATTCACTGAGTAGTGGCCTGCTGCAGTATTGCAGGTATAGCCTCAGTAAGTAAAACTACATCATTTATATATTTTTTTGCTGCTTTTCTTTTCTGATATTTTCTGTACCTGACTATAGGGGTGGCCATCTTGACTGAAATGCCGTAAAATCCTGTGACCTCTTGCAGCTTGGTGGAAGGAGCGCAGAAGGGACAGGGTCGAGGTTAAGATGGCCTTTTACAGAAGAGCCTGGTTTTTACCATGAATGGGAACTAGCTAATTGTACAGCATCTATTTCCCAACACTAGAAGGGACTTTTTGCCCCCTAGTAGTCAGGCCCTGAATACAAGGATTATTTTGCCATTTTACAGTGATTTGGCTAGTGCCCAGTCGCCATTAGGACTTGGTTCTGAAGATGATGGCTGAATAGTAAACTTATTGTATATTGGCTGTTTTCCATCATCTGACCTGGTCCTGAACTCTGATAAGATTTAGCTGCTTCAAGCCGGCTTGGCTAGAACTCTTTGTAAGTTATTAGAAACTGAGAATACAAGGTGACAAAAATAGTCTGCGAAAGGAAATTAATGCAGTTTGTCAAGAAACGCCAATAGTGACGGCGCCTTTCACTACTGTGCTATTTTCTCTATCTCTCTTTCATACATACATTTCTTTTATTGTTCCTCCAGTCACTGTCAAAGCTGACTCTCCTTCTCTGTTACTCACGGTTTCTCTGATTTTTCTCGCTTCGCCTTGTTCCTCTGCTTTCTCTTTCTTCTCTTGTCTCTTTCTTTCTCTTGCTCCTATTTTTTCTTCTCTCTGTCACTGCTGCTCTCTCTCTTGTCTGGTGCTTTCCTTCTCCTCCCTGGCACTTTTCCTTCTCGCTATTCTCTTCTTGGCATTACTCTCCTCCTGCGACCATTGTATGGCTATTTATCGCCTCTGTCACCTGACCAGTTTGTCTGCAGCCAATCACAACCTATCTGGTTGCTAGGCTACCTGCATCATCTGAGTCTCTAGGCATTTTTTCTAACCTCTGCAGCTGAATAAAATTACTAACTGGTTGCTAGGTTACCTGTATCTGCTGTGCAAAATGACTCAGATTAAACCCCCAAGGGTTATTATATTACCGGTCCCCACAGCTTAACGGCACTCTGTAGTGCCTTTTTTCAGGCCTCTACACCAGCCTATGGAGCCGGCGATGAGCCAGCTGTCGCTGCATATGGCAGTTAGTGCGCTGCCCATAACAACATATCTCACACACGCGGTCATGCACAGTGACTTGTCTCTTTTCTTTTCTTTTTTTAATTCCCTGCTCTGTCTCAAAGCGGCATTGCGTATCCAGCATTGGCCTAACACTATGTATTGCATATGGACAGCATTACGTATGCTACCCATAGAAAAGTATAGGGTTGTTCCTGCGTGATACACAGTGAAATAGAGCTTTCTGCCATCTTTTTCACAAGCGTACCTATGCGCAATGTTCACACGATAATGCGAATGGAATAGTGAAAAGCCATGTGCTTTGATTGACTCCATTCACCGCATATCACGCGGCCATGCATCGGGTGCGTATTACATGGTGAAATCACGAGCATGTGAAGGAGCCCTCAAGAGTTACTGTGTATATGTATAATAATAAAATAAATAATATAGAATTCCTATTGAATAAAGCTGTTGTAACAAATGGAAGGAAGATGCCCCACATAGGCGTACAAGTCAACAGACCGAATAAGACAAAGTCGCCATAAACACGTACACCAAAACAATAATCTGATACTCTGTTTATGGCTTCTTTTATATAGAAAGGGAGTCATGGGATCAAACATTGTAACTTGTAATTTATAGCAAACTGGTCATATGAATAAGACATCTTCCAACCGGAGAAGGAAACAAACGGTGAAGAAGCAGGAGAAAGAATAAGAAATAGGTGCGAGGGAGAGGAAGAAGGGTAGTTGCTACCCATTCCATAAGAGTAGGGCTATTTAGGGGGGAAGCCAATGCAAGGAATAAACATCCAAGCAGTATTAAGACATTTCAGTGTATTGAGCGGTACTGCTATGTAGTCTTCCCATAATAACATTAGATGGGCGGACTACCCAGCAGCACCGCTCTTTAAGCGCTCAAACCCGGGGAAACAACTGTGTAGGCAGGTCACCTACTTTCAGCCCATAAGCTTAGATTTATAGAGCTAAAAGTAAGTGACAGAGTCTCTAAGTGATCGAAATAATTAATAATAAGGGGACTTGCAGTAAATTGGAGAGTGAAGTTCCAGTAATCTTGAAAAAGATAAGGAAAAATCTCATCCCATAGAGAGCGAATACAGGGGACATGCCCCCCAGATGTGAAGCATTGAGATCGGTACAGCGCCAGCAGTCCTTAGAAACAAGAGGATATATTTTATGTAGATCATCAGGGCAATGATGCCATCTGGAGATGATTTCATAGTTTTTTTTCTTTTGCCCGACAAGTCATAGGCAGTTTGTGGATGGATAGGAAAGCTTTTGCCCTTTAATCCGAGGAAAGCTGAGAGCCAAGTTCATATTACTATCTTTGAACCAAGGGAAAACACATCTAAGTTGCCCTGTATTTCATGCTTTCCAGCTTTCCTTCAGTCCTGAACAGTTTGACAAGTGACCACCACCGTGCATCACATTGGGAATGGTGTTCTTGGGGTGATATGTAATGTTGAGTTTGCACCACATACTATTTACCATTACAGCCAAAAAGTCTATTTTGAGTATAGATAGAAGTAAATATATGGATAGCGCTCCAAACAACAGTAGAAAAGTGGATTGGAAAAAGGACTCACCTGGTGTGGACCACCCATCTGTCTGCTTTATATGCACTTAATTATCCAAAGTACCGAATCCCTGAAGATGTCCTCAACACCCAGGGAGACCGTCGTAGGGGAATTCCCAGGATATAGGATACACCTCGATGGTATCAAACAAAACCGAAGGAAATGAAATCCCTGCGAATGGTTAAACAATGAAATGAAGTTAACTTCCATGGGCATGTCTTGAGAAGTAGGGGGCGTTCCCAAAATTAGCATACGTCCTGGGAAAATCCACATTTTACTTTCAAAATATGCTATAAAAGAACCCACTTTGTATACTCCCTAAAGCTTGAGAAGACAGGCATTCAGAAGACCTCCGAAACGCGTTGCCTATACCACTTACTGTGACTGTCCGCAGTCCCGTTTGATTTCCTATTTTGTTTGTTTTTTTTCTGTCTGACCTGGACTAATAAAGAAAAAACTGGAGTTCTGCACCATCAACTTGGATTTACTACAGGCCATTCTGGATTTCAGACGAGTTCCACACTGGACTCCTTTATGAAATAAGTTAACTTACTTTTTTCATTGCTTATCTATTCGCCTAGAGCGCAGGGGTTTTATTTCCTTCTCTGAGTAGAGACCCCTCTCCCATGTGTTCACCAAGTGTTCTACATGTGGCTTTCTCCTGGCCACTGTTCCATAAAACCCTACTCTAGAGTCTACGGCTTACAGTTCTCCCATGGGAACATACCTCTTTTGTGGGGTTTGTTAATTTCTTTTTTGTAAACTTGGTCTGTTAACATTGTGATATATTTATAGTATGTAGTCTAGATAGAAAAAGAAACACCTCTTACTCTACTATGGATTAGGCTCTGGCACCTCTGTAGACAAAGTACTCAGAAACACTACTATGTTTTTGTGAGTACTTTGGTCATTCATCACTTGCATACAAGTAAATGTGCTTTACAGAAATAATACGCTAATTTGCTTTCTTGTAAGTCAATTTTACTTTATATTTCCTTGCTTACTTGTAATTGCCTCAATAAAGCTTGATTAGTTAATAATAAATCAATTGTTAAGACATTTTTGTTTCTTTTTCCAGGTGAAGATTGGATAAGAGGCTCCCATGGACATCTCAATGTATCTCTATATCAGGAAGAAGAAGATTACACCACACAAATAAATTCAATAACTCCTAATGTACCGTCAGTGCTTCAGACTAGCAATCTATTCTCCGATGCTGCTGGTCACTATCAACCTTCATCTAACCAATCACTGATTAACAAACATGGACCTGTTCATGGACAAGAGGAACTATTTCAGCATGGAAAGAATTTTAATAGGAAAAGTATGCCGCCTTTTTATAAAAGACCACATAGTGATGAAAGGCCATTTTCATGTTCAGAATGTGGGAAATGTTTTATCAAGAAATCTAATTTTGTCGAACATCTAAGAACTCACACAGGGGAGAAGCCATTTTCATGCCTCAAATGTGAGAAAAGCTTTGGACACAAGTCAAGTTTTTTGAGACATGTAAGAATACACATGGAAGATGAGCGATTTTCATGTTCAAAATGTGGAAAATGTTTTAGCCAGAAATCATATCTTGTTAAACATCTACGTACTCACATATTCAAGTAGAATAGAAGCTGTTTTCATGTTCAGAATGTGGTAAAAGTTTTAGACACAAATCGATTCTTCTTAAACATACGAGAATGCACACAGGAGAGAAGCCGTTTTCATGTCCTGAATGTGGGAAATGTTTTAGTTGGAAATCATATCTTGTGGAACATCTAAGAAGCCACACAGGGGAGAAGCCATTCTCATGTTCAGACTGTGAAAAAGATTTTAGCCAGAAATCGATTCTTCTTAAACGTACGAGAATGCACACAGGAGAGAAGCCGTTTTCATGTCCTGAATGTGGAAAAAGTTTTAAGTTGAAATCCTATCTTGTAGAACATCTAAGGAGAGAAGCCATTTTTATGTTCAGAATGTGGCAAATGTTTTGGCCTAAAATCTAGTCTTGTTCAACATCATCTGAGAACTCACAGCAAGGAAACCATTTTTAGGTTCAAAATGTGGGGAATGTTTCAATCAGAAAAAAATTCTTGTGGGACATTTAAGAACTCATACGGGGAGAGCCATTTTCATGTCCTCAATGTGGAAAATGTTTCAAACAGATAAACAAATCTTGTAGGACATCTAAAAACTCAAAAGGGAGTAGCTATTTTCAGAATGTGGAAAATGGTTTAACAAAAGCTGGTTCTTGTGGCACGTCTTAGAACATAGGGGAGGGTGAAGCCATACGCATATTTACAATGTGGGAAAAGTTTTACCTGGAAATTAGTTCTTGTTAAGCATTAGAGAACTCGCAGAATGGAGAAGACATTCAGACAGTAGTAAATGTTACAGTTGTGGTTTATTGTTGTAGGGGCTACTGAACTTCGGAGGTATAGCTTAACATCTCAATGACGTGTGCCACAACACAATGTTGTAGGCAGGATTTTTATAAGGACTCATGTCCACAGGCAGGTATGCATTCCCACAGCCATGAGGCCAAAAATTACATTTTATTCACCTGTCCGGATGCTTTAGATGGTTCTTTGGGCCTCAGATAACACAACTGCAGCGTTTCCTTTAGCCAGCGGTCAGGGACCCCCACAGCCGCAAGGAGGGACAGATAGTAAAATGTAAGAAAAATGCATTTTTTCCTTTTTTGATGGAGCTCCAAGAAATCTGTCCTGTTTGGTGGAGGGTTGCTAGGTTCTCAGCTGGACGAAGGATGCACCCCGGGGCCCCACCTTGGAATGCGCCAAATTGTTGTCGCATCAACTCTGCAAAACAGGTAAATCTTGCTTGCATCAAATTTGTTATGAAAAGATAGCAGCTGCTCTGGAAGTCATGACCCGTCACCCTCAGTTTGGTGTGATCAGAATAATCTTTTCTTATATTATCATACAGCACACCTTTATAATTCTAAATCAAAGGCTGCGCCTATCTACCTGCCCAATAAAAAAACAAAACAAGCGTGCATTAATTCTCTGTCATCTTATTTTTGCTATTCGAGCACATGCTATGATGTCAATCGTTTCTTATCAAGGGTGTTTCTTCTGTGTTCGGTATACTGTTCAGACACAATCCTCTGCCTCAGTGTCTGGCAGAAATGGACGTCGTTCCATTTTCCCTGAGCTTATATTTATTCTCGTTCAGCACTCCTAGGGTTAATGGTTTCTGGGTCTTCTGCTCAGCTGATGCACCTTTTCTAATCATCGCTCTATGTAGTCGCTCTGGGCCTTTCAGTCCTTGCTGCAGTGTTGATGTGACTTCTGTTCCCTTCACTTCATGTTCAGCCACTGCTTCGGCAGTTACCTTGTTTCCTTGCTACTTGCTCGTGTTCTGTGTTCTCCGTTTGTGTATCCAGCGGTCTGTCACTCTCGTGAGTCTGCCTCTCTGTGCATCCGTCAGTTTGTACCTCCTTTGTTTCTGTACATCCCAGTATTGTTCTGTCATTTATTTTATAGGTTTTCTGTCCTGCCAGGTTCAGTCAGCGCCTAGAAGAAGACTGTGGGGCCATGCTTATCGGGACGAGTGCTCCGCTTATAGGCAGGGGTCTCCCCTCCTGCTTATTAGTTCAGGGCAAGATACCTTCCCTAGTTTCCATCTGCATATGGGGTACGTACATCCCGTATCTTACCTCCCATGCTGGGGTTGACTGTCAACCGTGCTGGACTGGATCATCACTTACCTGGTACGTTGACACGGTGGTTCCACGTTCACAGTCCTTACATTCTGGCTGTGTCATCTAGATAAACATCTAAAGCGGTTATACTAGACTACACCCATATCTAGAAATCTCTTCATATGAAATCTCTCTGTGTAGCTAAAATACAAGTTTGTTCATATAGAAAAAAAAGTACAAAGATCCAGTTGTCCTTATTACATAATTACATATATATTTTCTAACATAGGGTTAAGCAGGAATGCTTTCAATTATTTCCAGCCCAAGATCCCATACTCAATACAATCCCATACCAGGCTAGCAGGCAAAGACTGGCTATATGACCCAATATGTGACCCAAAAGCCCAGCGAGCTTTCACTGATAGTTGCTGGAGTATGTTCTATCACTAACCAGACACTCATTGGTCTAATTGCTGATTGTCCCTTTATTAAAACACCCAGTCAGATACTCTAAGTGTGAAGTCACACAGCCATAAGCGTTTTTACGTGCGCCGTAAAAACGCGTGAATGGGCTCACAAATCTAACATTTGTGCAACCCTTCAGGGGGCACAGGCTCTGTGTATATGCCCCCAGGCGGGGGGAGACAGCTTAGCTCTACCAAGTTGTCGTCTTCATCCCTCCCCCTTGCCGGCTCTCTGCAAGGGGAGGGGATGGTGCAGGAGCTAGTGTGCTGAGCTCCCGACCCCTCTCCGCTGTTTGCAATGGGAGGAGGCAGGATGAGGACAGAGCTAAGCTCCATCTTTGTCTCACCCCCTCCCATTGCAAACATCCGCAAGGGGTGGGAGATGAGAAGGGGGAGGGAGTTTAGCAGTCATGCTGTTAAACTCCCTGCCACTTCCCTTCTCCGGCTGCTGCCATTGGCTCTCATAGGAGTCTATGGCAGCGGCCGTATTCCAGCCAGGAAGCTAGTTCCAGGACTATCTTTCCTGGCTGGTGTAAAAGCATCGGCTACATTGGCCGGCTGGGTGCTTTTACGGCGCGGGAATCCAATGCATCAGATGGTAGCATAGATCAGTTGTGAAAACGTCGGCCAATATCCGCTGGTATGAATCCAGCCTCAGGCTCGTGTTTCCATAGACTCTAAACTATTCATTTGAGCAGGAGCCAGTTTTTCAACCTCCTAAACTATCAAACTAATATACATCGGACCGCCATCGGACCGCCATGATGGTTGACACCTGGCTTGGAGGATAATGCTGGGTGCTGAAGATCTGCTGTGTTTAAATGCTCCAGACCCTGCCCCCTGATTTGGGGATGCGGCAGTGCTCACCAATAGGATGTCAATCACAGGACTGAGACCGTCCCTCACTCCTCCTGAGCCTCAAGTGAGACAACTGAGCCATACTGGGTTGCAAAGGCAGTAATAGAAGTCCCTGTAAAATCTCACACGCATCACATAAAGAAAGTAACAGAATGCAATGGTGATCTTGCAGTAAATGTGCGGTTAACTCTTTGTCCCAAAGGGGTTAGTCAAACGGCAGCCTCTCCAGGCCAAGAATGCATAATGCATGAAGTATGTATAGGAGCAGGTGCATATACTTAAGGGTTAATCCACATGCATAGTGATGGTTGTATGGCAGGTGTGTGGTTAATCTTGGGTCATGGGTAGTAAATCAAGTGGCCATTCTTTCCAGATCTCTCTTTCCCTCTTCCCCCCCTACCCCTCCCCCTCCCTCTCTCTAGTAAGTATAATTAAAGGGGTTGTCCCGCGCCGAAATGTTTTTTTTTTTTTTTAACCCCCCCCCCCCGTTCGGCGCGAGACAACCCCGATGCAGGGGTTAAAAAAACAAACCGCTCAGCGCTTACCTGAATCCCGGCGGTCCGGCGTCTTCATACTTACCTGCTGAAGATGGCCGCCGGGGTCTGCTTTCTCCGTGGACCGCAGCTCTTCTGTGCGGTCCATTGCCGATTCCAGCCTCCTGATTGGCTGGAATCGGCACGTGACGGGGCGGAGCTACACGGAGTCGGCATTCTGCACGAGCAGCTCCATTGAAGAGAGCAGAAGACCCGGACTGCGCAAGCGCGGCTAATTTGGCCATCGGAGGGCGAAAATTAGTCGGCTCCATGGGAACGAGGACGCCAGCAACGGAGCAGGTAAGTAAAAAACTTTTGATAACTTCTGTATGGCTCATAATTAATGCACAATGTACATTACAAAGTGCATTAATATGGCCATACAGAAGTGTATAACCCCACTTGCTGCCGCGGGACAACCCCTTTAAGCCAGTATGCAAAAAAGTTGTGCACACAAACATGCATATTCACCTGTGAAGAAAGCTGAACTCCTATAGAGAGCCACACACATTTCATGAGAAATGTGCCTCTCAAGCCACTTGTTGGGGATCACTGGTCAAGGGAATATTTGGTGCTGATAATGATGTCACAGCATGGGGCGGAGCCTCTCAGGAATACAGGAAGTTATATACTGAATCCTAGAGACTAATAAGGGAGATGGAATAATACCTCCACAGTGCCACCTATTGGAAGGCAGCATTTCTTCCAGCCAAAGTTAGACTCTTTATACAAGCCTTGTAACAATGACTGGGATTTAAGAGCAAAGCCAGACTCCATGTACAACAGCTGTTTCAGGGTTTTTGCCCTTCATCAGTGTACAGTAGGAGTCTGGCTTTGCTAGTGAGAGGCCTGGGACGGGGGTCAGAAATGCTATCTTTTCTCCTTAGGGAGAGCACCTAGAGGGTGAGTGAGGAGACTCAAAAGGCTATTCATGCTCCTCTAGGTAATATGCAAATAAAGGAGATGGAATAATACCTCCACAGTGCCACCTATTGGAAGGCAGCATTCCTTTAAGCCAAAGTCAGACTTTTTATACAAGCCTTGTAACAATGACTGGGAATGAAAAGCAAAGCCAGACTCCATGTACAGACAACTGTTTCAGGGTATTTGCCCTTCATCAGTGTTCAGTAGGACTAAAGGACATTTGATGATGTCATGGGAGGAGTCAGGCTGAGCTGCAGGGGGAGCATATTATCATTTTCTGCAACACTTCTGCCCTAACAACCAATCAGGTTGAATCAGCCAACCCAAGCAACCAATCAGCTTTCTGGAATTGCTAAATAGGGCAGAGGTGTTGCAGAAAATGTTAATATGCACAAAGGGGAGTTCTCTGAAGCCTCCTGCTTACAGGAAGTGTGTGCTTTATAAGCCTTCGGTCACCTTCATCTACTCTATCACTAGTGGAGGGTAACTGACATCACGGAGCCGCCATAAGGACGGGTTTACTGACTACTTTCTTATCTCCACTGTAAGCACTGCAAGAGCTTTTGATGATGTCATGTGACCTGTATGTGAGGGGCGGAGTAAAGCAGTGGAGCTGTCTGCTTCTTATATAGAACTGGTCACATGACTGTGACATCACCAAAGGTCCTGTAGCCACTAATGCTTAGACAATCACCACCAAAGCTCCGCTAGCCACTAGGCTGCTCCCTCTGCAGGTCAGTGCTGGGCGGGGTTGATGTGACTTGTAGTCCGCCCGTCTTGTTTTGTGTGTCAATGTAATTCAGTGAGTTTCAGGCTCGGGGTTTTTATACTGGATGACAGAAACCATGTTGGGGTATTTCCTGTGTCCTGCAGTATCCCAGGGGGTAGAGTTCAGATCTGGAGTTGGATTTTGCCTCGGCCGTCGGGGTCTGCAGTCGTACGCGGTGTCATTGGCTACGGCCGTCGGGGTCTGCAGTCATCCGCGGTGTCATTGGCTACGGCCGTCGGGGTCTGCAGTCGTACGCGGTGTCATTGGCTACGGCCGTCGGGGTCTGCAGTCGTACGCGGTGTCATTGGCTACGGCCGTCGGGGTCTGCAGTCGTACGCGCTGTCATTGGCTACGGCCGTCGGGGTCTGCAGTCGTACGCGGTGTCATTGGCTACGGCCGTCGGGGTCTGCAGTCGTACGCGGTGTCATTGGCTACGGCCGTCGGGGTCTGCAGTCGTACGCGGTGTCATTGGCTACGGCCGTCGGGGTCTGCAGTCGTACGCGGTGTCATTGGCTACGGCCGTCGGGGTCTGCAGTCGAACGCGGTGTCATTGGCTACGGCCGTCGGGGTCTGCAGTCGTATGCGGTGTCATTGGCTACGGCCGTCGGGGGCTGCAGTCGTACGCGCTGTCATTGGCTACGGCCGTCGGGGGCTGCAGTCGTACGCGCTGTCATTGGCTACGGCCGTCGGGGGCTGCAGTCGTACGCGCTGTCATTGGCTACGGCCGTCGGGGGCTGCAGTCGTACGCGCTGTCATTGGCTACGGCCGTCGGGGTCTGCAGTCGTACGCGCTGTCATTGGCTACGGCCGTCGGGGTCTGCAGTCGTACGCGCTGTCATTGGCCACGGCCGTCGGGGTCTGCAGTCGTACGCGGTGTCATTGGCCTCGGCCGTCGGGGTCTGCAGTCGTACGCGGTGTCATTGGCCTCGGCCGTCGGGGTCTGCAGTCGTACGCGGTGTCATTGGCCACGGCCGTCGGGGTCTGCAGTCGTACGCGGTGTCATTGGCTACGGCCGTCGGGGGCTGCAGTCGTACGCGCTGTCATTGGCTACGGCCGTCGGGGTCTGCAGTCGTACGCGCTGTCATTGGCTACGGCCGTCGGGGGCTGCAGTCGTACGCGCTGTCATTGGCTACGGCCGTCGGGGGCTGCAGTCGTACGCGCTGTCATTGGCTACGGCCGTCGGGGTCTGCAGTCGTACGCGCTGTCATTGGCTACGGCCGTCGGGGTTTGCAGTCGTACGCGCTGTCATTGGCCACGGCCGTCGGGGTCTGCAGTCGTACGCGGTGTCATTGGCCTCGGCCGTCGGGGTCTGCAGTCGTACGCGGTGTCATTGGCCACGGCCGTCGGGGTCTGCAGTCGTACGCGGTGTCATTGGCCACGGCCGTCGGGGTCTGCAGTCGTACGCGGTGTCATTGGCCACGGCCGTCGGGGTCTGCAGTCGTACGCGGTGTCATTGGCTACGGCCGTCGGGGTCTGCAGTCGTACGCGGTGTCATTGGCTACGGCCGTCGGGGTCTGCAGTCGTACGCGGTGTCATTGGCTACGGCCGTCGGGGTCTGCAGTCGTACGCGGTGTCATTGGCTACGGCCGTCGGGGTCTGCAGTCGTACGCGCTGTCATTGGCTATTCATACAGCTGACAGAAACTGATTTGTGTTGGCTCTCCAGCCGCTGTACAGAACCGCATTGGACTTCACACCGGAGAGATCACAGAAACGTCTTCACATTAACAAACGTGTAAATAAAAAGGTCACCTGAGGCTTTACACGCTGCACTTACACTGCTCTACAGGGCTTTAGGCATTTGTGCTTGTCGCTGACCGCTGCAGACACCAGCTGTAGTCGCCATCATGTTCAGGTTACGGCACCCTTGGTATCTTTTTTCCATGGTTGGTGGAGTCTTCCCCCGTGATCATCACTCACGTCACCCGAAAATCAAGATGAAAATTAGAGATGAGCGAGCCTACTCGGCCACGCCCCTTTTCGCCTCTCGGGTGAAAAGATTCGGGGGGCACCGTGGGTGAGTGGGTGAGTTATATACTGAATCCTAGAGACTAATAAGGGAGATGGAATAATACCTCCACAGTGCCACCTATTGGAAGGCAGCATTTCTTCCAGCCAAAGTTAGACTCTTTATACAAGCCTTGTAACAATGACTGGGATTTAAGAGCAAAGCCAGACTCCATGTACAACAGCTGTTTCAGGGTTTTTGCCCTTCATCAGTGTACAGTAGGAGTCTGGCTTTGCTAGTGAGAGGCCTGGGACGGGGGTCAGAAATGCTATCTTTTCTCCTTAGGGAGAGCACCTAGAGGGTGAGTGAGGAGACTCAAAAGGCTATTCATGCTCCTCTAGGTAATATGCAAATAAAGGAGATGGAATAATACCTCCACAGTGCCACCTATTGGAAGGCAGCATTCCTTTAAGCCAAAGTCAGACTTTTTATACAAGCCTTGTAACAATGACTGGGAATGAAAAGCAAAGCCAGACTCCATGTACAGACAACTGTTTCAGGGTATTTGCCCTTCATCAGTGTTCAGTAGGACTAAAGGACATTTGATGATGTCATGGGAGGAGTCAGGCTGAGCTGCAGGGGGAGCATATTATCATTTTCTGCAACACTTCTGCCCTAACAACCAATCAGGTTGAATCAGCCAACCCAAGCAACCAATCAGCTTTCTGGAATTGCTAAATAGGGCAGAGGTGTTGCAGAAAATGTTAATATGCACAAAGGGGAGTTCTCTGAAGCCTCCTGCTTACAGGAAGTGTGTGCTTTATAAGCCTTCGGTCACCTTCATCTACTCTATCACTAGTGGAGGGTAACTGACATCACGGAGCCGCCATAAGGACGGGTTTACTGACTACTTTCTTATCTCCACTGTAAGCACTGCAAGAGCTTTTGATGATGTCATGTGACCTGTATGTGAGGGGCGGAGTAAAGCAGTGGAGCTGTCTGCTTCTTATATAGAACTGGTCACATGACTGTGACATCACCAAAGGTCCTGTAGCCACTAATGCTTAGACAATCACCACCAAAGCTCCGCTAGCCACTAGGCTGCTCCCTCTGCAGGTCAGTGCTGGGCGGGGTTGCTGTGACTTGTAGTCCGCCCGTCTTGTTTTGTGTGTCAATGTAATTCAGTGAGTTTCAGGCTCGGGGTTTTTATACTGGATGACAGAAACCATGTTGGGGTATTTCCTGTGTCCTGCAGTATCCCAGGGGGTAGAGTTCAGATCTGGAGTTGGATTTTGCCTCGGCCGTCGGGGTCTGCAGTCGTACGCGGTGTCATTGGCTACGGCCGTCGGGATCTACAGTCGTACGCGGTGTCGTTGGCTACGGCCGTCGGGGTCTGCAGTCATACGCGGTGTCATTGGCTACGGCCGTCGGGGTCTGCAGTTATACGCGGTGTCATTGGCTACGGCCGTCGGGGGCTGCAGTCGTACGCGGTGTCATTGGCTACGGCCGTCGGGGTCTGCAGTCATCCGCGGTGTCATTGGCTACGGCCGTCGGGGTCTGCAGTCGTACGCGGTGTCATTGGCTACGGCCGTCGGGGTCTGCAGTCGTACGCGGTGTCATTGGCTACGGCCGTCGGGGTCTGCAGTTGTACGCGCTGTCATTGGCTACGGCCGTCGGGGTCTGCAGTCGTACGCGGTGTCATTGGCTACGGCCGTCGGGGTCTGCAGTCGTACGCGGTGTCATTGGCTACGGCCGTCGGGGTCTGCAGTCGTACGCGGTGTCATTGGCTACGGCCGTCAGGGTCTGCAGTCGTACGCGGTGTCATTGGCTACGGCCGTCGGGGTCTGCAGTCGTACGCGGTGTCATTGGCTACGGCCGTCGGGGTCTGCAGTCGTACGCGGTGTCATTGGCTACGGCCGTCGGGGGCTGCAGTCGTACGCGCTGTCATTGGCTACGGCCGTCGGGGTCTGCAGTCGTACGCGCTGTCATTGGCTACGGCCGTCGGGGGCTGCAGTCGTACGCGCTGTCATTGGCTACGGCCGTCGGGGTCTGCAGTCGTACGCGCTGTCATTGGCTACGGCCGTCGGGGTCTGCAGTCGTACGCGCTGTCATTGGCCACGGCCGTCGGGGTCTGCAGTCGTACGCGGTGTCATTGGCCTCGGCCGTCGGGGTCTGCAGTCGTACGCGGTGTCATTGGCCACGGCCGTCGGGGTCTGCAGTCGTACGCGGTGTCATTGGCCACGGCCGTCGGGGTCTGCAGTCGTACGCGGTGTCATTGGCTACGGCCGTCGGGGTCTGCAGTCGTACGCGGTGTCATTGGCTACGGCCGTCGGGGTCTGCAGTCGTACGCGGTGTCATTGGCTACGGCCGTCGGGGTCTGCAGTCGTACGCGGTGTCATTGGCTACGGCCGTCGGGGTCTGCAGTCGTACGCGGTGTCATTGGCTACGGCCGTCGGGGTCTGCAGTCGTACGCGCTGTCATTGGCTACGGCCGTCGGGATCTGCAGTCGTACGCGCTGTCATTGGCTACGGCCGTCGGGGGCTGCAGTCGTACGCGCTGTCATTGGCTACGGCCGTCGGGGTCTGCAGTCGTACGCGCTGTCATTGGCTACGGCCGTCGGGGTCTGCAGTCGTACGCGCTGTCATTGGCCACGGCCGTCGGGGTCTGCAGTCGTACGCGGTGTCATTGGCCTCGGCCGTCGGGGTCTGCAGTCGTACGCGGTGTCATTGGCCACGGCCGTCGGGGTCTGCAGTCGTACGCGGTGTCATTGGCCCCGGCCGTCGGGGTCTGCAGTCGTACGCGGTGTCATTGGCTACGGCCGTCGGGGTCTGCAGTCGTACGCGGTGTCATTGGCTACGGCCGTCGGGGTCTGCAGTCGTACGCGGTGTCATTGGCTACGGCCGTCGGGGTCTGCAGTCGTACGCGGTGTCATTGGCTACGGCCGTCGGGGTCTGCAGTCGTACGCGGTGTCATTGGCTACGGCCGTCGGGGTCTGCAGTCGTACGCGGTGTCATTGGCTACGGCCGTCGGGGTCTGCAGTCGTACGCGGTGTCATTGGCTACGGCCGTCGGGGTCTGCAGTCGTACGCGGTGTCATTGGCTACGGCCGTCGGGGTCTGCAGTCGTACGCGGGGTCATTGGCTATTCATACAGCTGACAGAAACTGATTTGTGTTGGCTCTCCAGCCGCTGTACAGAACCGCATTGGACTTCACACCGGAGAGATCACAGAAACGTCTTCACATTAACAAACGTGTAAATAAAAAGGTCACCTGAGGCTTTACATGCTGCACTTACACTGCTCTACAGGGCTTTAGGCATTTGTGCTTGTCGCTGACCGCTGCAGACACCAGCTGTAGTCGCCATCATGTTCAGGTTACGGCACCCTTGGTATCTTTTTTCCATGGTTGGTGGAGTCTTCCCCCGTGATCATCACTCACGTCACCCGAAAATCAAGATGAAAATTAGAGATGAGCGAGCCTACTCGGCCACGCCCCTTTTCGCCTCTCGGGTGAAAAGATTCGGGGGGCACCGTGGGTGAGTGGGGGGTTGCAGCAGGGAGTGGGGTGGAGAGAGAGAGGGCTCCGCCACGCCTCCCCCCGGTGCCCCCTGAATCTTTTCACCCGAGTACGGAAGTACTCGAAAATCGCGGTGCTCGATCCAGTAATTACTCGAAATGAGTATACTCGCTCATCTCTAATGAAAATGTAAGAAATGACGCACGAAATGCCGTTTTCATGCGATGTGATGCAACTTTGACAGTAGGAAATCCTATGTCACAGCTATAACCTAAGCCCGAGCTGCAGAAAAAAAATGCATATATCACCAGCACTGGTCTTCAGCATCTCTTCTGGCCTGCCTCCAGGAGGCGCTGCCTTTGCTTGGCTTAGGGCCATGGCTCAGCCAATCAGAGCCAGCGCTCGATGAATCAATCAGAGCAAATGAATGGCTGTGATTGGTTCATCGAACGCTGACTCTGATTGGCTGAGCACCGACGTTTAGCCAATCAGAACAGCGCTTCCTGGAGGCGGGGATTTTCCAATTCCCAGCCACAAGAGATGTTGAAGACCAGGACGGTCCGGAGACGCACACCGCTTCTTAGGTGATGTATTCTTTTTTAATTTTTTTTCTGCAGCTAGGGCTTATTTTCAGGGTAGGGCTTATATTTCAAGCACCCTCTTTTTCTCCCGAAAATCCTTGCACATGGTGCTACAAAGTCGCCCAGCTTTGTAGCACCACGTGCGACTTTGTAGCGCCACAAAATCACGGTATCGCCATGAGAAAATGCAGCAATATTGCACGGACCACCGATATATAATATCACTGTGATTTTCTCACGACGATACATTGTCGCCCATGTGAAACAGGCCTTAATGGCGGGTTTCAGGAACAACAAAAATTCGTACTTTTAGTTTGGCTTCCATTTTAGTTTTTCCAAACTTGTTTTTCAGATACTAGAAGTCATTTCCATTCTGATCTGTACCCACAACAAAGTTTTCCATTAGGCCGCTTTCACACGGGCGACTTTACAGCGCGATTTTGTCGCAATGCAACAGTGCTCCAGATCGCATACATGTGGATCCCATGCTTTCCTATCGGTTCTTCCACACAAGCGATGTTTTGTAGCCTGCGACACTGTGAGACTACAAAATCGCGGCATGTTCTATACAGCTGCCATTTGTGTTTTTTTTATTTTTAATTGTAGTCCATGTTTCCCTATGGAGCCTAACTTTCTGTTGTTTCGCACGAAAACACAGTTTTCTTGTGATGTGATGCAACTTTTACAGTAGGAAAACCTAATGTAAAAGCTCTAAACTAAGCCCTAGCTGCATCTAAAAAAAACAAAGATAATAATACATCACCTAAGAAGCGCTGTTATCTCCGGTGTGCATCTCCTCTTCACCTCCGACACTCGTCTTTAGTCTTCTGCCAGCTCTTCCTGAATTGGAGGATCAAAATCCCCACCTCAGGAAGGGCTGGTTGTGATTGGCTGAGCCACAGTGCTCGAGAACCAATCAGAGCCAGCACTTGATTAACAAATCACAGTCATTCAATGGATGGCTGTGATTAGTTCACCAAACGACTGCTTTGATTCGCTGAGCCATGGCGCTCGAGAACTAATCCCAGGCAGCCCTTTCTGGAGGCAGGGATTTTGATCCTCCAATCCAGGAAAGGCTGGCAGAAGACTAAAGAGGAGTGTCGGAGGTGAAAAAGAGACATGCATCAGAGATGACACCCCCCTTCTCCCGAAAATCCTTGTACGTGGTGCTACAAAGTCGTGTGACTTTGTAGCACCACGTGCAACTTTGTAGCGACACAAAATCACATTATCACCGCAAAAAAACACAGGGTTATCGCATGGACCAATCAAAGGTTGTGTGAGACATAATAGCTATGTAAGAAAACAGTATTGTCGACTATAAGCTTGCGCTTGGCCCATCTAGCAACTGCTGACATCAGCTTACCGACATGCTCAGATGTGCCCAGATGCTGCCGGAACCCGCTGCTGGGAGGATGTGTTGCAGATGAGGCGCTGGAAGGCATGATGCAGGTAATGGGCATCAATTATAATGTTGCCATGCATCAGTTCATGGGCTAATCTACCAAAGTGTCACCAAAATGTAGTTAGCGTATAACTTGAAATCTAGATGTCCTAGGCAAATTAAGACTTTAGATTCGGATTCAACGCACTGGATTTCATGTACATAACAAGTTTTAAGCCGGTGGCACACGACAGGGTTTGAATCACGGAATCCACAATTGTCACCCACATGGACAATCCATGGTATTCTGCAGCCATTCGAAGAACAGAACTTTCACATATCCGCTCACATGAGCGGGCAGCAATTGCAATTTCCACAAGTGGAAATAAAATTGCAGCATGTTCTATTTTTTTGTGGTATCCGCCCGGACAGCTTCCATTGAAGTCAATGGAACCTGGCCGACCCGTGATCCATCTGCAATTGAGATTGCGGATAGGTCGTGGGCACTCACATCATCGCCTAGTAACGATGTGGGAAAAACAAGCATTCGGGGAAAAAAATCTGTACTGCGCATGACCGAAGAAAATGATAGGTACGCAGGGTTGCCGGCCTCGGTCAAAGCCAGATTCTGCTGCGGAATCTGACCCGGTTGTGTGCCACCAGCCTTACTCCCAGTAGCAAAATCTTCGATTATCAGTGAGTTGTACACACCCGCATCTGGGGTTTCTATTTATTTTTGGGAACAGGAAAGGGAAATCCTTTGGCCAAATAGATGTAACGGGGTCTAATCAGTTTCTATTTCGCCGTCTTGCATGTTACCGGATAAAAAGGTCCTCCATGCAGGATTGTTTCATCCAGAACCACATGACGGATTTGTGATGGAGCCTCCGAAGGCGGATGTAAGTATAGCCTTATACAGCAGTCCAGTCACCAAGGGGCAGCATAAGCTATGAAGAGTGCTACTCTTCCTGCTCACACATTGTGGGGTCCACATACCTCCTAACAACGAAAACGGGGACAACTGTAAAGTAGCGCACCACAGCAAATTTTAATGGAAGACCATGCCCTTTTACACAAAGTCACACCCTCTATATTGCCCTAATAGTGCCCTTCAGTGACCCCCTCACAGTAATAATGTCCTTCAATGACCTCCTCACACTAAGAGTGACTTTCTTAATGGCCCCAGTAGTAGTAGTGACCCCCATGGTAATAGTGACCCTAGTAGTGATAGTGATTAAGAAATCTAACTATTATACCCCTAAAACACTAGTTGATCAGAAAATAGACAATTCAGAAAGGAAACTGTAGATAATGATTAGAGATGAACGAGCATGCTCGTCTGAGCTTGATGCTCGTTCGAGCATTAGCATACTCAAAGGTACTCGTTACTCAAGCGAGCACCATGCGGTGCTCGAGAAAATTTCACCCTCTCCTCCCCACATGTATAGCGGCTTTTTTAGCCAATGAACATGCAGGGAAGGCTTTGGCAACTCCTGTGATGACGTGCCAACCCTGTGCACGTCTATAGCAGTGACTGGCTTGCCGGATCAGGTGACCTAGGAGCATAAAAACTCAGGTCACCTGATGCTCGCCTCACACGCAGGCTGCATTCGCTGAGGGACAGGGCTGCTGTGAATGAGGGAGAGCGTTAGTGTAGGTTAGAAGGAGCGTTTAGGCAGGAATCCATATTCAAAGAACCCAACAGTCCTTTTTAGGACTTCAACTCCACTTTTGTGCATCAGCAGTCTGGCTGCCTGGGACCAGTAGTGCGCACAAAGCATTCACAAGCATCCTGGCTGCATACTGTATACTGTTATCAGTTCTATAGGAACTAACAAAACTCCTCATTTTTCATTTTTTTTATTTGTTTTGGGCTTAAAGGATACGCCAAATACCCCTGTGTGTGTCCTGTCGATCCACATTATATAACAAGACTGTACACAGTTTAAACTATCTATTTTTGTCTTCAAGCTTACGCCAAATACCCCTGTGTATATCCTGTCGATCCACACTTTATACCAAGACTGTAAGCTGTTTACACTGTCTATTTTTGGCTTAAAACATACACAAAATACCTCGCAGTTTGTGCAGCATTTTGATGCAGTGCATTATACAACATGATCAAGGCTAGGGGTAAGGGTCGAGGACGTGGATGTGGGCGTCCAAATGAGGGTGTGGGCAGAGGCCGAGTTCCTGGGTGGGGTGAAACAGTGCCTGCTGCTGAGGGAGAAGTAGAATGCCGCATATCTACGCTCCCTAGCTTCATCTCACAGTTTGCAGCTCCGCGTGGTAGACCATTATTAAAACCACGACAGTGTGATCAGGTGATGACGTGGATAGCAGATAATGCGTCCAGTAATTTATCCACCACCCAGTCTTCCATGCAGTCCACTCACGCTAGCCAAGGGACTGGACCTGTGAATCCTCACGCTGATCCTCCTTCCTCCCAACCTGGTCACTCCAGGAAAAGGAGAGATTCAGAACAGGCATTCTCACAGGAACTGTTCTCAGGTCCCTTCCCTGACTGGCAAACAAGGTTCATGAGCCACCTGAGGAGTTTGTTGTGACCGATCCCCAAAATTTCGACCTTTCACAGTCTTAGGGTGATGAGAGTGGGGACTTCCAAGTAGTGTCTCAAGAGGTATTTGTTGATGATGATGAGACACAGTTGTCTGTCAGTGAGGTTGTTGTTAGGGCAGTAAGTCTGAGGGAGGAGCAGACTGAGGATTCAGAGGAAGAGCTGGTGGATGATGAGGTGACTGACCTCACCTGGGTTGGTAAGCCTACTGAAGACAGTGCTTCAGAGGGAGAGGCAAGTGCAGCACCAGAACAAGTTGAAAGAGGCAGTGGGGTGGCCAGAGGAAGAAGCAGGGCCAGAGCAAGTAATCCCCCAACTGTTCCCCACAGCACCTCCCCACGGCAAGCTCCGGTGCAGAGGGCTAGGTGTTCAAAGGTCTGGAAGTTTTTGTAATGAGAGCGCAGACGACCGACGAACAATGGTGTGCAACCTGTGCCACACCAAGATTAGCAGGGGAGCCACCACTACCAGCCTGACCACCACCACCATGGACAGGCATGTGATAGCTAAGCACCCAACGAGGTGGAACGAAGGCCATTCACTGCCTGTGGATCACACCATTGCCTCTTCCCCTGTGTCACATACTGGCACTGAGATGTAATCCCCCTCCCAGGACGCAGGCACTAGCGTCTCCCGCCCTGCACCCACCCCTTCACCTGCGCGGTCCTGCACTGCCTCCACCAATGTGTCCCAGTGCAGCGTTCAGGTGTCCATAACACAAACATTAGAGCGCAAATATGCAACCACCCACCTGCATGCACAATCTCTAAAAGTGCTATCTCCAAACTGCTGAGCCTAGGGGTGCTGCCATATAGGCTGGTAGAAACTGAGGCTTTCTGCAACCTCATGGCAGCAGCCGTTCCTCGCTACTGGGTCCCCAGTCGCCACTATTTTTCCCACTGTGCTGACCCCGCCCTACACCATCACGTGTCTCGGAATATCAACCGTGCCCTCACAAACGCGGTTACTGGGAAGTTCCACCGACACGTGGACAAGTGCTGGCGGGCAGGGACACTACATCTCCCTGATGCCACATTGGGTTAACCTGGTGGAGGCTGGTACCGAGTCTGACCCTGGGTTTGCTCACATGCTACCCACACCGAGGATTGCGGGTCCTACCCCGGTCATGGTTTCTCCGGCTTATTATGCCATCTCCTCTAACCCCCCCCCCCCCCCATTCCTCCTCCTCCTCCTCCTCCTCCTCCAACTCTCAATACCATCTGTGAGCACATCACCTTCAGTCGGTAGTTCGAGGCGCTGCAGCACTGCCGTGGGGAAGCCTCAACTCGCCGTGCTGAAACTCCTGAGCTTAGGTGACAAGAGGCACACCGCCCAAGAGCTGTTACAGGGTTTGACGGAGCAGACAGATTTATGGCTTTCACTGCTGAACCTCCAACCAGGCATGGTCGTGTGTGACAGTGGGCGTAACCTGGTGGCGGCTCTGCAGCTTGGTAGACTAACACACATGCCTGGCCCACATGTTCAATCTGGTGGTTCAGCGCTTTCTTAAAAACTACCCCAATTTGTCTGAGCTGCTCGGCAAGGTGCGTTGCGTGTGTGCACATTTCAGAAAGTCCACCACAGATGATGCCACCCTCAGGACACTCCAACATCGCTTCCAGCTGCCAGTTCACTGACTGTTGTGCGACGTGCTCACGCGCTGGAATTCAACTTTGCACATGTTGGCCAGGGTTTACGAGCAGCGTAGAGCCATTGTTGAATACCAGCTGCAACATGTCAGTCGGAGTGGTAGTCAGCCTCCGCAGTTCTTCACAGAGGAGTGGGCATGGATGTCTGACATCTGTCAGGTGTTAGGAAACTTTGAGGAGTCTACACAAATGGTGAGCGGTGATGCGGCCATTATTAGCATAACCATCCCACTGCTTTGCCTGCTGAGAAAGTCGCTGCTAAGCATTAAGGCCAATGCTTTGCGGATACAACAGGAGATGGGAGATGACAATACGTCGCTTGATAGCCAGACCACCCTCAGGTCTCTTTCTCAGCGCGTATTGGAGGAGGAAGAGGGGGAAGAGACTGCTGCCCACACTGCAGAGGGTACCCATGCTACTTCCTTCACATCTGTTCAGCGTGTATGGGCTGAAGAGGAGGAGGAGGAGGAGACTGAGAGTCATCCTCCTAGTGAGGACAGCGATGTGTTGCCTACCGGGACTTTGGCACACATGGCTGACTTCATGTTAAGCTGCCTTTCCCGTGACCCCCGCGTTAGACGCATTCTGGCCAACACGGATTACTGGGTGTTCACCCTTCTCGACCCATGGTATAAGAAGAACCTTTCCACTCTCATTCCCGAAGAGGAAAGGAGTACAAGATTGATGCAATACCACAAGGCCCTGGTGGAAAAGCTGATACTAAAGTTCCCATCTGACAACGCTAGCAGTAGAGGATGTAGTTCAGTGGGCCAACTAGCAGGGGAGACCAGGGGAACAGGCAGCATGTCCAGTGCAGGCAGGGGAACACTCTCCAAGGCCTTTGCCAGTTTTATGGCACCCCAGCCAGACTGTGTCAGCACTCCCTAGTCTAGGCTGAGTTGGAGGGAACAGTGTAAAAAGATGGTGAGGGAGTACATAGCTGACCATACCAATGTCCTCCGTGATCCCTCTGCTCCATACAACTATTGGGTGTCAAAGCTGGACACGTGGCATAAATTTGCGCTGCACGCATTGGAGGTGCTGGCCTGCCCTGCCACTAGCATGTTATCAGAGAGGGTGTTTAGTGCTGCTGGGGGGATTATCACGGATAAGCGTACCCGTCTGTCAACTGACAGCGCCAACAGGCTTACACTTATTAAGATGAACAAAGCCTGGATTTCCCCAGACTTCTCTTCTCCACCGGTGGAAAGCAGCTTAACATAAAGTATCTTTAGGGCTCATGTCCACGGGGAAAATCAGATCCGCTGCAGATTCTACATGGAGAATCTGCAGCGGGTCCCTCCTGCCCCGCGGACATGAGCGCCGAAAATAAGAATTTAAAAGTATTTACCATCCGGCGCGGGCGGAGAAGATCAGCTGTTCCTCACGGCCGGATCTTCATTTTCGGCCGGCGGATGAATTCCTGACGCCGGCGGCACGTCGCCGGCACGTCGCCGACGTGCCGCGCGCATGCGCCGGGCACATCCGCCGAGCCGAAGCAAGGAAGATGCGGCCGTGAGGAACAGCTGACCTTCCCCGCCCGCGCCGGATGGTAAATACTTTAAATTCCTATTTTAGGTCTCCCGCGGATCCGGACGGCTTCCATAGGCTTCAATAGAAGCCCGCGGGAGCCGTCCCCGCGGGAGACCCGCACGAAAATGGAGCATGGTCCGGATTTTTCCATGCTCCATTTTTTTTTAAATCCCTTTTATTGACGATCCGCGGGTATTTATCTACCCGCGGGTGGTCAATGCATCCCTATGGGATGCGGATCCGCATGCGGGAGATCCGCTGCGGATCTTAAATCATATTTTGCCCGTGGACATGAGCCCTTAAGCTGGAACTGGAGAACCATGCACCCTCTATCACCCCAAAAAAGGGTAGGAGTAGCTTGGTCTATCCTTCTCGATCCTCCTCCTCCTCCTCCTCCTAAATCAGCATGTCATCACGCTGAACAGCCAATTCTTCAGAGGGCCAAAAGGCTCTGTAACAACTATTTTTTTCAGAGGGCTGCCTCCAGGCTCAGTCATAACAATTATTTCTGAGGGCCGCCTCGAGGTTCTCGCCCCCAATTTAGAAGAGGTTCACCACTAGAGTTCAGCAAACGTGCTGATTCCAGCTTCATACGCCAACAGAGTCCATAAATCTATCCCAGCGCAGTGTGCAGCTATCTGACACCGAGACAGCATGAATTGTCTTGGTTTGGCCACTCTAATTTCTTCATAGTACATGCTGTCTTTCCCTCGGTCACTGGTTAAAAAGCCCCTCGAAGAGAGGCAGGGGCTGGGACAGGCAATAGCTTGTCTGTCGGTGGACCGCCACCTGGATCCCATTAAGCAAATACAAGCTCTATGTTAAAAAAATATTTCAGGGGTTCACCTGCACTCTGGGTAAACAAATCTTTCAGGGGTGCACCTATACTCTTGGTACACAAATCTTTCAGGGGTTCGCCTATACTCTTGGTAAAGCAATTGTTTCAGGGGTTCACCTATACTCTTGGTAAACAAATACCGTGCACTCTCGCTCAAAAAATCTTTCAGGGTCTCACCTGCAATCTTGGTAAAAAAAAATTCTTCCTTTTAAATTGTGTTGTTTTCTTTAATAAAAATGTAGAAGTACTGGCCTCTGAGTCCCCCCTATGCTGGCATTTGTGGCTAATGAAATGCTGCGACGGAGGTGGCATGGGATGGCACTTACAATCATACATTAATTTGTCTGCGATTTGTCAGCTATGAAGCACAATTTTAAAAGGGTCACACGGTGTACGGAAACGTATCCCAGCGCGGTGTCCATCTTTGGCCACTAAGTTCTTTACAGTTCATGCTGTCTTTCCTTGGGGCACTGGTTAACAAGCCCTTCGGGGAGAGGCAGGGGCTGGGACAGGTGGTAGCTTGCCTGTCGGTGGACCGCCACTTGAATCCCATTAAGCAAGTACAAGCTGTCGCTCAAAAAATCTTTTAGGTTTTTACCTGCACTCTTGGTAAACAAATCTTTCAAGGGTGCACCTATACTCTTGGTAAACAAATCCTTTTAGGGGTTCACCTATACTCTTGGTAAACAAATCTTTCAGGGGTTCAACTACACTCTTAATAAACAAATCTTTCAGGGGTTCACCTGCACTCTGGGTAAAAAAATCTTTTGTTTTAGAATGGGTTGTTGAATTGTAGAGATGTGTAGGAGTACTGGAATCTGAGTCCCCTTTATGCCCACGTTTGTGGCTCATGACATTTTGTGATGGAGGTGGCATGGGATTGGAATTATGATTATACGTTAATTTATCAGCGATTCTCATCAGCATTATGGGCTATCGCCCACAATTTCAGAGAGGGTTGCTGACAGGCCCTGCCAACCCTCTGCAGTGTGTGTCGCCTGTTCCTCCTCATCCAATACGCACTTATAAATAGACATGTGGGTGGTTTGGCTATCATGACCGTGTGGCATGAGGACAGCTGAACACTGCGCTGGGAAAAATTTCAGTACGCTGTGGACGCAGGCTCGTGCCTGCGTCCTGGGGGGATTGGACAGCAATGCCGGCATGTAACAGGAGAAGAGGCAGTGGTGTCACCCGGTGTTTGGCCTTCGTTCCACCTAGTGTGGTGCTTAGCTAAGATGTGCCAGCGTGTGTGCCTTGCTGATTATGGACTGGACCAACTAAATTGCTAGGGGAGTGACCACCAGGCTTTTGCCTACAATTTGGCTTAATAGTACGACCTGGGAGCCTCAGATGCATCCATGCATGCTGCCCCTGATGATCCCTATCCATTTCTGTGGTGTTTCCATCACTTTCTGATGTTTTCAGGTGAATCACACACCCTCCCCTATGCAGAGCATCGTTCACCTTGAAAAATGCTCGAGTCTCCCATTGACTTCAATGGGGCTCATTACTCAAAACGAGCTCTCGAGCATTACAAAAAGTTTGATTTGAGTAACGACCACCCAAGCATTTTGGTGCTCGCTCATCTCTAATAATGATGCATATCCCTCTCACCGTGTAATAAGACTCAGGTTCTCTAAAATAGTAGGTAATAATAACTCTATTGTTCTGATGTACAGTTAAGGATTAGTGATAAGGGCTCCCATCCTCCTGTCACTAATCCTTCATAATACCCTAGTTGTGAGACACTTCATGGAGGATGTTCTTGTTTCCCTCACGTTCCTTTGGTACAGGACTCTCACAGATAAAGACAATGGTCCTTTCCATCAATGACCCACCAAGGATGGAGAAGGACAGAGACCACATGGCTGCCCGGATATTAGACCTCACCCTGGAGATCATCTACTGGATAACTGGGGAGGTGAGTGCTTCACATGATGTCACTCTTATTTCTAGTAATAAACAGGGGAATGACGGGAAAGGTGAAGGATTCTTAGCCTCCATGTAGTGATCATTGTCTCACCATCCACAGGATTACACAGTAGTGAAGAAGTGGTCTGGTGAGTGTGTGACCCCATGTGTGTCAGGAGAACAGAGCCGGTCCCAGAGCCCCATCACCAAGCCTTCACCTCATTCACTGATACATGAGCAGAAGATCCTAGAACTTACCCAGAGGATCACTGAGCTGCTGACCGGAGAGGTGAGTACTGATGGGAATGGGGGACATTATATAATACCCCCAAGGGAGGAGTCTGGAGGATGACGGTATATTGTGTGTGTCAGGTTCCTATAAGGTGTCAGGACGTCACTGTCTATTTCTCCATGGAGGAGTGGGAGTATTTAGAAGGACACAAGGATCTGTACAAGGACGTCATGATGGAGGATCAGCAGTCCCTCACATTACCGGGTAAGAGGAGACCTACATTTATTGTAGAGGACAGTTTTGAGGGTCGGCTAGTCTCGCCATCATCTGGTCATCAGATATATAATGCATTCAGTCTCTGGTTATTTCCTATAGATGGATCCAGTCTGAGAAATACACCAGAGAGATATCCCAGTCCTCTATATTCCCAGGATTGTCCAGAGGAAAAGGAACATGTCCAACTGGATCATCAGGTAGATGAAGCTGAGATCACTGCTAATACTTTCATTACATCAGTCTATAAGCATTTAGTAAACTTGTCCAGAAGCAATGAAGTATACTATGCTTCTTTCATCAGTATATATTCATAGGACACCGCCTTCAAATGGATATGAAAAGAAAGAGGATGATGGATTTACCTAGCGCAAGCAGAGAGGCCCTTGGTGGAGGGTCGACCAGCTAGCACCCGAGGTCCCGGCAGGTTCTGTGATTTGGTATCCCTACGTCCCACAGGGCATCCAAGACCTCTGAGAGCAGCAGGAGCAGACCCCACTTCCAATGGAAAAGTGGGGGAAGTGCAGAATGAAACAAAATAGAAAAAATCTCTGCACTCATAGGGAGAGTGAGCAGATGCAGAGTGAGGGCTTAATGGCCTAGAAAACCCCTTTCCAAAGTTTTCAGTGGTCCAGAAGAATACAAGTAAAAGTAAAATAAAAAAGTCTATATACTTTGTTTTGGAACTTCTAGCCCTTTTGTTTCTGTTACGATATACTACCCGATGATACGCCAGCCCGGGTTGCCCTAGAACTTACCCGCAACCCCTGTCCCTGCCTACTTGGCTAACCCCAGGCGGGCAACTGGGCGGCCGTCCCTACACTCGCTAGGGACCGAGGAGGGACGCTGGCGTACCAAGATGGAACAGAGTAGAATACCGACAGGAAGGGCAGATGAATAAACCAACAGAAAATACAAGCAGACCAAGGCAGATGGGATAACCTGGCAGATAAAGCAACAAGCTGAAAACAGGAGACTGACAGAGGCAGGAAGCAGACACACTGAGCAGAAACCAATAACTGGCAGTGAATGGACCTCACTGCCAGCCTTATAAACAGAAGCCTCCGCCCAGGGGCGGAGAGAGGGAGGCGACACCTCCCAGCAGAATCCCATAACAGGGACTCGTGGATAGAGCTGCACTCAGACGCCAGCGCGCACGCCGCCGCCCGGACCCATGAGCGCTCGCACTGCGTCGACCAACCATCCGCGGCCCCGGCAGCCGCCGCATGGTAACCGTTTCATTATACCTTATTTCATTCACACAGCAGGGTTCATAAACTTCCACCTGTTTGAAGATTGAATGAGGATAAATGTAAAGTTCTTCAGCATATTTTTAAATCATAGACTAACAGCACAATGCCAGTGAGCTGCTTCTAAGGCAGAATACTGTCATGTATTGAAGAGTCATTGACTCGCTGGTTAGATACATGATCCTAATGCTTCATGGGACTTTAGTGCATCCGTATCTATAATACGTGGCTCAGTTGTGGGCAGCAGAGTTAAGAAAAGTATAAAGAGGAGGAAGAAAAGAGATAAGAGGCCTAAAAGATTAAAAGTAATGACATTTCTATAGTCTTGCGAAGAGACTTCGAAGGGGACATGATAAAATAGTACAAACATATAAATGTAAGAATATAGCGAGTAGCTGTTCACCGTAAGGACACTATAAAGGACAAGAGCGGCTCTCTGACTGGAGGTAGAAAGGTTCAGTCTTCAGCAGTGATAAAAGGCTTCCTACTGTAAAAACCGTGACTTTGCTGAATAACCTCAGACCTGGTGTTAATGAGCAGAACATCCACTACAAGATAGACTCTGAGCATTTCATGCAGCAAAGTGATGTGTAAGATACTTGGATGAATGTTGATCTGGTCTGATTGCCACTTGAGCAGATCCTTCTCCTTTTAGGGCAGATTAGTTCATGTCTTCTGGGGCCTTGTCCAGTAGTCTACCCTTCTTGGTTCATCTAGTCTACCCTTCATGGTCCACCTAGTCTACCCTTCATGGTCCACCTAGTCTACCCTTCATGGTCCACCTAGTCTACCCTTCATGGTCCACCTAGTCTACCCTTCATGGTCCACCTAGTCTACCCTTCATGGTCCACCTAGTCTACCCTTCATGGTCCACCTAGTCTACCCTTCATGGTCCACCTAGTCTACCCTTCATGGTCCACCTAGTCTACCCTTCATGGTCCACCTAGTCTACCCTTCATGGTCCACCTAGTCTACCCTTCATGGTCCACCTAGTCTACCCTTCATGGTCCACCTAGTCTACCCTTCATGGTCCACCTAGTCTACCCTTCATGGTTCACCTAGTCTACCTTTCATATTATTTCCCTTTTACTTCTCTCTTAGGATAGATATGTGCTTATCTCAGGCAGCTTGAATTCATTAATTGTTAATTTTCCAACCATGTCTGCTGGAAGTTTGTTCTAAGCATTTAGTACTCTTTCAGTTAACAATATTTCCTGACATTGCTTCTGATTTTTTTCCTGACTAATCTCAGATAATGCCCCCTTAAATTTCACCTGGATAGGAAACAAACTATTGCCTTTCCTTTTTCTCATGTCTTATTTGGGGATTTTTGCAGGAGAGTTCTGGTGGAACAATGTTTGAACATGATGATAAACCCATATTGGTGTCAGTGAATGGTAAGAGTCTTTCATGAATCTTGTGTAAATGTACATTTTTTAAATTAATTGGATAACTTCGTCTTCGAAAATCGTCTTCATTTTGATTATTATTACTGTTATCCTTTACATCTAAAGACAAGAGGTATTGAAGGGGACTTGCTTCTGAAAACGTATGTGCCACCCACCATTCCCGAAAAGGACACTTTAATGATGTAAAAGGTTTAATTGTCCGTGGGAAGCAGGTGGAGTTATATGATGGCTCGTTGGTGACATTTTTTTATAAAAATAACTTGACTGAACAAAAGATGAATTACATTATTGACTCCATAAGAGAACACTTGTATTTGGACATTGCATAGAACATCACTCATAGAATCCTAGAATGGTAGAGTTGGAAGGGACCTCCAGAGTCATCGAATCCAAACCCCTGCTCAGTGCAGGATTTACAAAATCATCCCAGACAGATGTCTGTCCAGCCTTTGTTTGAGCACTTACATTGAAGGAGAACTCACCACCTCCTGTAGTACCCTGTTCCACTCATTGATCACCTTTCTCAGTACTCCAAATACGGATACATACTTAAAGCATATTTACCTCAGTGCAACACGGTACTTCAAACTTTGCCTGTAACTGTGACTTGTTATATTTTCGAATTTTCTCTGGCATGACACGATCCTCGTGGACTCGGTGTATCAAAAAATGCAACAGTACTTCTCCATCACATACTCCTGTCTAGTGTACACTCTACTTGGCACATAATGCTGCTACTATGACATGCCTTCTCACCCGTAACACAGTGTTGTATCTTTTTACCTGGCATCACTTCCACATGCCATAACCATTGTCCTGACCGCCGCTTGTTCTGGAGTGTGAATATTCAATAGCTGTATGGGTAGACTGGACCAAAAAAAGCAGTGTCTGCCTCACCTCCTCCTCATAATAATAGCGTGCCCCCAGTTGATTATGTGCCCTAGTGCTCAAAATGTTTATTTCAGTTTTAATTCTATTTTTCTATTTCAAATACGGAAGAGAGAAAAGGAATTTTGATTGAAAGCCTAACATGGGTGAGAATGTACCCTAAATCATATTAAAATTCAATCTGTGTGTCCAAAAGAAAATAGAGTAAAGAAAGCAAGAGCTTGTTATAGCCACCAACATCTCGTATTCTAACGGTGTACACAGTCACGATAGATCGTGGGAAGGTCTGCATCATAGACCCTTGGAGGAGTCAGATCATCTGCATCTTTTTAGGCAGCTTTTTACCAGGTGACATCTTCTAGAATTAGACTTTTTTCCTTCCTTTTTTTCTCCATCCACCCCATAACTCCACGCTCAGCCCCACCCATTCGGAAAGAATGTCACTATTCGTTCTTTTTGAATATAAAATATGCAGAACCCCTCCCATGCTCTCTCTACTGACATATGTCTTTTTCAGTATAACTCTTGATGCATTTCCCCATTTTCAATAGTAACACTTCATCAGGGAACCCTTCAATAACACAGCTGTCGTGTGCATTGGGCTGCGGCAAATCCGCCTGCAGCTGCTAATCCCAGGATTAGCCAGCCATGTGGACGAGATTTATCAAAAATCTCGTCCGAACGGGGCGGCGAAACTGACGCTGCAAAACCGGCAGAAGGATGAGCTGTGGCGCAGATTCCTGAGATGCAGCATGTTCATTCTTTTTCTTTTTTCCGCTGCGGCTACGCTTTCCTCTATGGGAGAGCCGGCTGCAACAGAAAAGCATGCGGCGAAGCAGCTCCGAAACCCATGGCTAAGTGCTGCAGGTTTTGAAGCTGCGCTTTCCCGGCGGAAATATTGCGTTTTTTCGCTGTGCCAAAACCGTGAGATTTCTGCCGAGAATAAGACCCATATGACCGCAGCCTAAGTGTGAGCACTACACAACCCTATGCATATAATGTGACATCAGATAATTCACAATGTGTACCTTAGTATATTACTCCTACAATATTCAAACATTTTCTTCAGCATTCACGCGCAGATTCCACTCAGCATGCAGACAAATGGAGAAGCCTTCAGTGTATACTTCTCTCCACTGTACTTATGAATCCTCAGGTTTCTCTGAAGTCTTCCTCCCACATGAGTCTGAAGGAGTTTCCCCCATCGATAACATGCAGTTTTCTCTATTTCATATTAAAAACACCTAATTTACAATTTCCATTTTAGCGGTAATAATGCCCTGCACGTAGATGATAAAATATGTATTCGATTATATCAATGTATAATCAGTAGTTAAGACAAAAGTAAACTTTAATATTTATAGGCATTCATTCCCTGAAGATCAGCATTTCATGGAGCCACCTTTTGCTGCAAGTCTCTTCAGTTATGTCTCTATTAGCTCAGCACATCTAGATACTGCGATTTTTTTTGCCTGTTTTTCCAGAAAAGTGTTCCAATCGCTCCGTTAGATGGTTGTGTTGGTGTCTAGCAGTCTTCAGGACATGCCAGACATTCCCAATTGGATCGAGGTCTCGGCTGTGACTTGGCTATTCCAAAATATTTCCATGTTGCTTCTTACAACCCTCCAGTATAACTTAGGGTCATTGTCCTGCTCAAAAGTGAACCTCTGTTCTAGTCTTGCATCTCTGGCAGGATGAAGTAGGCTTTCCTCAAGAGATACCCTGTATTTAATGCCATCCACATTTTCCTTCAATCCTGAACAATTTTCCATTTCCAACACCCTCTATTCATGATGTTGCCACCCACCATTCTTCACTCTGGGGATGGTGTTCTTGGACAGGTGAGGAGAGTGTTGGGTTTGCACTGCATATAGCATTTACCATTACGGCCAAAACGTTCAGTGTTGGCCTCCTCTGAGCAGAGATCCTTCTTCATGTGGCCAGAGACTCTGCCACATGTAGCATTTTTCTGACCACTGTTACATATGTCCTGTGGGGATATAGCTCTTTTGTGGCCTTTGCTGATTTTTTTTTCTTTAACTTTGCTGTTGATTAACATTGTGATATATTATAGCATATGGTCTACATAGAAAAGTCTGTTGGTACCCCAACTTGGGGTTAAGTTCTGGGACCTCTGCAAAGTACTCACAAACACTACAATGTGTTTGTGAGTACTTTGGCCTTTCATCACTTGTATACCAGTAAATGTGCTTTACGAAAATCATACATTATCCTGATGTCAAATTTTACTTTATATTTTCTTGTTTACTTGTAATTGTCTCAATAAAGCTTGATTGATTAATAAAAAAAACACTTGTTTAGTTTTGGAAAATAAGATATTTTAATTTATTTTTACAGATGAAGATTGGATAAGAGGCTCCCATGGACATCTCGATAAATCTCTATACCAGAAAGTAGAAGATTACACCACACAAATAAATTCAATAACTCCTAATGTACCCATAGTGCTACACGTTAGCAATCTATTCTCTGATGCTGCTGGTCACAATCAACCTTCATCTGACCAATCACTGATTAACAAACATGGAAAAGAGGAACTATTTCAATGTGGGAAGCATTTTAAAAGGAAATCTAAACTTTCTTTGCATAAGAAACTTCATAGTGATGAAAGACCGTTTTCATGTTCAGAATGTGAAAAATGTTTTATTAAGAAATCAAATCTTGTTGAACATAGAAGAATTCACACAGGAGAAAAGCCATTTTCATGTCCCGAATGTGGGAAATGTTTTAGCCAGAAATCCTATCTTGTGAAACATATGGCTATTCACACAATGGAGAAGCCATTTTCATGTTCAGATTGTGGGAAAATCTTTAGCCAGAAATCGATTCTTCTTAAACATCAGAGAATTCACACAGGGGAGAAGCCATTTTCATGTCCTGAATGTGGTAAATGTTTTAGTCAGAAATCATATCTTGTGAAACATCTAGGTATTCACACAGGAAAGAAGCCATTTTCATGTTCAGAATGTGGCAAATGTTTTGGCCAAAAATCAGATCTCATTAAGCACCAGAGAACTCACACAGGGGAGAAACCATATTCATGTCCTGTATGTGGGAAATGCTTTAGTTGGAAATCATATCTTATGGGGCATCTTAGAAGTCACACAGGGGAGAAGCCATTTTCATGTTCAGAATGTGGCAAATGTTTTGGCCACAAATCTGGTCTTGTTAAACATCATCTGAGAACTCACACAGGGGAGAAACCATTTTCATGTTCCAAATGTGAGAAATGTTTTAGCCAGAAATCATATCTTATGAAACATATAAGTACTCACACAGAAGAGAAGCGATTTTCATGTTCAGACTGTGGAAAAATTTTTAGTCAGAAATCAGTTCTTCTTAAACATCAAAGAGTTCACACAGGAGAGAAGCCATTTTCATGTCCTAAATGTGAGAAATGTTTTAGCCAGAAATCATATCTTGTGAAACATCTAAGTATTCATACAAGGGAGAAGCGATTTTCATGTTCAGAATGTGGGAAAATTTTTAGCCAGAAATCCAGTCTTCTTAAACACCAGAGAATTCACACAGGGGAAAAGCCGTTTCCATGTTCTGAATGTGGGAAATGTTTTAGCCAGAAATCGTATCTTGTGAAACATCTAAGTATTCACACAGGGAAGAGGCCATTTTCATGTTCAGAATGTGGAAAATCTTTTTACCAAAAATCAGATCTTGTTAAGCATTCAAGAATTCACACAGGGGAGAAGCCATTTTCTTGTCCTGAATGTGGGAAATGTTTCAGTTGGAAATCCTACCTTGTGGAACATCTAAGAAGTCACACAGGGGAGAAGCCATTTTCATGTTCAGAATGTGGCAAATGCTTTGCCCAGAAAACAAATCTTGTGGGACATCTAAAAACTCATACAGGAGAGAAGCCATTTTCATGTTCAGAATGTGGACAATGTTATTGCCAAAAATCTGATTTTGTTAAGCATCGGAGAACTCACCAAGAGAAGCTATTTTCATGTTCAGAATGTGGGAAATGTTTTATCAAGGAGTTAAATCTTGTTAAGCATGAGAGAAGTCACACAGGAGAGAAGCATTTTCATGTCCCAAATGTGGGAAATGTTTTAGACAGAAATCAAGTCTTGTGGAACTTCTAAAAAGTCATACCGGGAAAAAGTATGAATGTTGCTAATGCTTTTGCCATAAAGCTGGCCTTGTAAAGGTACCTTTACATAGGGCAATTAGCACCCACAAAAATTGAATGAAACAGTGATTTTTGGCAGTAGTTGTCCCATGTACTTATAGCCAGTGACAGAGCACTGAGTGAGAAATTACTCACTAATCGCTGGTCGCTCTGTTTTTCAGCTCACTGAAATAAAGCACCTAGCAAGTAACCTCTCACTCAGTGTAAACAGGAGACATTCAATCTGTGAAGGACTGCCTGTTCACTGTGTATGTAGGCGGGCAGTTAGAACATATTTCTTGCCTGCTGTGCTTCCATTCATTGAACGATTATCACTCCTGTGTGAAAGCACAGAGGGGACAGTCATCCCATGCAAAGTTACTTTTAAATATCATCTGAGAATTTGCGTAGCAGAGAAACCATTTTCATGTTAAGAATGTGGGAAACATTTTGTCAGAAACCACATTTAAGAAGTCGCACAGAGGAGAAGCCATTTTTATGTTCAGAATGTGGAAGATGCTTTAATTATCAAAGAAGTTACTGTCCTGAGAAGACCTTTTAATGTTCAGACTGTAGTAAATATTACAGGTGTGGACGCTGATTGTGGTATCTCCTGCATAAGGATGCCTTCTGATGTATGACTTAACCCTGCAAGGACTTGTACTACAAAACAATGTTGCAGGCAGGGTTTTTAAATAGGACCAGTGCAAAACTATGAGGATGGTATGACTTCATAGACGCAGTCACTTTACCTGAACACTACATTGCATGCTCATATGTGGTAAATAAACCAGGACAAATATTTTTTTTATGAAGTATGCGTGTTGTTTGCCGAAGTCTACATACATTTGTAGAGAATAACAGTAAACTGCCTTACAGTTTCAGCCTCATATAAAACGTTTGAACTTATTAAATTGACAGAGTTATAGGTTGGAACTTAAACAACAAATTCTAGGAAACCGTACAGCTATTAACTACTAACGTGCCTTACTTTCTGGGCTGGTCAAAATATATACAATCTTTTTAACATACCTTTTTCAAATCATTTAAAATACTTACATTGCCATGAAGCAAAATTTAAAAAAAAAAACACATAAAATGTTACAATCTCTTAACCTCCCCATCCTCTCTATCTCACATTCACAAGTAAACTCAGGCATTATTTTCTACATCTATTTAAGTCCCCACATTATGTACTAAATTACCTTTTATTACAGACAAATATTGAGTAGTGCGTTGGACGTCCTTTGGTATTCAGAACTCCAGCAACTAACCAACATTAGACCTGTCCTCATATTCATTGAAGATGTAAAGATACAGCTTAACCTCACACTCACTGCCTCTGCTGAGAGGGCTCTACAGTACACTCAATCCATCTATTGTAGATGTGCTAATAAACCTGATATCTTGTTGGTGACAAGCTTGAGGGAGCAGGAGCGGATCAACGTGGTACACTCCATTAGTTCTAATGGTGCCTGTATTTCTAACCAAGACAACATTTCACACATCTTTCAGGATTTCTATAGTACCTCATATAAATATAGACCCCCCCCCCCAAAAAAAACAAAAAAAACCCCTGATGCCTCTAAGAAGTTGTGGTCCAAAAAAAATAATAAAGTAAAGAAAGCAGGAGCTCGTTATAACAAGCAACATCTTGTTTTCTAACCGTGTATACAGCCATGGTGGATCATGAGATCATGGGATGATCTGGATCATACAATCCAGAAGTAACAACCTGACTCTTGGAGCATTTTTTTTTTTTTTTTTACCAATGAGTCCTATTTAGTAAAATCATTATTTTTGGGGGGGCTATTGATCTTTAAAATAAAAACGATATTCAGTTTGTGTTGGTAGTTCCTCCTTTAAAGGGCCCCTGGAAAAATGTAAAACTGGCCTTATGTTGTAGCTGGGTTCAAATTGGCAGTAGGTGGGGCCAACACAAATAGCCATATTGGTGGTATGTGGAGCCAATGCAAAAATAGAACATGTATGGGACCATCTGGAAGACCGACTTCGACAGTCTTCGAGTTTGCATGATCTAGAGGCTCAGTTACAGCAAATAAGGACCGATATGCAGCAGGATACTACACGGAACCCGTATGCTGCCATGCCCACCTCTATCACATCCTGCATCCAAGCTAAAGGTGGCCCAACAGGGTACTAGAGCCTCCATGCCTGCCTGTATCACATTTTGTATCCAAGCTAGAGGGGGCCCAACAGGGTACTAGAGCCTCTAGAGAAAGTGTTCAATTTTCCACAATAAATTCTCCTTTTGCTCTGATATTGTAATCACTTATATCAATGTTACAATCAAACATAGAAAGATTCATTCAATTCCAACTACATGAGTGTATTTTTTAGTTACTCAGCTGGAGAGACGTACCTTTTGAGGAGTGACTTGTGGAAAACCCTATGGATTCTCCATGTGTCTGGCAGTGCCAGCTCATACGGCATGGGATTAATACCTCTGGTGACTGGAAAAGGGCCCACAAATTGGGGAGCTAGCTTCAAAGAAGGCACTTTTAACTTCAGATTCCTGGAAGACAAGTATACCAATTGACCCACAGAAAAAGGTTCAGAAATGGTACGTGTACCTCTGCTCCTCCTTAGCACTGCACCCCTGGACTGCTCCAAGTTGCCACGCACCTTCTACACCTCCCGCAGATTCTGAACCTGAGTGCCTGCAGAAGGATTGTTAGAGGAAGAGAGAAAAGACACAGCAAAACTGGGATTAAAACCAAAATTACAGAAGAAGGGAGAAACGCCAGATGCCAAATGTGTATGGTTTTTAATAGCAAATTCGGCCAACGCTAAATAATTGACCCAGAGACTCTGATAATCACTAACGTACATTCTGAGGTACTGAACCAGTTCCTGGTTCATACATTCCATCTGTCCATTAGACTCCGGGTGGAAGGCAGAGGAAAACGACAACCCAATACTGATACTCTTACAAAAGGCCCTCCAAAACCCGGAAACAAATTGGACTCCCCGGTTAGACACAATATCCTTGGAGACCCCATGCAGATGCACAATCTCCTTGATAAATATGGTGGCTAACTCAGGGGTGGATGGAAGCTTTTTAAGAGCAGAGAAATGTGCCATCTTGGAAAATCTGTTGACGACCACCAAGATGACTGAGCACCCCTGGGACTCGGGCAAATCGGTAATAAAATCCATCAACAGATGGGTCCATGGCCTCTCCAGAACAGGAAGAGGAAGAAGCAGACCTTCAGGCCGTCTCCGTACACTCTTTCCTCAAGCACAAATAGGGCAGGACTTGACAAATGCCCTGATGTCCTGAGACATTTGTGGCCACCAATACAAATGGCCACACAGCTCCAGGGTGCTTTGGACTCCTGGATGACCTGCTAAGACCAACGAATGAACTTCCTCCAATATGAGAACAAATAACCTCCCCTAAGGGAGGACCGTAATAGTATAACAAGCACACTCTAAGAAATATCTCCATTCATCAAATGCCCATTTTATGGCCAGTAATTCCCTGTTGCCAATATCATAGTTGCGTTCTGCCTGCCTAAACTTCCCAGAAAAGAACGCACAGGTTTGGAGACCAAGTCCGCCGGGAGATTTCTGCGGGAACTGCCCCCAACCCCATGCTCCGAGGTATTTACTTCAATGACAAATGGGCGATCTAGAACCGGCTGAGCCAAAACCGATGCTGGGGAGAAAGCCCTCTTGAGAAGTGTAAAGGCCTTAACAGCCTCCTGCAACCCTAGCCCCCTTCTTGTAACGCCTTTAGGTTGGCGGGTTGAACCCATTCGGTGATGGCCTTAACCTTGTTAGAGTCCAGCCGGATGGCTGATGGAGAAATGACATATCCAAGAAAAGCAATCTCCTGTACCCTGAAAAGGCATTTCTCCAACTTAGCATAATAGGCTTGAAGGCAGGAAAGAACCATCCGTAAATGCTTGACATGGCTCTCCCAATCAGAAGAGAAAAACAGAATGTCATCCAAATATACTACCTTGAATATACCCAAAATGTCATGGAAAATGGTGTTCATAAAACCTTGAAAAATAGCTGGCGTGTTACATAACCCGAATAGCATGACTAGACATACAAAATGCCCCAAAGAAGTATTAAATGTCATTTTCCATTTGTCCCCCTCTCTGATATGAATGAGGTTATAGGCTCCCCGAAGATCGAGCTTGGAGAACCAACAGGCTCCTATAACCTGGTTGAAGAGGTCAGGAATCAAGGGCAAAGAGTACTAATTTTTGACGGTTATCCTGTTCAAGGCTCTATAATCAACACAGGGCCGAAGACCACCATCCTTCTTCTTGACGAAAAATAACCTTGCCCCTGTGGGTGATTCGGAAGAACGTAATATACTCCTTCATCGCCTCGTGTTCAGGGACTGTAACCTTATATATTCCCCCCTTGGGGATCTTGCTCCCCGGAATAAGATTGATTTTGCAATCCCATTCCCGGTGCGGAGGTAACGTCTCAGAAAGTTGTTTCAAAAACACGTCAGAAAAATCCTGAATATACGGAGTTAATCCCTTGACCTCACACTCAGTAGAATGCACCTGGACTGAGACCCAATGCTCGTTGCAACCCTCTCCCCATTGCACTAGTTCAGAGGTGGTCCAATCTGGGGCTTGTGAAGCGGGAGCCAGGGTAACTCAAGGACTAAATCAACAGAAAGGTTCTCCCTAACCAGAAAAGAACACACCTCAGAATGTAGCGCCCCTACAGAAAAGACTAGTTCAGAGGTTCTCGTACTGATTATCCCTGCAGACAACGGAGTTGAATCAATACCCGAGACACGGATCTGAGGTTTCAACGGTAATAGACATGCAGACATAGACTTGACAAATTCAAAATTAATGAAGTTTGGGGCAGCCCCCGAATTAATGAAGGCCCGATCGTTGAGGTGATGAGCATTATACGAAATAGAAAACTGCAAAAACAATTTATAACATTCCGGGAGTTCCTGAGCTCCTAGGCGATCCCTCGGACATTGCCTAGGAGCGGAAGTTTTCCGGCGGCTGTTTCTTGAGACAGTTTGCGAACCAATGACTTGGAACTCCACAATAAAGGCATAATCGATTCCTGAGCCGGAATTCCTTGCATTCCTTTGGGGACATAGAGCCCACTTCCATCGCCTCGACTTCGTTGGTAGCTGAGGTCATGGACGGATTCTTGGACCGCTTCACTGGCGGTTCGGTCCGAGTCTTGCGTCGGGCCCTAAGACGATGGTTGGCCTTTACCGCCATAGTCATAGCCTGCTCTAACGTCTCGGGTTCCGGGTGCGACAACAGACTCGGACTCAGACAACCCTATTAGAAATAAATCTTTTAAAGCACGGTCATTCCATTTTGACTTCACACAAAACTGACAAAACTGGGAACAGAACTCTTCCGTGGGGCGTCTTCCCTATCGCAGATTCAATAACTTACTTACGGCGTACCCCGCCCTATCTGGCTCATCATAAATCTGCCCAAGGGTCGTAAAAAAGGCATCTACCGATTGGCAGGACCATGAGTCGGGGGGTATTGAGAATGTCCAGTTGTGAGGGTCGCCCCTCAAACGTGAAATGACAATGCCCACCTTCTGGTATTAAGAACCTCAGGAGTGGGGACGTCAATCAAAATACAACCTGCATGCCTCACTGAAAGAGAAAAACGTCCTATGGTCACCAGAAAAGCATCAGGTAGAGCGATCTTAGGCTTGACGCCCGACCCCGGGACAGCAGCAGTTGTGTCCAAAGTACTAGTAGCGGTCTGCTCCTGTTGCTGGAGCCAAGTGGACAGGTCTTGCACCATACCTGTCAAGACTTGCACCTGATTGGCAAACGGAGCAACAGCCTCCATATCAGGGGTTAAGCAGGCAGGTCGCAACGGGTGCCCAGCAGCAATATTGGCCAGTGTTTTTGTTAGGGCTGACCAGGGCAGATAGACAGGGGATCCCTATGCCAACCCTCTCCATGTCCCTACCAACTTGCCCACCTTCTGTCTTCTCTGAGATCCCTTTTTAAACTTTCTAATTTACAGCTCTGCCCTTTAGCCCTGCCCCCAACGCAATTGTGCCATCGTGCCAGTTGCATAGTTCTGTAGGATCCGCCCTCATCGTCATCTAGGGCAGTGTCGGAGTATCGCGCCCGCACCTATGCAGGCCCACGAGCACCACAGACCATCAGCGTCAGCAGGAAGGGAAAAAGAAGCATCGCGGTCCCCACGTAAAGCCCCCTTGGACCACAGTGGAGAGGAATACGGCCTTAGTGAACTGCCGCTGCAACATCCCAGGAGAAGATCCTCAAGAAGGGAGAGCAGCCCTGTTGCCTCTGAACCATTATGAGTATTTCTTCTGCTTTTCACACTGGGAACTCCAAAGAACTCCCAGCACCTCTCTGGATACACTGAGGAAAAACACTGCGGAAGTTGGGAGAGGGAGCTTTAAGCCACTCTGTGTTTTCCTGTTGTATCCTGAGGAGGCGATCTCAGGTGGTGCTTTCATGAAGATGATAGGGAAAAGCTTACATAATACATACCCTTCCCAGCTCCCCCGCTGTTGCTGTCTTCCCGATTCTCTGTTTCCAACTGGACATCTCTTAGGGTAGGGAGTGGTGGTGACACAGCAAGGGGTGATGTGAGCACTGCAGAAACTCTGCGGCTGAATTCGGTGATTGGCTTCAGTGTTTACATTGTCCTTTTTCCCAGAGTTTGTCATCATTGCCTCCCTCTAGCCAATACTGCAGACAAGTGCAGCTTGAAGAGCTGTCAAGACAGCCGTGGTAGGGGAGCCGGGAAGGGCGAGTATGTCTTCTATTATTTAACCATTGAATGCTGAGCATCGTTTGGAACAACACTATGTGCCCAGATAAACCCTTTAAGGTTGCGTTCACATGTCACTGGCTTGCTGCAGATCTTGCTACGGATCTGCAGCAGATTCCATCCTTCCAATTGAATTTAAATTGAAGAGATGAAATCTAATGCAGATCTGCATCAAAATAGCAAAGGGTTAACGCACGCTAAAAACGAGGGACATAAAGAATCCTTCAAAGTTTTCTGGTTCCAACAACTTATCACCTATAAACGGCATACGTGATAACAAGCTGATTGGTGGGGGTCGCACTGCCAGTACACACACTGATCACGAGAACATGGAGCTGGTGATGTCACGAATAGAGGGTGTGTGGGTCAGGCTGAGCGGGAAATACTGGTGGGCCAGGCGCACTGCACTCCATTCACTGCACTTTTAATAGCCCCAGTAGTAATAGTGACCTCCAAAGTGACCCCAGTAATAATAGCAATCCGTGTTAGTAGCCCCAGGAGTAATAGTGACCCCCATGGTAGCCCCACTAGTAATAGTGACACCAATAGTCGCCCCAGTAGTAATGTTGTTGTTCTATGCTGTTTAGTTGTTCACGACCCTCGGTGACCCAAAAGGCGAGCTCCCTACATGTTTTTCAGTTTTACACTGCTTCTTTCAGTTGTGTGATATCCATGCCAGTATCAGCTTTGATAGTATCAATAGTAGTAATAGTGACACCCATAGTGGCCCCAGCAGTAATAGTGACCCCCATAGTGGCGCCACGAGTAACAACCCCTCTTAATAGCCCCAGTAGTAATAGTGACCTCCATTAGTAGTTCCGGTAGTAATAGTTACCCCCATAGGGGCCTTGGTAGTAATAGTGAACCCCATAGTGGCTCCAGTAGAAATAGCGCCCCCCGTATAGTGGCCCTAGTAGTAATAGCGACACCCGTTAGTGGCCCCAGTAGTAATAGTAACCCCCCAGAGTAGCCCCAGTAGTAATAGTGACTCCCATACTAGCGCCGGTAGTAATAATGACCCGCATAGTGGCCTCAGTAGTAATAGCAACCCCTTTTAATACCCCCAGTAGTAACAGTGACCTCCATAGTAGCCCCAGTAGTAATAGTGACTCCCGTGCTAGCCCTGCTAGTAATAGTGACCCATACAGTGGCCCCAGTAGTAATAGCAACCCCCATAAGTAGCCTCAGTAGTAATAGCAACCCCTGTTAGTAGCCCTAGTAGTAATAGTTACCCTCATAGTAGCCCCGGTAGTAATAGTGACTTCCATAGTGGCCTCAGTAGTAATAATGACCCCCATAGTGGCCCCAGTAGTAATAGTGACCCACATTAGTAGCCTCAGTAGTAATAGCAATCCCCGGTATTACCCCAAGTCGTAATAGTGACCCTCATAGTAGCTGTGGTAGTAATAGTGACATCTATAGTAGTCCCGGTAGTAACAGTGACTCCTATAGTGGCCGCAGCAACAATAATAATAATAGACTTTATTTGTATAGCGCCAACATATTCCGTAGCACTTACATAGACAGGGGGAATACAGAAAAACGAAATACAGAAATTACAGAACCACGGTTACATAGTAATCAGTCGATGCAAACAATAGGGGTGCGGGTCCTGCTCCAACGAGCTTACATACTACAAAAAGTGAGGTGATACAGAAGGTAAAGGGGCTGGAGATGTGCACGGTATGGCGAGGTGGAGAGTGAGGGATGTTATACACATAGACAATGGTCAGACATTTAGCCTATGACGGCAGAATCGGTATGACTGCAGGAGCGGTTTATGATGGCTAGCAGGGATTGCAGTCAGTAGGTCAGGGAGCATGTTATCAGGCGCCGTACAGAGGGGTTTGTTTAAGGAATGCGGTATGCCTCCCTGAAGAGGTGCGTTTTTAGAGCACGCCTGAAGTTCTGCGAGTCCTGGATTGCTCGGGGTAGCCTTTGGTAGTGCGTTCCAGAGGGCCGCTGCTGCTCTGGAGAAGTCTTGGAGGTGGGAATGAGAAGTTCAAATTAAAGGGGTGCTCAGTCTGGTTTTGTTAGCAGAGCGGAGAGCCCAGGCTGCTTGATGGATTGAGATGAGGGAGGCAATATTGGGTGGTTCTGCGCTTTGGAGGGCTTTGTAGATGAAGGTAGCGAGTTTAAATTGAATTCTGTATTTAACGGGCAGCTAGTGCAGTGACCGGCACAGGGCAGAGGCGTCCGAGTAGCAGCTGGACAGGAAGATGAGCCTGGCTGCCGCATTCAGGATGGATTGGAGAGGGTAGAGTCTGGAGCAGGGGAGGCCGATCAGCAAAGAGTTGCAATAATCGAGCCGGGAGTGGATGAGGGCAACAGTAAGCGTTTTTAACATGTCCACAGTGAGAAAAGAGCGGATTCTTGCGATGTTCTTGAGGTGCAGCTGACATGTTCGGGCCAGAGATTGGATGTAGGGGGTAAATGATAGATCAGAGTCGAATATGACTCCAAGGCAGCGGGCGTGTTGTCTAGGAGTTATGGTGGCGCCACACACTGAGATGGATATGTCAGGATGAGGTCGGTTAGTGGAGGGTGGAAATACCAGTAAGTCAGTTTTAGAGGGGTTTAGTTTTAGGTAGAGAGAGGACATAGTGTTAGAGACAGCGGATAGACAGTCGGTGATGGTTTGGAGGAAAGGTGCAGAGATGTCACGGGAAGAGGTGTATAGCTGGGTGTCGTCAGCGTACAGGTGGTATTGGAGGCCAAATCTCCTGATGGTTTGTCCAATAGGGGCTGTGTAGATAGAGAAAAGAAGGGGGCTAAGGACCGAGCCCTGGGGGACCCCAACAGCAAGGGGAAGAGGAGGGGAGGTAGAGCCAGCAAAGGAGACACTGAAAGAGCGGTCAGATAGGTAGGAGGAGAACCAGGAGAGAGCAGTGTCCTTTAGGCCAATGGAGCGAAGCATACTGAGGAGGAGTTTGTGGTCAACAGTGTCAAATGCTGCGGAAAGGTCGAGGAGGATCAGTAGGGAGCAATCACCCCTCGATTTGGCTGTCAGTAGGTTATTGGATACCCTTGTAAGGGCAGTTTTTGTCGAGTGTTGAGGTCGGAAGCCAGACTGTAGGGGGTCTAAGAGAGAGTGGTCTGATAGATAGCTTACAAGGTGGGAGTAAACTAGGCATTCTAGTAGTTTGGAGATGAAGGGGAGGTTTGAGATGGGTCGGTAGTTGGCAGCATCAGTCGCGTCCAGAGTCGGCTTTTTTAGCAGTGGGGATATGATGGCGTGTTTGAAAGAAGAGGGAAAGATGCCAGAGGTCAGAGAGAGGTTGAATATAGTGGTGAGATGGGAGATGACCACTGGGGAGAAGGAACGGAGGAGGTGTGAGGGGAGGGGGTCGCTAGCGCAGGTGGTGGGGCGAGCAGAGAAGAGCAATTTGGAGACTTCTTCCTCTGTCGCTGGTCTGAGTACAGACAGTGAGCAGGAGCTAGATGCAGTGCTGACAAGACTAGGGTCAGGGCTAGTCTGGGATTGGGAAGTTATTTCCTGACGGATGTCATCAATTTTCTTTCTGAAGTAGGCAGCCAGCTCTTCAGCACTGAGATCCGTCACCGGGGGCTGTGGTTTAGGGCTGAGAAGGGAGTGAAAAGTATCAAAGAGCCGTTTAGGGTTGTGCAATAGTGAGGAGACTAGAGAGGTGAAATAGACTTGTTTGGCATGGTGGAGGGAGAGGTTGTAGGTTCTGAGCATGAATTTGTAGGGGAGGAAGTTTGCGGACGTTTGCGACTTCCTCCACAGCCGTTCAGCACTTCTAGAGCACCGCCAGATGAAGCGCGTTTGAGGCGTGAGCCACTATTAAGACAATAGTAACCCCAGTCTTAATAGTGGCCCCAATAATAATAGTGACCCTCAATAGTAGCCCTAGTCATAATAGTGGACCTCCAGCCTCCTAACAAGCAGTTAACTCACTTAGTGCTGCTGCTGTAATCACTGCGACCTCTGACCTCCGACAAGCAAGAACACAGAGGTCAGAGGTCATACTAATTACAGCAGCGGCGCCTTCTGCGACCAGTCCAGGACTATTAGCGAGTCTAATGCTTGTGGGATGCGAGGGGGGATAAGTCTCCTGCCACCCAGGACTGTCCTGCAGGATTCGGGACAGTTGGCAGTCATGCCCTAGGGTGCATTAAAAGAAATCTGCTTTATTCCTCCATCATGCAACGTCTTGGCTGTCAGTCTTCCTGAAGCATATGCACTGATAATGGAGGCTGCGCCTGATCGAAGCCCCTGCAGCCCCCTCACCTCACTACTGGGCTGCCTACATAATAACTGGGCTGGTAGTGATGTCACAGGAAGGGGCGGGGCCTCCAGGAGATGCTGGATCCTACTGGGGTAAAGGACCTGTGATGATGTCATGATCATGTGACCAGTCACGTGTGTGGGAGGAGTTTCTTGAAGTTCTCTCCTGATGAGGTCAGCAGGTAGTAGAGGTGTGTGCGCTGCATGAGTCTGTGCATTGGGCTGTATGACGGTCAGTCCAGGTCAGTTAGAGGTAACCGTCCGTGTGTCCGTATTGCGGCGGCTGCATTTATCTCCTGCCGTTAGTTGCGCCTCGGATACCAGTTTGTCGGATGTGGAATGAATCGCATATTGGAGAAATAGATAAAATCCCGGTTCTTCATGGCTAATCTTTGCTGCGGATGTTTTGCTGTGATGGTCCGGAGGTATTTTGGTCCTCCAGCTGCACCGTAGTTATTGCAGACAATGTGCAGCACTGATATTAGTTGCAGTTCCATCACTGGTGGTTACAGTTCTTGGATGCGGTGTATTATTAGGGGGGTGCGGTGTATTATTAGGGGGGTGCGGTGTATTATTAGGGGGGTTATGTGCTCTGACCGCCCTCGTCGGGGTTCCCATGTACACTGCCTGCCTAATACTGTGTATACACGGCCGCACTGCCCTGTATACAGCCAGCTGCAATGTTCTGTATCTTCTGACATCTTTCTGTCGTCGTCAGCAGGGACTTTATCCAAATATCTGTGAATACTTAAAGGGGTTTTCTTGGTGGCGCCGGCTGTCAGTGCCGGGATACACCGACACCCGTAATTGCAGGCGGACCTCTCATTGACATCAGTGCAACTTGTGCCTGCAGTTACAAGCGCCGGCCACTATACATGGATCGGCACACGTGGCTTCCACTTCAACCCCATTTTATCCTGGCTCTGATCGACAGCGCTGCCTGGAAAACCCCTCTTAAGGGCAACAACAACCGGAGTGCCATCTTCTAATGTGGACTGATAGAAATGTTAGACGGTGGAAAGGGATTTCCTGCAGAACAGATCGGTATTGGAAAATGCAGCTCCTGCTGATGTCTTGGGGGATTAGGGATTGCTTCAGGGTAAGGGGGAGAGTTATAGTGTTCTGGAAGATGAGAACTGGCTGCTGTATGTGGTGCCCTGCAGTGTATCCTGTGTGACCCCGTACTGGCTATGTAAGGTCCCATGTCCACGTGCGGATTTTAATTATAAAATCCGCGCCTCTTGCCACCCATATGGATGCATTAGCATCCGCACGGCAAGTAAAAGCATGCAGATATATTTTTTCCCGGCGTGCAGGTTGCACACACGGGAAGAAATCGCAGCATGCTCCATTTTCCTGCGGTTCCCGCAGCGACAGCTGCCATTGAAGTCAATGGAAGCTGTCCCCACCGCGGCACACCCACAGCTGTCACTGTGGAGGTGCCACGGATCTGCGAGAAAGCAGGGGATTCAAAAACAAAAATGTAAGCACTGGGCATGCGCTGGGCCCAAAGTTCCCGGACGCATCCTCCGTGCTGAAGAAAGAAGATCTGGCCGCCTCCGAGGAGATCCGTGCTGGACCCGGAGAAGTAAGAAGTAGAGATGAGCGAGCATACTCGGTAAGGCGATATTCTCGACAGAGCATTGCCTTTTTCGAGTACCTGCTGACTTGTCCCTGAAGATTCGGGGGGTCACGGGGTGAACGGGGGGGGGGGGGGGGGGGTTGCAGAGGGGATTGGGAGGGAGAGAGAGAGGGGTCTCTCTTACTCTCCTCCTTGCTACCTCGAGCCAGCAGGTACTCGAAAAAGGCGATGCTCTCTCGAGTATATCGCCTCACCAAGTATGCTCGCTTATCTCTAGTAAGAAGCATTCTTTTCCTCTCCATGGCCACGGGCACGCATGGATACCCCCCCCCCGAGATTCAGCAGTGGTATCCGTGCGTGCAAGTGGACATAATGCCTAACGGGGGACAATGGACTAATATGTCATATTATGGTCAGTAATCTGTTAAATAGGAATACATGTTGAAAAGGAAGAAAAAGTATAGTTTTATCAAATGGAAAGAGGGGGGAATATCTAAAGAAGGATATAATGCAGCTTGCAGAAACTGTAGGGCATGTATCATAAAAGCTAGCGCTAATAATGAATTGAGGCTTGCAACAGAGGCCAAAAGCAATAAAAAAGGATTTTGGGGGTATGTCAAAAGAAAAGTCAAATATGCTTTTGAGCTGAAAATGGTGAATTGGTTAAGAATGATTTTGAGAAGGCTGAACTTTTAAAATCCTATTTTGTATCTGTTTTCTCTCAGAAAGTAGATGGAACATCAACTGATCTTCCCTGTGCTGTTGGTGGAATAAAAGAATGCAGGCCATCTATAAGCAGAGACATGGTGAGGGAATACTTAGCTAACTTAAATGAATTCAAGTCTCAAGGCCCAGATGAATTACATCTTAGGATACTAAAGGAAGCAGCGGAGGTAATTCCTCAACCACTTGCCATAATCTTTGAAAACTCCTGAAGAACAGGAGAAGTCCCAGAAGACTGGAAAAGGGCAAATGTTGTCCCTATCTTCAAAAAAGAGAAGAAGGTGGATTAAGGAAACTACAGGCCTGTGAGCCTGACTTCTATACCGGGAAAGATCTTTGAACAAATTATTAAACATCATGTATGCAAGTTCTTGGATAAAAATGGAGTAATTAACCAGAGCCAGCATGGGTTTGTATCAAACAAGTCATACCAGATGAATTTAATTTCCTTCTATGACAGAATCACTGACTGGGTTCATCAGGAAAATGCGGTGGATATAAAATATCTTGACTTTAGTAAAGCATTTTTACAAAGTACCTCATTCCATACTCATTGAAAAAAATGAACAAATATGGGATTGACAAGGCAACTGTTAGGTGGATTCACAACTGGCTGAGTGATCGTACTCAAAGAGTGGTCATAAATGGCTGCCCATCCAAGTGGAAGAATGTATCGAGTGGGATACCACAATGCTCTGTTCTAGGGCCCAGTGTTGTTTAACATTTTTATAAATGATTTGGAGGAGGGAATTGATGGGAAACTGATCTAATTTGTCAATGATACAATGGTAGGAGCAATAGCTAATACTGGGGAAGAGAGAGAGAGTATTCAGAAAGATCTAGAAAAACCTGGACAGTGGGTGGCGATTAACAGAATGGTATTTAACAAGGAGAAATGCAAAGTCCTACATCTGGGAAAGAAACATGAATAAAGCACATACAGAATGGGAGTAATTGGGCTAAGCAGCAGCACATGTGAACAAGATTTGGGTATACTAATAGATCATAGACTGAACATGAGTCAACAATGTGATGCAGCAGCAAAAAAGGCAAACACAATTCTTGGATGTATTAATAGAAGCATAGAGTCTAGATCACGTGAGGTACTTATCCCCCTCTACTCTTCCTTAGTCAGACCTCATCTGGCATACTGTGTCCTGTTCTAGGCACTCCACTTTAAAAAAGACAGACAAACTGGAGCAAGTTCAGAGAAGAGTTACCAAGATGGTGAGCGGTCTGCAGATCATATCCTATGAGGAACAGTTAAAGGATCTGGGAATGTTTACCTTGCAAAAAAGAAGGCTGAGAGGAGACTTAATAGCTGTCTACAAATATCTGAAGGGCCGTCACAGCGCAGAGGGATCAGCCCTATTCTCATTTGTACAAGGAAAGACTAGAAGCAATGGGATAAAACTAAAGTCTTAATGGACATTAACACTTTATCAACTTCATTTGCATGTAAAAAGGCCTCCAAGAGCTGTTTGCAGAGCCCAGCCTGTGATTAATCACGCGCCCAGCTGTGCATACAGCTGCATTGTTCTGCTCTCAGATGATGGTAGATTTCAATGGATATCCGATGGATATAACAGCATGCAATCTATTTAAAGATAAACGTTTGCTTTACCTCTCAGTAAATGAATTATGGATTTTAAGTTCATCTTAAAATCATTGTTCAAATGAAAAGTGCACGTCTACATGTAACGATTATTACTCATTTTCAGTCACCTCTATTTTACACTGTCACTAGTCCTTTATAATCCTCTAGTAGTGAGGCCCTTCATGGAAGACGTTTTTTGTTGCCCTCAGGTTCCTTAGGTACAGGACTTTCACAGATAAAGACGATGGTCCTTTCCATCAGTGACCCACCAAGGATGGAGAAGGACAGAGACCACATGGCTGCCCGGATATTAGACCTCACCCTGGAGATCATCTACTGGATAACTGGGGAGGTGAGAGCTTCACAGGATGCCACTCTTATCTCTAGTAATTAACAGGGGAATGATGGGAAAGGTGAAAGATTCGTAGCCTCCATGTAGTGATCAGTGTCTCACCATCCACAGGATTACACAGTAGTGAAGAAGTGGTCTGGTGAGTGTGTGTCAGGAGGACGGAGCCGGACCCAGAGCCCCATCACCGAGCCTTCATCTTATTCACTGATACATGAGCAGAAGATCCTAGAACTTACCCACAGGATTACTGAGCTGCTGACCGGAGAGGTGAGCGCTGCTGGGAATGGGGGACATTATATAATACCGCCAAGGGAGGAGTCTGGAGGATGACGGTATATTGTGTGTGTCAGGTTCCTATAAGGTGTCAGGACGTCACTGTCTATTTCTCCATGGAGGAGTGGGAGTATTTAGAAGGACACAAGGTTCTGTACAAGGACGTCATGATGGAGGATCAGCAGCCCCTCACATCACCGGGTAAGAGGAGACCTTCCTTTATTGTAGAGGACAGTTTTGAGGGTCGGCTAGTCTCGCCATAATCTGATCATCAGATATATAATGTATTCAGTCTCTCTGGTTATTTCCTATAGATGGATCCAGTCCTAGAAATCCCTCAGAGAGATGTCCCAGTCCTCTATATTCCCAGGATTGTCCAGAGGAAAAGGAACATGTCCCACTGGATCATCAGGTAGATGAAGCTGAGATTTCTGCAAATCTTCTACAGACAGATGAATGAAGATTTTTACTACCCAAGTGCAATGCAATTTTTAATTTCTTACCTTGAAAAAAAATATTTAATTTTCACACGCGTGATAATGGCATGCGCAAAATACATTACAAGCACAAAAAATAATTTCAGGTTTACAAGTGTGATATTGGTTCGAGCTTTCGGACTGATATCTCACTCAAGCCTTAAGCTGATAATCATGTTGGTGATTGTAATTTCACACCTATTAACTGCAGAGTAGTTAAAGGGAGTTAATAAGTTCCTGGGATCTCACTATGAGTGCCCCACCTGAGATAAAAGCTGTTATTCCTGAAATAGCTATCCCAGCAACAGCTTACTGATTGGTGCTTTGGTTGCTTAGCAACACCAGAGCCTGCATGGAAAAGGTAATTTTAAGTGTGCGTACGCTGTCAGTTGGTGGTTGGAGATTGGGAGCAGAAGAGGGCAGACGCAGAGAAAAGAGCAGAAGAGAGATATAGTGTGGTGAGACAGCGAATGTATCATCAGAAGAGCCAGAGGGAGGAAGAACTGAGAGTAGTGGAGTTTCTCCTCCATCCTGAGTAAGGAAATCGGAGCCAGTCAGAAAGAGAGGTCATCATAAAAGAAATTTGACACTGTCAATGTGGATGTAAATGTAACTGTTGTTGTTATCATTGCTCCCAAATCCACAAAAGTGAACTGTCTCTATGACCTAACTTTACATAGTAAACTGCATGCCTTCAGTTTACTGGCATCCAATTGGACTGGTCTCGTTATTTCATTACCATAAGTAAGGTTTTTTTTCATATAAAGGCACTGGCATCACATACAGATATCCTTTAGTACCTAAACTATGCAGAGACTCTTACCAACCGCCTGCTGCACCTCTGGCTCGCTTCAGCACTTCACTTTATCGGATACAACTAGTCAGTACCGCCAATGTTTTGTAATATTTGATCCTTGGTTGAATGTTGATCCAGTTTGATCCCCACTTGAGCAGATCCTTCTCCTTTCAGGGCAGATTGGTTCATGTCGTTGAGGGGTTTTCCACCTCTGTCTGGGTATAAGATAATGTGGGGCCTTTTACTTCTTTGTCATCTCTTTACTTTGCAGGAAAGTTCTGGTGGAGCGATGAGTGGCCTCGATAATCCCATATCACTGTCAGTGAATGGTAAGAGAGTTTCATTAACCTTACATAGAAAGGCAATGTGCTGATGACTCGCTTCTCCTCCACTTCTGATGACGGATCTGTAAATAAGTAAATTTTAAGTTTACTGCTTATTGTTCTGTATATATTCATTTCATGACCTACTAAATTAGGTTTAATTGATCCCCTTTAATACGTATCCTGTGAGCGCGGATTTTGTGTTTTGGATATTTCTCCCTTTTTTTAACCACAAAATGCAATTTTTTTGATTGGTCCTGCTGCCTTACTACTACTTAGATGCCCATGTGCACAAGAATCATATTTTTTACATTCCATCCATCCTGACAGCACACATGAAGGTTGCCTGCTTGACCTGACTGGGACAGGAAGAGGAGAGTTCAAAAGGCCACCTCCCACCACCATTCTCCAGTGTTCTTCCTGTCCCACCGGACACGGAGGAGAGGTCCTCACATGGAGCACTGGGAGCTAAGCGATGAAGACCCCAGTTCAGAGTCCAATCAGCGGGCGGTGGCGATTGTTGAATCATTGCTCCATTCTCAAATGCTGCTGGATGAAACTCTATAGCTAAGGGTGCATTCCCACGAACGTATATTGGCTCGGTTTTCACGCCGAGCCGATATACGTCAGCTCTCTCTGCAGGGGGAAGGAGCCAGGAAGAGCCAGGAGCAGGAACTGAGCTCCCGCCCCCTCTCTGCCTCCTCTCCACCCCTCTGCACTATTTGCAATGAGGAGAGGTGGGATGGGGCGGGGCTAATTCGGGACACTTGGCCCTGCCCCCGTCCCGCCTCCTTTCATTGCAAATAGTGCAGAGGGGCGGAGAGGAGGCAGAGAGGGGGCGGGAGCTCAGTTCCTGCTCCTGGCTCTTCCAGGCTCCCCCCCTGCACATGGGGAGGACGTATATATCGGCTCGGCGTGAAAACCGAGCCGACATACCTTCATGTGAATCCAGCCTAAGGCTTGGGAAAGGCTAATCTAATTAGGGTGGAACAGGAATTCTTAATAGGTAATCTCTGCCAGATGGTCAGAGAAGAGGTTAGGTGGCAGCGACCTAGTTATAGGACAATCACTATTCAATGTCTGGGCACGTTTCATCATATTTTCCTGGATCTGAAACTGAGAGATGCATGTTGGGACTTGTTAATCTGAGGTTTGCTGCAGTTGAACATAACAACAAGTCAGTTTGTTGAGAGTTTCTATTCAGTAAACTTGTGTGATTTTTGTTCCCGTCATCAAGTCTTTAGTTTTTGTTGTTCTAAGTCATCACTAATCAACAGTAAGTAACATTTTCATTATTACTTTGCACATTACTATATACTGAGAGGAAATGTGGGAGGTCATGTCATTTCTATCTGTTTATGCCTCATTTTTTAATTAATGAGTTGTAATTAGTAAAATATTTATGTGGGGGGGGGGCATTGATTTTTCTAATAAAAATGATATGCAGTTTGTGGCTGTAGTTCCTCTTTAAAGTGGCTCTGGGGGAAAAAAAATAGTAAAAGTGGCCTCATGTTGTAGGTGAGTTCATATTGTCAGGCGGTGGGGCCAACACAACTAGCCCCATTGGTGATAGATGCAGCTAATGCCAAAAATACAATATTAGGGGTTAAGCTGAATATAAAAGTTTAGTCTTCATTGTACAGCTCCAACTTTAACACATGTAGTGCCAGAACCAAACTTGGTTCATAAATACGGCCCCAGAAGCAAGCTCGGTACATAAATAGTACAACAGTATCAAACTTGGCATGATGATCAACTGCAAAGTCTGTTTAACCTCTACGATATGTTTCTACCATGTGAAACTACAGCTATCAGTTTAACTTGAAGCATGGTAATGTATGATGGGAGTTGTTTCACAGACTAGACTTGTGTTATGTGTGCTGCTGGGATCTGTAGTACTAAGGTTCATAGCAGCACATTTCCACAGGTTGGTGAGTAATTGAGCTGGCTGGGTGTGGTATTCTCTAGCAGCCAATCCCCTTCAGCCTGCAGCACATATAAACCCAGCTCCTGTCAGTCTGAAGCTGGTCTTGTACTGTTTGGATGTATCTGTGATGTTCCCACTCAGATCTGTGTTTGCATGTAGGTCTGTTGTGTCTCTCTGCTTCCCTGAAGATGGTTTGGACATTTGCAGTCCTAGTCTGCAGCACATGCAGTTCCCCTTTTCCTTTCCCCTGACAGGTGCAGCCTCCAAACGTCTTATGTCTTGCTCTGTGTGTCACTTGGTGGATCCCTAACACAGTTCCCGATGTCAGCTCAGTGGCTGACTGTCTATCCCCCCAGTATGAGGACACGTATGTGTTACATTTGCTCCCCCCTTCATAGGCGTTTTGGCGTTTGCACTAGGCCCGTATGAATAAGTCCTGTGCTACACCTTTCCTGGTTGAGACATATTTACAGTGTACTAGGCCCGTAGTGATAAGTCCTGTGCTGCGTAGTGTCTCTTGGTGGAGTTGCTTTACTCTCTCCCATTTTACCATCTTTGCCTTGGTGTCACGTCTTTTTTAGATAACTCCTGTACACGTGCGCGGTTTGGAGGAGTCGCATAATTTTTGTTGTTATGCTTAAAGGGTCCTGAGGCCCTTTTTTTCAAAGGGGAGACACTGTTACATGTGCTGCTGGGATCTGTAGTACTAAAGTTCCTAGCAGTACAGCTCCTCAGGTGGTGAGTAATTGAGCTGGCTGGGTGTGGTATTCTCCAGCAGCCAATCCCCTTTAGTCTGCAGCACATATAAACCAGTTCCTGTCAGTCTGAAGCTGGTCTTGTACTATTTGGATGTATCTGTTTTGTTTCCCACTCAGATCTGTGTTGGCATGTAGGTCTGTTTTGTCTCTCTGCTTCCCTAAAGGCGGTTTGGACATCTGCAGTCCTAGTCTGCGGTACATGCAGCTCCCCTTTTCCTTTCCCCTGACAGGTGCAGCCTCCAAACTTCTTATGTCTTGGTCTGTGTGTCAGTTGGTGGATCCCTGACACAGTTCTTGATGTCAGCTCAGTGGCTGTCTATCCACCCCAGTATGAGGACACGTAGACTTGCTGTGAGTTTCGTCTGTGTGCATGTGAGCTCTGGATAAAGTCCTTGTGGTTTCCACTATATGTTGTAGTCTGCTGTGAGTCTGTGCCAGTAGTTCTGTCCTGTGCAGCTTGCTGTGTGACCTGTGTCCGGTGCTGCTGGACTCCTGGTTAGTGTAGGGACTAGCGGTATAGCCAGGAGCCGTAAAGTGGCCTGCTAGCTTCCACGTTTTTGATCAAAATGTCAACTAATACCTGATATTTATATAGCTTATCACCTGTTACTAGTGGTTGCATTTTGGCTGCTGTATGCTGTGTTTTCTGGCTCTGTGTGTCCTGTTCTGTCCCTGTCATGCGGCATGTGTATGGGTCCTGTTCTGGTGCGTGGTTCCTAGGAGCAGCTAGGGCCCAGATCCGAAGACCACTGGGCCGCCCTTTATTAGGGCGATGTCCTCACTCAGGTAGGGCCATGTCATCCTCCCTGTAGTTCAGGGTCAGTTGTCTGAAACCCGTGTGTGTATCCGTCTCTTGGTCACGATCGTATGGGCCCCATGCTTAGTTTGCCCCCACAATCGTAACAACTTGTCTTACTCATCACCGCGGCAGACCATACAGTAGACTCCAGAACTGATCAGACACAGTCAGAGGCAGAATACATAGTGAGCGATTCACAGGTGACTCTTCTATAAACAATCTCCTTTTTTTTTTCTTCTGAAAGCACCTAAGATTTCCATGACAGCTTGTCCCAGCCCTCACCCACTTAATATAGTAATGTCCCGAGGTGAACAACTTATTGCCATTTGTTCCGTTTTTGGCACCCCAGATAATCAACTGACAGAAGCCATGGCCAGCATCACTGGGGAAATGCAGTATTTAAAGAGATATGTGTGAATCTGTGTAGTAGTTAGGGGGGAAAATGTGCATGTTATCAGCACATTCACAGAGGATTACTTGAAGTAGTCTTGGATATTCATGAGCTGCTGGCTAGTCATAGCTAAAACCGCCCTCCAGCCACTGATTGCCAGTTGTCTGCCTATTACAGTTCATTAAAAGAGACCTGCCCATCAATAGCTGGAAGGCAGGGTGGGTAAGGCTAGCTGCAGCTCATGAATATGGAGGACTAGGTCTGTGTCTGGCTGCTGATAATAAAATGCAACTTTCTCCCAAACTGTAGCACAGATATGTACCCCAGACATATCACTGTAATCAGTGCGCATGACATCACCTTGTTTTGCTCTCAGCTTCACTTTATGGACGGCTATTCACATGATTCGGATGCCTAAAAAATAGGGTTTGCCAAAAAGAGTTTCTCTACTCATCTATTTTTTTCTCAGTATAAGTCCTGATTCCTCATTCTCGGTAGTAACACTTCATCAAGGATCCCTGTAATAGCACAGTTGTCGTGTGTTGGTGTGATCTTTACATGGCTTTGAGCATATAAAGTGGTACTGAATATTTAGGGGTGTGCGCCTTAGTCTTTTACTCCTCCCAATACTGCAATTGTTTCTCCATGTTTAACCCACTCCACACACAGGCACATGGAGGAGCCTTCAATGTGTACTTCTCTCCACTGTACATGTGAACTCACAGGGGTTTTGTCTCTAATGACGTCTTCCTCCTACAGAGTGTGAAGGGTGGTCTCCCCCCTCTCTAATGTGCATTCTGTCATCTATGTAGAGTCAAACCTCTAGTTTCATTGTCTTCTAGTTTATTCGGTTTCCAGTTTCACTGATTTTTCAAGCCAGAAATTTGCCTCTAGTTTCATTGGCTGCTTCTTGTTTCATTGGTGGCCGCTGGCTCACGTGATCTCCTGCTCAGCGTCTCCTCCTCCTGATGCTGAAACACTACCCACCCTTCTCCAGCATCGCTGTGGGCACTAGTAAAACAGTACTGTAGTGTAATGTAAGTGGCCATGTTTACCCAGATAACACAGTGATAACTTAGGACAGATAACACATTGATGTCACTGGCAGTCCTATGTAACACCAGAGATAACACACAGTGATAATGCTGAGGACAGATAATGATGCCATCTTCAGTGCTATGCAACAACACAGAGAACACAGTGATAACGCTAAGGAAAGATGATGTAGTAGATGTGACCTGCAGTCCTATGTAACAGCACAGATAAAACACAATAACATGTTCATTTATTCTTTACAGTAGACTTTTATATTCTTTTATTATTATTGTTTTTAAACATTTATTCTCTATTAAATGTGGTTTTGTGTGTTTTATGGAATGTCTAGAATAAATTAATTGGATTTACATTGATTACTATGCAAGTAATTGCCTGGAATTTCATTGGTTTCAAGTTTTGCCGATTGCTTTCGGACGGATTACCAACGAAACTAGAGGTTTGACTGTATATTGTATAATTTAATACAAAACATTTTGTGGAACCCCCTTTTGCTGCAATTACAGATGTAAGTCCCTTGAGGTTTGTCTCTATTAGCTCAGCACATCTTGTTACTGGGATTTTACCCATTTTCCAGGTAAAAGTCTTCCAATTGCTTCCAATTAGATGGTTGCATTAGTGTTCAGCAGTTTTCAAGTTATGCCACAGATCCTCAATTGGATTAAGGTCTAGGCTGTGACTCCAAAACATTTCCATGTTTCTTGTTACACCCTTCCAGTATAGCTTTGGAAGCATTTATAGGGTCATTGTCCTGCTGGAACAGGGGTGCACAACTCCAGTCCTCAAGGCACCCCCAACAGGTCATGTTTTCAGAATATCCTATAGTAAGTACATCTGTTGCAGAGTCTGAGGCTCTGACAATTACATCACCTGTGCAATACTGAGGAAATTCAGAAAACATGACCGGTCGGTCTGCCTTGAGGATTGGAGTTGTGCACCCCTGTGCTGGAAGGTGAACCTCTGTTTTTTATCCCTGGCAGACTGAAGCAAGTCTACCTTAAGCATTGTCCTGTATTTAATGCCATCAATTTTTCCTTCACTCCCCAACAAATTTCCATGCCCCATCCATGATGTTGCTACTACCATGCTTCACTTTGGGTGATGGGAATTGTTGAATGTGTGCCACACATTGCATTTATAATCATGACCAGAGATTCTTCTTCCATGTGTTGAGGGAGTCTGTCATATGTGGCTTTTTTTAACCCTATTCTATAAATCCCCACTCTGTAAAGTGATTATAGGGGCACATATCTTGTTTATGGAATTTGCCAAAAAAAAGTTAAATAGTATTTGTCAATTAACACTGTGATATATTATAGTATATGGTCTAGATAGAAAAAACTGTCACTACCTGTACTAGGAATTAGTTTTTAGAAACTCCATTGACAAAGTACTTACAAAAACTATGATGTGTTTGTTAATACTTTGGTCTTCCATCACTGCAAGTACGTGTGCTTTTCTTAAAATCATATGTTGGCTTTCTTGCAAGCTAACTTTCCTTTAAATTTCCTTGCTTACTACTGTCTTAATAAAGCTTAATTGCTTAATAAAAGCTCAATTGTTTAGTTTTGGAATATAAGAAATTTTTGCTTTCTTCTCCAGGTGCAGATTGGATAAGAGGCTCCCATGGACATCTCGATGTATCTCTATATCAGGAAGTAGAAGATTACACCACACAAATAAATACAATAACTCCTAATGTACCCATAGTGCTTCAGACTAGCGATCTATTCTCCAATGGTCATAATCAACCTTTATCTAACCAATCACTGATTAACAAACATAGACCTATTCATGGACAAGGGGAACTATTCCAATGTGGGAAGCAGTTTAAAAGAAAATCTAAACTTTCTTTTCAGAACAGAAATCCTAGCAATGCAAGGTCATTTTCATGTTCAGAATGTGGGAAAAGTTTTAGCCAGAAGTCAATTCTTCTTAAGCATCAAAGAATTCACACAGGAGAGAAGCCGTTTTCATGTCCTGAATGTGGAAAATGTTTTAGTTGGAAATCATATCTTGTGGAACATCTAAGAAGCCACACTGGAGAAAAGCCATTTTCATGTTCGGAATGTGGTAAATGTTTTGGGCACAAATCTGGTCTCTTTAAACATCATCTGAGAACTCACACAGCAGAGAAACCATTTTCATGTTCAGAATGTGGCAAATGTTTTAAACAGAAAGCAAATCTTGTGGGACATCTAAGAACTCACACAGAGGAGAAGCCGTTTTCATGTCCAGAATGTCGAAAATGTTTTAGCCAAAAATCATATATGGTTAAGCATCAGAGAACTCATACAGAGGAGAAACAATTCTCATGTTCAGAATGCGGGAAAAGTTTTAGCCAGAAATCAATTCTTCTTAAACATCAGAGAATTCATACAGGGGAGAAGCCATTTTCATGTCCTGAATGTGGGAAATGTTTTAGTTGGAAATCATATCTTGTGGACCATCTAAGAAGCCACACTGGAGAAAAGCCTTTTTCATGTTCAGAATGCGGTAAATGTTTTAGCCAGAAATCTGGTCTTTTTAAGCATCATCTGAGAACTCACACAGAAGAAAAACTATTTTCCTGTTCAGAATGTAGCACATGTTTTAGCAAGAAATCAGATCTTGTGAAGCATCTAAATAGTCACGCAGGAGAAAAACCATTTTCGTGTTTAGAATGTGGAAAATGTTTTAGCCAAGAATCAGATATTGTTAAGCATCAGAGAGCTCATACAGAGGAGAAGCCGTTTTCATGTCCTGAATGTGGGAAATGTTTTAGGTGGAAATCGTATCTTGTGGAACATCTAAGAAGCCACACAGGTGAAAAGCCATTTTCATGTTCAGAATGTGGCAAATGTTTCAGTCAGAAATCTGGTGTTTTTAAACATCATCTGAGAACTCATACAGCAGAAAAACCATTTTCATGTTCAGAATGTGGCAAGTGTTTCAGCCAGAAATCAAATCTTGTGAAACATCTAAGTATTCACACAGGGGAGAAGCCATTTTCATGCTCAGAATGTGGAAAATGTTTTAGCCAAAAATCTGATCTTGTTAAGCATCTGAGAACTCACACAGAAGAGAAGCCATTTTCATGTTCAGAATGTGGGAAATGTTTTAGACAGAAGTCTGGTCTTGTGAAACATCTAAGTATTCACTCAGGGGAGAAGCCGTTTTCATGTCCTGAATGTGGAAAATGTTTTAGCCAAAAATCAGATCTTGCTAAGCATCAGAGAACTCACACAGGGGAAAAGCCTTTTTCATGCTCAGAATGTGGGAAATGTTTCAGACAGAAATCAAGTCTTGTAGGACATCTAAGAATTCACACTGAGGAGAAGCCATTTTCATGTTCAGAATGTGGGAAAAGTTTTAACCAGAAATCAATTCTTCTTAAACACCAGAGAACTCACTCAGGGGAGAAGCCATTTTCATGTCCAGAATGTGGGAAATGTTTTAGTTGGAAATCACATCTTGTGGAACATCTAAGAAGTCACACAGGGGAGAAGCCATTCTCATGTTCGGAATGTGGCAAGTGTTTTAGCCAGAAATCGGGTCTTTTTAAACATCTGAGAACTCACACAGAGGAGAAACCTTCTCCTGTTCAGAATGTGGCAAATGTTTTATCATGAAATCAAATCTTGTTAAACATCAGAGAACTCACACAGGGGAGAAGCATTTTGCTTTCCTCAAATGTGGGAAATGTTTTACATAGAAATCAAGCCTTGTAGAACATAAAAAGGCACACAGAGAAGCCATTCTTATGTTCACAATGTAGAAATCGCTTAAACCAAAACTTGGTTTTTGGAGAACATTTAAGATTTTACACAGTGGAAAAGTTCATTTTCACAATGTGGAAAATGTTTGTTTTAGCAGGTAATTTTGATTTTTGTCGAACAGAATTTTCTGTATAGAGAAGACAATGTTACAGGTGTGGATTCCTATTGCAGGACCGATTGCTTAAGGATGTTTTCTGTGTATAACTTAACCCCTCTAGGACTTGTGTCACAAAACAGTGTTGCAGGCAGGATTTTTAAAGAGGTCCTGCGCAAATCTATTAGGACACTGATTGCATAACCACTGCCACTGTGCCGAACGAAAAAAATCATTGCCATAAGGCAAAATAAAAAAATTATACATAACAAAATGTTATTCTCTCTTACTCCCCCTATCCTCTCTTGGTGTTACCCCCTCTCTCACAAGCCCAAGTAACCTCAATTATTTTTTTTTACATCTATCTAAACCTCTATATTATACACTAAATGGCTACTTGTTTGGAGACAAACATCTAATAGCTTGTTGGACTTACTTTTGGTCTCCAGAACTTCAGCAATTCATCATTGCATAGATTCCAATAGGTGTTGAAATCATCATTTTGCAGGATACTGATCCCCCGTGTGCTACAATTAGTCCACCTCCACGAGCTTACACCATTAACAAATGACAGAGAGGGTTGATCTCTCCATGCTGCTTGCACCAAATTCTGATTTTCCCATCACCATAGTGCAAAAGGAGTCTGGACTCATCTGACCAATATTTTCCCACTGCTCAGTGACCTAATGTTCAGCTCTTTTGCACACTTAAACCCCCCCCCCCCTTTTTTTTTCATAAACAGTAATGACTCTCAAACTGGTCATCTGCTGTTATAGCCTATCTGTGTTAAGCAACCATGAGGTGTACTGTTGGACACTTAGGGCTCTTCCACACTAGTGATAAGATTTTTCAGTAATGTGAGAGTGAGTAAAAAAGGCATGAGTTTGAAACCAATGATTTTTAATGGTTTCATTCTCATTTGCGATGTTTTCACTCACTGCAATTTTTTATATCCTTGCGTTGTAGTGGGTCCCTACACTAATATAAATGCATCACAGAAAGGGAAATATAAAAAATCACAGAAAACGGCCATTACTTACTGAGTGAGGAGTGCATATAGATGCATCCTCTCACCATGCAGGTAGCTGACTACCAAATGAGGGAGCGAACCACACCCGTGTAGGACACCTATAAGAAAGCAACCCACACCACCTCCTGATATAGAGGGGGGTGGCTGCTTGGTGTATACTCCCACACATAGTGGATACAAAGTGCCAGACCATTCTGATATATGTAGTTCACCATGCAGACCAGCAACCTATTAATGACGCCATAATAATTTGGCGGGTTGCCCTGCACTTCCATGAGTGATCCACATTGGTAGTGCCACCCTGGGCTCTCGAGGAAGCCCTGGGAAAGTCCTCTAGCTCCACCCCTATGTCTCCAAATATGGGGAGATATGTAAAAGATCCCCTGTAGCTCCATCCCCCTCTCCCTGCTATGGGGAATTCCAAAGCTCTTTTGCGATCTCTCATTGATTTCAATAGGACCGGCACTCCTGCTGCCTTTCCCATTGAAAACAATGGGCCATATTGCAGATTTTTTTTTTATAACAACTTGCAGTGAGTGAAAACATCGCAAATGAAAATGAAACTACTGAAAATCATTGGATTTAAATTCATGCATTTTCACTCCCCTCGCATTGCAGGAAAATCTATTGCCAGTGTGAAAGAGCCCTTAAGGTGGAGCATCAGCTTTGGATTTGACTGCAATTTTTCTAGATTCTGCAGCGCCTGTCAGAATGATTCTTGACATCCTCTTCGAACTCCTTAACCCCTTAGTTACGGCCCCATTGCCTTTTTACGTCCTGGCCTGCTAGGCTTAATACCTAGAGGAAGTAAAAACATACATCCTCTAGGAATGAAAGCCCTGCAGGCTCAGGACGTGATAGCTCAATGCTGCCGGTTACTGGAGGTAGCCGAGAGCATGGAGCTGTTATCCAGGGCCGTGGGACCCCACCCCCGGTCATGCGATCACCGGTATCCACCGGATACCGGCGATCACGTTAAAGTCAATGGAAAGGAAATTAAAGTTAAAGTTTCAGCTCCCCTTACGGATCGGATCCGTAAGGGGAGCTGAGAGTACTCATCCCCCGTCCTCCGCGCCATCCGGCATCATCTGGGTTCTCCCCAGCCCTGCAGCCTGCGTCTGCACTACGTCACGCGCATGCACAGAAAGCCGGGAGGCCCGGGAAATTTAAAAACTCCCTTCTCCCGGCTAGTATGAGTAGCCAAGAGCAGGGAGCTGTCACTAGGAGCCGCTGTATGCGGTTCCCGGTCACATGATCGCTGCTATCCAATGGATAGCAGTGATCATGTAAAAGGTAAAAAAAAAGTTTAAAAAGTAAAAAAAAAAAAAAAAAAAAAAAAAAAGGGTTGTTTTATCTCCCCTCATGGATCATATCCATGAGGGGAGATAAAATTTGGTACCTAAAGCCCCCAGATTTATCCGTGGACCTTGCCCGGCTTCTGCGCATGCGTCTTGATAGACACAGGGGCCTGTAAAGATAGTGCCACCTCTCTCTGGATCGCCAACAATGAAACAGTTGGAGCTGGTCGTGCTTGTAGGACAATCAGACGATCCTCTCTACTGGAGATCTGTTGAGGATGGCCAGAGCCCAGTTGCTTTGTATTTGTACCCTCACACAACCACTGATCCCAACACTTCCTGTCTGGTCAGAATGGCCCAGGTCTGTGCTGGGCCATGCCGCTCACTGCTTGCTGCTGGGTGCAGGCCTAGCTGCAGGCAGCATAAGAGAAGATCAGATTAGAGAGGGACAGAGGTGGAGTTAACAATAGCGCCTGCTCACTGCTGCCGGCTGAGTACATCCTGATGCCTCCAGGCCGGCAGTGTATCATGTGATGAGCAGCATGGCCTGGAGGAGGGACTAGTAGGTAATGGATCATTGTAGGGACTCGCCCATTCAGACAACACAATTCCTTGTTTCAAGGTTATACTCCTTCGCTCCAACAAGCTAAACTGTAAGTGCCCACCCTCGGACTCCACCTCCTTCAGTTGCTGATTATCTTTTTAGGTGCGGTTTTAACTTTTTTTGTGCTGCTAAAATTCCCTTATCTGAATGTTTCCATAGGAAGCCATTGGTTCTAATAGTCACGATTTTTTGGAGCATGTAAGTTAGCTGTGCACATTCCCTCACGTGAATGAGCCCTCACAGATAAGAGAATCTGCAACATCCTAGACAGTGTAGTTTCTAAAAGGGGGACACTTCTCGGGGTTTCCACCTTACTGGTACTTCAGGGGTTCTGCAGAATTGGCATGACATCCATAAAAATCTGAAAAATTTGCCCTCCAAAAGCCAAAAAACATTCCTTACCTTCTGAATCATGCGGTGCACAAACAGCAATTTACATCCACATGCACAGTCTAGTCACATTATTATGACCACCGCCTATTCGACGTTGGTAGCACATTGCCCATGAAGGAAGTGATGTGTGGTGGACGGGCTTGGTGGGCATATAAAGTGTGTTATAGGCCGTCTGCTCACTTATCACTCGTTGTCTTGGGTAAAAGGAGCGATTTATCAGAACTGCAAAAATGGATGATTATTGGCTTTTGGGCCAAGGGTGCCAGTATTTCTCAAAGAAAACAGATTGTAAACTGTTTGCATGTTGCTGTGATGAGAGTGTATCATAAGTGCACAAATGGCTTAATTGGGAATATCCGACGTGGAAACTGCGTTGCACCACATGCCATTGATGTGAGAGATAAACATTGGATATAAAGGTGCGCGAGGGCCGACTGATACTCTGCAAGGAGCAGCCCACCATGAAAACCAGGGGGCTACCAGATGTTTGTAAACAACAGTTGACCAACCCTATTGCACACGGGGCTCCGAAGCAGACAGAGGGTCGGTGCAGATATGATAAGAAAGGTGCATCGGAATAAAAGGCTGCAATTTGCATGGCAGTATTAGAACTGGATCACCGTTCACTGGAAAGTGGTCATCAGTCACATTTTCTGCCTCATTGAACGGATGGACATTGTTGTTTCAGGTATAAAACATTAGAGAACTAACGCCCTGCAGCCATTGCTGGAAGGACCCAAGCTACTGATGGCAGCATTATGGTCTGGGGACTTTCTCCCTGGCTTTCTCTGGGCCGCTCATCCATGTGGAAGGCACTCTGAACCAACTTGGTTCTGGATCCATCCTTGCAGATCACGTACAACCATAGATGCTGTCTGTCTTCCCTGGGCAAATGGGGTCTTCCAGCAAGATAGTGCAACATGTCACATGACTAGAAATGTCCAAGAATGATTGAAAAAGCACAACCAAAAGTTCCAAGTACTTTCCTGGCCCCCTAATTCCCCAAACCTGAACCCAAGTGAGCATGTGTGGACCGCCTCTATCCGCGTGTTCACGCTATGGATTCTCCCCCATGTACCCTCCGGCAACTGTGAGTTACACTGCAATCAGTATGGCTCCAGATACCTGAAACAACCTACCAGTACCTTCCTGAGTCATTTCCAGCCCATCTAGCCAATGTCCGTACAACACATGGTGGTTACTCCAGATATTAGCTGGTGGCCAATCTAGTGTGCCTCGACTCTGTATGTGACACTGCTGTACCCAGGGGAACTCGCCTAACAATTTATGGTGTGTGTCTTTAGTGGCACAAGCTGGGCACAAAAACAACATTTATGTGGATAGAAATGTCTAAATTCCTGAATTATCGGTGGGTTAAACATGCTCACTACTGGCAGCACCCCATTATAAAATGCTTAAGAGGTGTAATTTCAAAAAGGGAGTAACTTAAGTTGTTTTTTTTAATTTCAGCTGATGGCCACTGCAATTGTTGGCCAGTGCTGTGTAAATCTCCAAATTAGCCCTCAAATCAACACGGTGCTCTTTCAGCCCTAAACCCTGTCGTGTTTTCTAGCTAAAAATAAAGGGGTTTGCTAGTCATTTAACCCCTTGCAGTACTGATGACCTATCCTCAGGCCAGGTCATGAGTAGCTAATCAGCGGGAGTTATCGCCTGATCTCAGTCCTCACACTCATTGCAGCGGGACCGGATATCCGCATTGGGGTCACAGCGAGAAGTGTAATAGAAGGCTTAGCATGCAGTGGAAGAGATAAGGAAACGGCATATGACTGGGGACTGGGATAGAAAGGGTTAAAAAGCGAACGCAGCAGGGTGGGAGGAGTCTAGGACAGGAAGTGAAGAGGGAGAGGAGCGGAAGAAGACTAGAGAAGAAGACACGAGGAGAAGAAGGAGAGATCTGGAGCGGAGAAGACCTACAGTGCAAATAAGGCGAAAGAAAGCAAGGAAGACAGACTGTGAAACAAGAGGAGCCGAAGAGCAGGAGAGGCTTACAGAAAGGGTGCAGCGAGCAAGTCAGGCGCGGCAAGCAGGAAGAAGGAGAAAGAGCGGTCACGCCATCGGAAAGGAGAAGCCCCAAGATGGAGGACCTACAGGAGAGGATCCAGCAAGCGGTACAGCAGGGCGGCACCGGGTGGTTTGAGGAGCTGCTCGCTAACTGTTGCTCAGGATCGGAGTCCGGGATGCCAACGGAGCCGGCGGCACGGGAGCCAGCAACCGGGAGAGGAGCAGTGCAAGAGAGGGATGCCGGGCGAGGCCGCCCGAGGAGAAGAAAGAACCCCCCGGCGAGACTCAGTCCGAGTCCCGCCGCAAAGAGAGGCAGCCGGAAGATCAGTCGGGGAGGCGAAAGGCTGCGGGGAGCAGAGCGCGCCGGGAGGAAAATGGCGCCAATTTCAAACCGCGCGGCGGGAAGAACGCCAACGGAGGACGTGCAGTCACCACCAACCAGGAGTCCGCGACAAGAGGGAGGACATCCGGCAGCAGCGCGGGCATGCTCCAGTCCGGCAGAGCAGTGCATGGTAGGGCGCAGGACGGCCGAAGCGTGGTCACTACCAACCGGTAGTCCGCGGCAAGGAGGAAGGCGCACGACAGCTGAGGGGCGGTCACCACCAGCCGGTGGTCCGCGGGAGAGCGGAAGAGGAACGGCAGCGGCTAGGGCATACTCCGGCTCGTCGGATCTGCGCGCGGCTGGGCGCACGACTGCCATTCCCAGCATTGTGGATATACAAAGAGGAAGGAGAGAAGCAAGTGGAAGCATACAGCATGGCTGCAGGCACACCCAAGATGGCGGCGGTACCAGTCAACGGCTACAGGTAGGGTGGAGGGGATTAGTGCGCTGGCGAGGTTAGCGGCCGGGGGCCAGGGCCCTGTAGGACATAGCCGCAGCTTAGAAGCAGGGGGACAGTATAGCGCAGCCACTAGCACGGCAAGCAGCAGCGGCTGTAGATCAGCTAGCATGCACGGCAGCGACAGGGGTAGAGGGTATAGAACGGAGGATAGCGGTAGCGTGTTTTCGGACCGCACCCCCGAAAGAGCCCAGGTCCTTTGCGCCAGTGACCCCCTTTGCCTGCAGGGTACTGGCAGTCCGGCCCATCAGCAGCAACCCCTTCCCGCCCTTTACTACATATCCCCCCATAGCGGGCACAGCAATCAGGGGGTGCGCAGGAGCATCCGCTCGCAGCAGCCAGACATCAGGGTCCAAAGCTCACATAGGCGCTGCTACGTTAATCCGCGTTTTGTGCGGGCCCTCTCTCCTGCGGGGGGAGAGTCGTCTTATAGTAATGTCAGTCGCACCAGCAGCAATAGGCAAGGTCAGGGCGCCAAGTGCAGACAGAGGGAGAGAGCGAGGAGAGAGCGGTACTAGCGCAAGCGGGATAGCGAGCGGGGTAGGCTAGTGGTGGAGGCCAGCAGTGGGAGAGTTAGGGCAAGCAGAGAGAGCGAGGGCGACAGGTACATTGGTCCGGAGCAGCGGCACCAGCCGGAAACCTACCGCCACCCAGTGTTATCGCCAGCAACCTGTACAACCAGGGATTCCATACGCCCCACAAGGCGGGATGTTTCGCAAGAACGGCCGGAACTGGGTCATCTTGGAACAGAACAAAGGAGGAGGGCTCGAGAGGCTCCGCACGTGTCCGTTTGGCAGCCCTCGCCCGGCAGGAGCCCAGGAGGAGGGCCGGCAGGGACCACGCCCTTGGCATCGCCGGAGGTCGGTCAAGCCGGTGAGTCTTACTATTTAAATGCGTGGGAAAATGTGATGGATCTCGCTAAGGCGGCGGATAGCAGTGATTTGGTTAATGTGTTGAAATCGCTGTTGAGCAAAGTGGAGCGGAAGGAAGGGCCGTCAGGGTCCCGTGGGTCGTCAGGGGGCGTGGGCCCACCTGTGGAAAATGATGCTGGATGCTCAACAGCAGGTGGTGAGGCGGACCCCTTGGAGGGGTTAAGATACGTCGACTTGTTGTTTTGCGGTGTTGCCCCGTTAGGGGTCGGTTTGTCGGATGATTTACTGGAGAAAATTCGCAAAGGTGCTTATGTGGATATTTGGTCCTTGCTATCGGCGGACCACGTGATGGTTGATAAGGAGCGGGTGTCGGAGCGCGGCACGGATAAGAAGCCAAAAGTGGCAAAAACTTTTGGCAATTGGCTGCAAGCGTTCATGGTGTTGGCATATATTACATGCCAGCATCAGCCTAAAAAAGGTCCAGAGCTTATGGTGTACCTTAATACCATATTTAGCGCATACAAGTTACACGGCGGCACCGCCTGGTGGCGTTATGATGAAGATTTCAGACGCCAGGTATCGGGTGTAAGCCACATAAGCTGGGCGTCAAAAGCTACTGACGTTTAGATACAGCTTATTTTAGCGCAGCGTCTGCAAAGATCGTCCTTTCAAGGGGGAGCCGCGGGGAGCAGTCAACAGCCCCCTGCAGCCTCGCCAAGACCAAATGGCTCCTGTTGGCTTTACAACGAGGGCCATTGCAGGTTTTATCCACCTGCAAGTTCAGACATGAGTGCTCTGTCTGCGGGGGCCAACATACGGCGGTACGTTGCTTCAGAAAGCAGAGAGCGTCCGGCACAGGGGGCGGTGCCAGTGGAGCACCGAACACCGGTGAAAAGCAGATACCTGTTCCAGTGGCTAGACAAATACCACAGGAGGCAGGAAGCAAGAATTCTTAAACAGGGTTTTTCCGTCGGTTTTGTCATCCCCTTTTCTTTTCAGCCAGCTTCTACGGTGTGTCCTAATTTAAAATCGGCAACCGACAATTTAGAATTAGTGAAAGAGAAAGTGTTAAAAGAGGTAGAGCTGGGTCGTATGGTGGGCCCTTTTGCGGAACCGCCATTTGTTAATTTGCGGGTCTCCCCACTGGGGCTAGTTCCCAAGAAGGAGGCCGGCAAGTTCCGCCTGATACATCATCTATCCTTCCCAAAGGGGGACTCGGTGAATGATGGCATTTCAAAAGAACAAGCCTCTGTGGTTTACACTTCTTTTGATCACGCAGTGTTGCTAGTTAGAAAGGCGGGAAAGCGGGCTCAGTTAGCAAAAGCTGATATTGAGTCGGCTTTCTGGTTGTTGCGGGTCCACCCTGAGTGTTTCCATCTACTGGGGTGCAAAGTGGACAACCAATTCTTTTTTGATATGTGTTTACCGAAGGGTTGCTCCATTTCATGTTACTATTTTGAGCTTTTCAGCTTCTTCCTGGAGTGGATGCTAAGGTATGAAACGGGCATCTCATCGGTATCCCATTACCTTGATGACTTCCTGTTCATTGGTAGGGAGGCATCAGGTGTTTGCGGATTCTTGTTAGGCACATTTCGTGAGCTCATGCAACAGGCCGGGGTTCCGTTGTCGGAGGAAAAAACGATGGGACCAGTGACCAGGTTGACATTTCTCGGCATCGAGATCGACACTGAGGAAATGGTTTTTAGGTTACCAGTTGACAAAATAGCTTGGTTGCGACAGACGGTTAGAGAGGTAGCGCGCTGCAAGAAGGCCACGCTGCGCCAAGTTCAGGTCCTGATGGGTTTGTTAAACTTTACATGCAAAGTGATCCCAATGGGCCGCGTTTTTTCGCGAAGGTTATCACTGGCAACAGTAGGAGTTAAAGTGCCACACCATTTTATAAGGATCACTCAAGGAATCAGAGCTGATTTGCATATATGGAGTGTATTTTTGGAATCGTTCAATGGGCAAGTGGTGTGCCCTAAGGAAGAGTGGTTGGGTTCCGAGCTCGGTTTGTTCGCTGATGCAGCCGGTTTGATTGGTTTTGGGGTTATTTTCCGGAACCACTGGTGCAGGGAACCCTGGCCAGTATCCTGGTTTGAGAGGCAATGGAACAAAAATATCACGTTGTTGGAGTTTTTCCCACTGGTGGTGGCACTGGAGTTATGGGGAGAGGATCTCCAGGATCGGAAGATTTGCTTCTGGTCCGATAACTTGTCTGTGGTACAAACCATCAATAAGCAGTCTTCAGCTTCCCCGCCGGTATTGGCGCTTTTAAGGCACGTGGTGCTCCGATGTCTGCAAGGGAACATGTATTTAAGGGCAAAGCATGTGCCGGGGTATAAAAATCAAGCAGCTGACGCACTCTCTCGTTCGCAGATGGAGCGGTTCAGGGAGCGGCACCCACAGGCGGAGGCCGAGGGGGTACGCTGCCCGCTTTCCTTATGGAGTCTGGCAGAAGAGAGCTGCTGAAGCTAGTGGAGACATCGGTGGCAGTTGCGACATGGAGGAAATACAATGCGGTCTGGCAGACGTGGTTGACGTTTGCTGGGGGTAGCATGGCGAGTGGCGATAGCGCTCGCGCGGCCACTTTGGATATGTTAGCGTCAATGTGGAATAAGCGGGCGTCGGTGGATGCAGCTAAAAAACACCTGTCAGGTGTGGCATTTTTATTGAAGTTACATGGTTTCGAAGATGTGACCAAAGGTTTTGTTTTTCACCAAATTGTTCGGGGTTGGAAGAAGGATAAGGGCCGGGTTGATGCCCGCTGTCCTATAACCTATCCGGTGTTGTGTAAATTGTTGGACAGTCTAGAAACCATATGCATAAACGGTTCGGAAACATTTTTGTTCAGGTCGGCATTTTTGCTCGCGTTTTTCGCGGCGTTAAGGATCGGGGAAATAGTTCCAGTGAGCAGGAATAAAGCAGGTGGTCTGCTCTGGAATGATGTGATTGTGGTGGATCAGTCATTACGCTTGCGGATAAGAAAGTCTAGGACAGATGTGTACGGCAGGGGCGAGTGGGTAACAATTAGCAGACTGGGTGCGCAGTGGTGCCCAGTTGACACGGTAGCACATTATGCGGCTACCAGGGCCCAGGGCGAGCAATTTTTGGTTCACGCCTCGGGTCTCCCCCTCACCCGTTTTCAATTTTCAGCAGTGCTTCGGTCATCCTTGCGGTCGGCGGGTTTTGATCCATCGGAGTTTGGGACGCACTCGTTTAGAATCGGAGCGGCCACCTCGACAGACATGGGCGGCATGAACGAAGAAGGTTTAAAAAGACTAGGCAGGTGGAATTCGCAAGCATATAAATCTTATGTGAGGCCGGATCTGATGGTCGGTGATGTTCGCTAGTTTCCTAATTTCGCTAATTTTTTCGTTACTTGAGAGCGGTTTTTCCCTGTGTATATCTTCGCAAAATTTTTTGTTACTTGAGAGCGTTTTTTTTCCTGTGTATTCCTTTTTGTTTTTCTCAGCCGCGGAGCCGTGGAAGGTGTGCATCGTGGGCCATTCTTACATTTATTGGGCACAAAAGAGGGCAGCAGTGCGGCCATTAGGAGAGAACTTAGGCCTAACCGGAACATCTGTAACCTGGCATGGAGTACGGGGATTACGATGGCCAGACATGCTGAAGCTGGTAACAGACATAAGCAGGCGTACCCCCTGGAGAGTGGTGTTGGTCATTCACGCGGGGGGGAACGACCTGGGTAAGATGAAGACACGGGACCTTTTGGCTATTATGAAGCAGGACATTTTGCGTTTCCGTGATTGGAGAGGAGCTAGAGATTTGGGGGCAATAGATAGAGTGAGGAGGTTGGTCAACATGAAAATGTCACAGTTCGTTCACTCTATCGGAGGTTTGGCGGTTCGACACTTGGAGTTAGAAGACAAGGAAAAAGGGGCATTGAGAGAGGACGGGGTCCACCTCAATGATTTAGGTCTAGATACGTTTTTATCAGGCTTGCAGGATGGCGTAGAGGCAGCCTTAGCTAGGGTTGGTGGGGTGGGACGGACTGAGCCGCAGCGGTACGGCACATCCCGTGTGGCCCGGAATTAGTCCATGCTGGATAGGGATAGGAGAGGAAGGTTTGCAAGCCGGAGGATCGGGGCTTACGAACGTCCTCGGGGACGGTTTGCGGACTCATAAAGTTAACCTTCGTACAGCATGGATAGGGTTTTGATATTAAAAGTTATTAATAATGTGTTTATCATATGTTAAGTTAATAAAGCTGTGGCCTACCCCACACTTATACAGCAAGAAGTTTCAGACATGTTTTTGTTTAGATAAGTGAGCAGCTTTGGTAAGTTGGTGTCCCCAGTCTAGCATGCAGTGGAAGAGATAAGGAAACGGCATATGACTGGGGACTGGGATAGAAAGGGTTAAAAAGCGACCGCAGCAGGGTGGGAGGAGTCTAGGACAGGAAGTGAAGAGGGAGGGGAGCGGAAGAAGACTAGAGAAGAAGACACGAGGAGAAGAAGGAGAGATCTGGAGCGGAGAAGACGCCCGCCCACCCACCCGGAGGTTTTCGGGATATCAAGGATAAAGGACTGTATTAGGAGGTCGTTTTCGGAAGTTGTCACAGCTAGTGCTTAGGCCCGGATTTAGTCCATGCTGGATAGGGATAGGAGAGGAAGGTTTGCAAGCCGGAGGACCGGGGCTTACGAACGTCCTCGGGGACGGTTTGCAGACTCATAAAGTTAACCTTCGTGCAGCATGGATAGGGTTTTGATATTAAAAGTTATTAATAATGTGTTTATCATATGTTAAGTTAATAAAGCTGTGGCCTACCCCACATTTATACAGCAAGAAGTTTCAGACATGTTTTTGTTTAGATAAGTGAGCAGCTTTGGTGTCCCCAGTCTTGCTCCAACTAAAAATCAATCAGAACTATACCTTCTATAGCACTTTTGGCTCTGAACCCAATGTGGATGGAGCTGTTAATATCCAGCCTGCTGCAGTAAGTGTGGCGGCTGGGATCAAGTGATAACCGGGGGTCCTGAGTGGCATATCCCTGCCAATTAGGAGCTACAGTATAATAATTAGACAGCGGTCTCTTCACAGTGGCGCAAACTGATCACAAAATATTTGGTACTGAAGTCTGTAGGTCAAAAATGTTAATATTCACTTTGCATCATCATCTGCGCATTCATTTCCAGGAAACAGCTGGGGGGGTTAAAATGCTCACTAAACCCCTGGCTGAATTCTTGGAGGGTGGTAGCTTCCAAAATGAGGTCTTTCTGTGAAGGGTGGTTTCTTCTTATATCTCAAGGCCTCTGCAAACCTAAAATGGTGGGTGAAAAACATCACAATAAAACATGCCCCGAAATCTGTAATGTGCTCCTACATTTCTGAGGCCTGTGTTGGAGTCGTGTTCCACACTAACGCCACATGTGGAGTATTTTTTAAAAGTGCAGAATCGATAATAACTATTGAGCTTTGTTTCTCTGATATTCTGATGTGTTACAGAAAAAAATGGTTAATTATGGAAAACCTGCCAATAAAAATTCACCTCCACCTTCTACGAAACACTTAAAGGGTTAACAGACTTCCTAAGAAACCTTTCAGATGGGACGGCATTGTTCGCAGAACGCATCACTGATGCAGATTTTGTCAATTACTGTGGACTTTGTTTTTAACAGCAGAGTGTGTTCTACGGAACGTCTTGCATTTTATTCTGTGGACTTTAATTGCAGAATTATATCTCCATTATGTTAGAAATCCGCAACAGCAATTCCTTAAGACGTCCTTAATGCTGCAGCAGCAATCTTTTTAGAATTTAATCTTGCGGCTTTAAAGTAAAGACATGCAGATTTTAACAGCCCCATAGGGATAGCATTGTGATGCAGAAATGTCCGCGCTCGTATGAAAGGTCTCTAAATGCCATTTTGAAAGCTTTGAGGCTTGTAGTTTTTAAAATGGGTTAATTTATTAGCATTTCTAATACGAGGGGCGTTCATGAAAGATTTCCCCTGACCCACTCCCCATAGACTGAGAGCAACGAAACTTGTCGCAGTTATTAGCCCTTCTCTACATCGGTGCCACATAGGGACACACAGTTGACAGGTTGCTCCACGTTGTGACTTCAGAAATCAAAGTCTCATCATCTGGAAAATGCTTGCCCTTCAAAAATGAGTTCATTGTTGGAAAGAGGTGAAAGTCCGATATTGCGAGGTCGGGTGAATAAGGGGGATGCAGTGGAATTTCCATCTAGGCAATATGTGAGTTGTGAACTGGGGCATCGTACTGCAGTGCTACCCTTTGCTAGGAAATCCATGAAGACTGCTCCGTGCTGGTCCCAAAAGACTGTGAGCATGACCTTGCCTGCCGAGGGTTGGGCACGTGCCTTCTTTGGAGGTGGTGAGTCATTGCAGCAACTGGACTCTAATCTCCGGATCATAGTGATGGACCCAGCTTTCATCCTTTGTGATCAGTCTGTTGAAAAGTCCTCCTGGTTTCCATGGCACATCGTCAAAAGAGCCTGGGAGCATTTCACTTGTTCCTGCTTCTGGAAAGGTGTGAGCAGCCTGAGAGCCCAGCGATACCTTATGCATGTGAAGATAGTTTTGGATGATTTTTTTCCATGGACCCCACACTATTCCTGACATTATGTGATAGGTTGCGCCTGGTGGAGTGGAGATGAAAATCCCCCCAAAATAGTTGCGTCCTCAATGCCAAAATAGGCCATGGCCTTGAGGGGTTATTGAACGCCCCTCGTATATAGTCTACTCAAAGCCACTTCATAACTTAATTGGTCCTTTCAAAACAGATTTTTTTTGGACAGCTTCTTTAAAATTATAATAAATTGTTGCTAAACTTATAAGCCTTTGTAGCCCCGAAAAAAACAAAAGGACATTAATGAAATCATGCCAACACGAGACAGACAAATGGGAAATGTTATTTAGCAGCTATTTTATATAGTATTAGGCCGATTCACACAAGCAATACGCAGAGAACAGAACCCATTGATTTCCCGTCTGTATATATTCCAGCGCATTCTGGTCATGCAAAAAAGGGGTTGCGCAAATGAACACAAAATACACTCAGAGGTGCGAGAAACACTGCGTAATTATTCAGGAAAAAGAACCCGGAACTCATCACACTAATTAAATATTTCCATTCCATTGCTTTTTATTGAAATACACCTGCTCTTTTGCATGGAAGAAGGTAGAGAAAATACGCCAAAGCGCGTGCAAAATATCATTGCTCATTCTGCACATACATTTAACTTATGCGTGCACAACTACACATACGCTCGTGTGATGGCGGTCTTATTGGTAGAAAACTTCTAATTTTGTGAAAGTTACAGTTTTTTCTTACAAAAAAATGCAAAAAATAGAAAACAAAATGTACCACTAGGGGCGCTATTACTCATGCACTAGCAGTCATTGGTACTTGAGGTGTACTGATAATTGCCGGACTGAACTTGTTCACACACCTGTTTATACCGGCAGATATATCGCTGCTCGTTCAAAGGAGAATCGTTCATTCTTTCCCAGTCGCTGTATAAGTGAATGAGAGGGAGAGAATGAGCGCTGTTTAACCAAACAAGGGCCAGTGGTCAGAACTCAGAGATGAAGCCGCGTCACCAAGGCCAAAACTAGCTGCGGGGGAATGGAGGCTGCGCCTGGTAGACGTGCCTGCAGCCCCCTCACCTCATTACTGGGCTGCCTATTATAGCCGGGCTGGTAGTGATGTCACTGGAAGGGGCGGGGACTACAGGATGGGAGATGGTAAAGGACCTGTGATGATGTCATGACCATGTGACCAGTCACATGTGTGGGAGGAGTTTCTTGAAGTTCTCTCCTGATGAGGTCAGCAGGTAGTAGAGGTGTGTGCGCTGCATGAGTCTGTGCATTGGGCTGTATGACGGTCAGTCCAGGTCAGTTAGAGGTAACCGTCCGTGTGTCAGTACTGCGGCGGCTGCATTTATCTCCTGGCGTTAGTTGCGCCTCGGATACCAGTTTGTCGGATGTGGAATGAATCGCATATTGGAGAAATAGATAAAATCCCGGTTCTTCATGGCTAATCTTTGCTGCGGATGTTTTGCTGTGATGGTCCGGAGGTATTTTGGTCCTCCAGCTGCACCGTAGTTATTGCAGACAATGTGCAGCACTGATATTAGTTGCAGTTCCATCACTGGTGGTTACAGTTCTTGGATGCGGTGTATTATTAGGGGGATGCGGTGTATTATTAGGGGGGTGCGGTGTATTATTAGGGGGTTATGTGCTCTGACCGCCCTCGTCGGGGCTCCCATGTACACTGCCTGCCTAATACTGTGTATACACGGCTGCTCCGCCCCGTATGCAGCCAGCTGCAATGTTCTGGATGTTCTGACATCTTTCTGCAGGGACTTTATCTAAATATCTGAATACTTAAAGGGGTTTTCCAGGTGGCGCCAGCTGTCAGTGCCGGGATAAACCGACACCTGTAACTGCAGGCAGACACCTTAATGACATCAGTGAGACCTGCGCCTGCAGTCACAAGCGCCGACCACTATACAGGGATCGGAGCACGCGGCTTCCACTTTAGCCCCATTGTATCCCGGCTTTGATGTGTGACCCTGTACTCACTATATAACGGGGACAATGGGCTAATATGTCATATTATGGTCAGTAATCTGTAAATAAGACATCTCCATTGCACGCTGTCACTAATCCTCTATAATCCCCTAGTAGTGAGACACTTCATGGAAGATGTTCTCCTCAGGTTCCTTAGGTACTGGACTCTCACAGATAAAGACGATGGTCCTTTCCATCAATGACCCACCAAGGATGGAGAAGGACAGAGACCACATGGCTGCCCGGATATTAGACCTCACCATGGAGATCATCTACTGGATAACTGGGGAGGTGAGAGCTCCACATGATGTCACTCTTCTCTCTAGTAACAAACAGGGGAATGACAGGAAAGGTGAAGGATTCTTAGCCTCCATGTAGTGATCAGTGTCTCACCATCCACAGGATTACACAGTAGTGAAGAAGTCTTTTGGTGAGTGTGTGACCCCTCATGTGTCAGGAGGACGGAGCCGGACCCAGAGCCCCATCGCCGAGCCTTCACCTCATTCACTGATACATGAGCAGAAGATCCTAGAACTTACCCACAGGATCACTGAGCTGCTGACCGGAGAGGTGAGCGCTGCTGGGAATGGGGGACATTATATAATACCGCCAAGGAAGGAGTCTGGAGGATGATGGTATATTGTGTGTGTCAGGTTCCTATAAGGTGTGAGGACATCACTGTCTATTTCTCCATGGAGGAGTGGGAGTATCTAGAAGGACACAAGGATCTGTACAAGGACGTCATGATGGAGGATCAGCAGACCCTTACATCACCGGGTAAGAGGAGACCTTTCTTTATTGTAGGGTACAGTTTTGAGCGTCAACTAGTCTCGCCATCATCTTATCATCAGATATATAATGTATTCAGTCTCTCTGCTTATTTCCTATAGATGGATCCAGTCAGAGAAATCCCCCAGAGGGATGTCCCAGTCCTCTAAATTCCCAGGATTGTCCAGAGAAAAAGGAAGAGGAAGAGGAACATGTCCCACCGAATCATCAGGTAGATGAAGATGAAATTTGTGCAAATCTTCTACAGACAGATAAATGAAGATTTCTACCACCCAAGTGCAATGCGTTTTTTAGTTTTTAACCTTAAAACAACATTCAATTTCCACGTGCGTGATAATGTCACGTGCATTTTTTTTTTTTGCAAACCACATTGCAAGCACAAAAAAAAAATTGCAGTTTTACAAGTGTGATGTCGGTTGGAGTTTTTCGGACTGATATCTCTTACCCGTATAAATACAGCCTCAAGCTGATAATCATGTTGGTGATTGTAATTCCTCACCTATCAGCTGCCTCTTTTTGTCCGACGGCTCAACAGCTTACATGTTATTCTGCCTCCATAGTGTTGTCAGTAACAGTCCTGATCCTTCGTCCAGAGATAACCTTCTCTATATCGAGAGATTCAGCACCGGCCATCAGCTCCTCTTATGATTGAAAAAGAAAAGGGTTCTACAGGTAGTATGTGATGTCACAGACTACAGGGGGCGCACTAGGACAAAAACATCCAACACATTAATGAGCAATTTGGTTTCCTTCATATGTAGTCTCTGAAGGAGAGAAAAAAATTCCGCAGAAACACATTGGGTCTTTTTGTTCCGATGTGTTTCATCAGATTTTTGTTTTCATGGAGAAAGTGATTTCCGACCGTTGGGATAATTACTGTTACTGACAACACCATGGGGGCAGACAGAAACATGTAAGCTGCTTCACGGGCCGCTCTGTCAGACAAACCATGGCGATTAGTATGTGAGGAGCTACAAGCACCAACTTGATCAGTTTCTGTCTGTTGGAGCTCCAGAGTCTTTTTGTGGTAAATTAGAGCTCAGTTTTGTATCTTCTGACAAACTATTTAGGACAACTGATTTATTGGAAGCGACATATTTAAGAGAGCGCAAGCAGTGCTGTTTAATTCTGTATTTATATTGGTGCCATGGTAGGCGGCACCGCCCATTTGTGGCACTCCACTTTATTGGATACAACTAGAAGGTACCGCCAATGTTTTGTAATATTTGATCCTTGGTTGAATGTTGATCCAGTTTGATCCCCACTTGAGCAGATCCTTCTCCTTTATGGGCAGATTGGTTCCTGTCGTCGAGGGGTTTTCCACCTCTGTCTGGATATAAGATAATGTGGGGCCTTTTACTTCTTTGTCATCTCTTTACTTTGCAGGAAAGTTCTGGTGGAGCGATGAGTGGCCTCGATAATCCCATATCAGTGTCAGTGAATGGTAAGAGAGTTTCATCATCCTTACATAGTAATATGTGCCCCCCCCCCCCCCCACCTTCTCCTCTGAAAAGGACACTTTAAGGAGAGTCCGTGGACCAGAGCAAGACAAATGACTTCCTGATTCTGGCAAAATCTATACAAAGAAATCGTTCATTGCTGATGACAGAAGGGACAAAAGGCTTTAATAATCACTTATGAAAAACCCTATGAACTCTCCATGTAGCTGGCAAATCCAGTTCATAAGCAAGCAGATTTACTACCCGCGTGATGACAAAGGGACCCACATAACACGGCGCCAGTTTCAAAGACGGAACCTTCAATTTGAGATTTCTAGAAGACAAATATACCTTCTGTCCCATCCTGTAAGGTTCAGATACTGACAGACTCCTCCCACTACGCAACTGAATACGAGCCCCCAGTGCTTCCAGGTTCTTCTGTACTTCCTTCCATACCCCCTGCAGCACATCTGTTGTGACATCAGCTGCAGGACAGGCAGACGGAGTAGAAATAGCTGTAAGGAAGCGACCATATACGCAAAGGGATGAAGATACCCCAGGGGAAGAACGAGTACGGTTGTTTAGCGCAAACTCTGCCAACGGTAGGAATTTTTCCCACTGATGAGCCTTTTCACTAGCAAACAACCATAAATTTTGCACTAAATCCTGGTTGTTCCACTCAGTCAGACCATTAGTCTACGGGTGGAATGCTGACGAGAAGGAAAGCGATGCTCCCAGGTTTCTATAGAAGGCTCGCCAAAATTAAGCAACAAACTGAACACCGCGATCAGATACGATGTTCTCGGGAACCCCATGTACACAAATGATTTCTTTTACAAAAATCTTGGAGAATTCTATCGCAGAAGGTAGCTTCTTTAACGCCACGAAATGTGCCATCTTTGAGAAACGGTTTACAACAACTAGGATAGTGGTGAACTTCTGAGACTCAGGTAGATCGGTTATAAAATCTACCAATAAATGCGACCACGTATGAAAAGGCACCGGTAACGGTCTCAGAGGTCCCTCCAGATGCCGACGACGACTTTTACCGCATGCACAGACAGAGCATCCGTTAACAAAGTTGCGGATCTCTGGAGACATGCCTGGCCACCAGTAGTGTCTAGTACAAAGATCCAGAGTCCCCTGAGCCCCCGGATGGCCTGCGAGAACAGATGAGTGAGACTCTTCAATGACTCTGAGATGCAAGGTCTCTGGCACAAACCATCTGCCCTCCGGCACCCCCGAGGGAGCATCCTGTTGACAATTTTGTAGATGAGGAATGAGATCAGATTCTACAGCTGCCACCACCACCCCAGGTGCCACACATGTGAGTCCCAGTCTGGGGAGTACACCAGAATGTCATCGGGATATATGACCAAAAATACCCCCAGGAAGTCGTGGAAGAACGCGTTCATAACACAGCGGGGCTATTACAAAGTCCGAAGGGCATGACTAGACATTCAAAATGCCCGAACGAGGTGTTGAACGCGGTTTTCCACTCATCTCCCTTTCAGATGCGAATTAAATTGTAAGCCCCCCTTAAGTCCAATTTGGAAAACCAGTGGGCCCCTACCACCTGATTCATTAAATCAGGAATCAGGGGCAAGGAGCACTGGTTCTTCACTGTAATTTTATTCAAAGCCCGATAATCCACACAAGGCCTCAATGTCCCATCCTTCTTCTTTACAAAAAAGAGACCTGCCCTGGCAAGGGAACTGGACGGCCTGATATGTTGTTTGGCCAGAGACTCTGACATATAGGACTTAAGGGCTTCGTGCTCACACCCAGACAAATTGAAAATGGCTCCCTTAGGGATGGGACTGTCGAGGATCAAATCAATACCACAGTCCCACTCCCTATGGGGAGGCAAAGTCTCAGACAGTCTCTTGGAAAATACATCATGAAACTCAGAAAAATACTTAGGAATAAGTATGGTATCTGCTGAACACATGGATAAAGTAGCTAAGTGACTATGACAGGAGAACCCCCAATGTGTCAATTCCCGAGTGGACCAATCAAATCGGGGATTGTGCAGTGCCAACTATGGCATACCATGCACTACATCAAAGGACATCCTTTCCATTACCAAGAACAACAGATTCTCAGAATGGAGAACACCCACAGTGAACTGTAACATGGGAGTCCTCCATTGTACAACCCCTGCAGACAGAGGGGTAGAATCAATACTAGTGAAGCGTATGGAAATTTTTAACGCCAAGAATTCAGTCATCAGAGGTCTGACAAAACTTAAACTATCAAATTGGCGGCAGCACCCAAATCAATAAAAGCTTGACCAGACCAAGTGAAATTCCAGAAGCCAATCTGACAAGGCACCAACAATGTAGGGAGTACCTAACATAGTAACATAGTATGTAAGGCTGAATGAAGACAATGTCCATCTAGTCCAGCCTGTCTATCCTCCTGTGTTGATCCAGAGGAAGGCAAAAAACCCCAAGGGCAGAAGCCAATTAGCCCTTTTGGGGAAAAAAATTGCTTCCCGACTCCCTAATGGCAATCAGACTGTTCCCTGGATCAACCCCTAATAGTTCCTACCTGCCTATATACCCGGATTGACAATTAAACTAAGATTTATATGATATCCTATAATGTCCTTCCTCTCCAGAAAGACATCAAGTCCCCTTTTAAACTCCTCCATGGATTTTGCCATCACCACTTCCTCCGGCAGAGAGTTCCACAGTCTAACTGCTCTTACAGTAAAGAATCCCCTTCTATGTTGGTGATGAAACCTACTTACCTGTGATCCTAGGCGATCCTCCCAAAGATCGCCTAGGATCTGAAGTTTTCCGCCGGTTCAGATTGATGTTGCAGACGCTTCTGAGGACAGGTCGCTACACGATGTCCGGCTTTCCCACAATAGAGGCAGAGGCGACAAGTCATCCGGAACCATCGCCGTTCCTCGGGACTTAGCTGATCCACTTCCATAGGCTCGGCACCAGACGTTCGCATAGGAGAAGGGGGGAGTGGGTCTGCCGGATTCCCTAGCCTTACAGGCCTGACGTTCCTCTTTTCTAGATCTCAGCCTCCTGTCAGCTTTGACCGCCAATTCCATTGCATCAATGAGTGTCAAGAGAGCGGGATGAGAAATCAGTAGATCCTTGACAGCGTCAGAAAGACCCAACAAGAACCCATCTTTAAGGGCGCTATAGTTCCAAGTGGTTTCACCTGCATACAGTCTAAATTTAGAGCAATAGTCCTCTACCCACTGCTGCCCCTGACGTAGAGACATAAGATGAGATACCGCCAATCCCACCAGGTCCGGCTCATCAAAAATACCTCCAAGATCCTTAAAAAACCAAATCAACCGACTGCAGGCAAGCCGAATTCTTGGGCAAGGAGTAGGCCCATGTCTGGGGGAAACCCCGAAGGACATAATCAATCCAACTTTCTGAGATTCTAAGCCGGAGGAGAGGGGTCGCATCCGAAAATACAATCTACATTCCTGCTGAAAAACAAAAAACTTGCTCCTCTCCCTCAGGGCTCGGGAATAGAAGGGGCGGTAGAAACATGCACTAACTCCCGCTGTTCCTGGTCCACTATACGACCGGACAGGTGTTGGATCACAACCACTAAATCCTGCAACTGACTTGCAAGGGTACTCATGGCCTCCAGTGGAGAGCAATTTTAAGGGCCAGTTATTATGTTATGGTATACTACCCTTGATATGCCAACTCGGGTACCTAGATCTCACCCACAACCCCTGTCCCTGCCTGCTTGCCTCCACTCCTGGCTAACCCCAGGCGGGCAACTGGGCGGCGGTCCCTACTCTCACTAGGGACCGAAAAGGGATGCTGGCGTACCTGGATGAAAAGGGTATAATACCGACAGAAAAGGCAGATGTAATTAACTAACACGAACAATACTAAGCAGAACTGAGGCAGATGGAAAAACCTGGCGGACAATAGCAAAGTATAGCAGACAAAATGACAGAGGCAGGAGACCAACAGAGGCAGACTAGCTAGCACACTGAGGGAAACCAATAACTGGCAGTGATTGCAAGTCTCTGCCCGACCTTTAAACAAAAGCCTCCGCCCAGGGGCGGGGAGAGGGAGACAGCCAACTCCCAACAGAGCATAATAAAAGGGAGCTCGTGCACGGCAGCTGCACTAACAGATGCGCGTGTGCACGGTGCCGCATGCCACCAGCACCATGCCGGCCAGGCACCCGTGCCCCCGGCAGCCGAATAACAAGCTGGGGGTATGTGCCCCATCTGCAGGACCCCGCACACCGCCGCCCCGGGAGGACTAGCAACTGCCGCATGGTAACAATAACAGTATTAAACTCGGCACAACGATCAACTGCAAAATCTATTTAACCTCTAAAATATGTTTCTACCTTGTGAAACTACAGCTACCAGTTTAACCTGAAGCATGGAAATGTATCATGGGAGTTGTCTCACAAACAAGACTTGCATCGCACATCACTGCTGCAGACTATACAGTAGACTCCAGAACTGTTCAGTCAGAGGCAGAATAGATAGTGAGCGATTTATAGGTGACTCTATAGACTTTTTCTTCTGCATCCACCCCAGATTTCCATGGCAGTTTGTTTCAGCCCTCACCAACTTTATATAGTAATGTCACTATGCAACGGCCGAGCTGAGTGCGCGAAAGTGTGGGAGACCACAGGGATTGAAAGATGGTTGTCACGGTTTGCTCTGCAATCTCTCCCAACAACTGTGCTCTGCTCTCCTTTGCTTTGAAATAACCCTTGTAGAACACTTAGATTTGCAGCGCTAGAAGAGCAATTTCAAGTTGCAGCATCACAGAAGAATTTGGGAGTACAAATTTATGGTCATGTTTGATACTTTTAAGAATGGAATGAACCTTAGCCCGGGATTCTTGCATACGTGAAAAATATGAAAGGTCTGAAGGAGGTCAAGAGGGATGTCCTCCTCCGAATGATAATTTTTTTTGCTTTAAAACCTCAGAAAAATCCAGACCTTGACTTGTCATGTTGCCATCCACTAGGTGGTGCAGCATCTCCTTCCATGTGCAAGTTGAAGGAAAGATAAAACTGTCCTGAACTCAGTGGACTGATTTACGATGTACGTCTCTACTCTGTTTGTCTGTTTAAGTTTTAAGTGCAAAACAGTCTCAAATTTCTGTGTGAACATTTATTTAGATCAACAGGAATGTGTTCCCCCTCCCCTCTGCATCTGTATGTTATAATTATGTGCCATCCAAACTAGTTTCATTCAATAGCCTGACAAAGGGGGTGAGATATCCCTGAAAGCTTGCTTGCTGTAATATAACACATTTTTGTTAGCCATTAAAAGGTTTCATATCTACAAGATTACTTGGTATCTCTCACTGACAGCACTCACACATTGCTCTTCTGACTAACATGATACCAAACCTTTTTTTCGTTTTTTTTTTTTAGACTGACATCTCTGGCAGAAAATAACATTGTCTACCCTAAGCATTGTCCTGTATTTAATGATATTAATTTTTCCTTCACTCCTGAACAAATTTCCATGCCCCATCCATGATGTTGCTACTACCATGATTCACTGTGGGTGATGGGAAGTGTTGAATTTGCGCCACACATAACATTTATCATCATGGCCAGAGATGCTTCTTGCATGTGTTGGGGGAGTCTGTCATATGTGGATATTTTTTCTGGACCCTATTCCATAAAGACCCACTCTGTGAAGGGGTCCTAGGGGCACATACGATTTTCATGGAATTTGACAAAAATTTTGAATCGTTCTTGTTTATTAACATTGTGATATATATGGTCTATAGAGAAAAAACAGTCACATCCTCTACTAGGAATTAGTTTATGAAAGGTCCGCTGACAAAGTACTTACAAACACTATGATTTGTTGGTGAGTACTTTGGTCTTCCATCACTGCAAGTACATGTGCTTTACTTAAATCATAACCATTCTGCTTTATTGCACCCTAACTTTGCTTTAAATGCATTTCCTTGCTTGCTTACTATTGTCTTAATAAATCTTGATTGCTTAAAGGAGATGTCCCGCGCCGAAACGGGTTTTTTTTTTTTTTAAACCCCCCCCCCCGTTCGGCGCGAGACAACCCCGATGCAGGGGTTAAAAAAACCACCCGCACAGCGCTTACCTGAATCCCGGCGGTCCGGCGTCTTCATACTCACCTGCTGAAGATGGCCGCCGGGATCCTCTATCTTCATGGACCGCAGGGCTTCTGTGCGGTCCATTGCCGATTCCAGCCTCCTGATTGGCTGGAATCGGCACGTGACGGGGCGGAGCTACACGGAGCTACACAGAGCCCCATAGAGAAGAGGAGAAGACCCGGACTGCGCAAGCGCGGCTAATTTGGCCATCGGAGGGCGAAAATTAGTCGGCACCATGGAGACGAGGACGCTAGCAACGGAGCAGGTAAGTATAAAACTTTTTATAACTTCTGTATGGCTCATAATTAATGCACAATGTACATTACAAAGTGCATTATTATGGCCATGCAGAAGTGTATAGACCCACTTGCTGCCTCGGGACAACCCCTTTAATAAAAAGTCAATTGTTTAGTTTTGGAAAATAAGACATTTTTGCTTTCTTTAACAGATGAAGATTGGATAAGAGGCTCCCATGGACATCTCAATGTATCTCTTTATCAGGAAGAAGATACCACACAAATAAATTCAGTAACTTCTAATGTACCCTTAGTGCTTCAGACTAGCGATTTATTTTCAGATGCTCCTGGTCACAATCAACCTTCATCTAACCAATCGCTGATTAACAAACCTAGACCTGTTCATGCACAAGACGAACTATTTCAATGTGGGAAGCCTTTTAAAAGGAAATCTAAACTTTCTTTTCATAACAGAAATCCTAGCAATGAAAGGCCATTTTCATGTTCAGAATGTGGCAAATGTTTTAAACAGAAAGCAAATCTTGTGGGGCATCTAAGAACTCACACAGAGGAGAGGCCTTTTTCATGTTCAGAATGTGGGAAATGTTTTAGAGAAAAATCTAATCTTGTGGGACATCTACGAATTCACACACAGGAGAAGCCATTTTCATGTTCCATCTGTGGGAAACATTTTAGACAGAAATCGATTCTTTTTAAACATCAGAGAACTCACACAGGCGAGAAGCCATTTTCATGTCCTGAATGTGGGAAATGTTTTAGTTGGAAATCGCATCTTGTGGAACATCTAAGAAGCCACACAGGAGAAAAGCCATTTTCATGTTCAGAGTGTGGCAAATGTTTTAAAAATAAAACAAATCTTGTAGTGCATCTACGAACTCACACAGAGGAGAAGCCTTTTTCATGTTCAGAATGTGGGAAATGTTTTAGACAAAAATCAGGTCTTGTGGGACATTTAAGAATTCACACAAAGGAGAAGCCATTTTCATGTTCAGTCTGTGGGAAAAGTTTTAGACAGAAATCGATTCTTTTTCAGCATCAGAGAACTCACACAGGGGAGAAGCCATTTTCATGTTCAGAATGTGGGAAATGTTTTAGCCAGAAATCACATTTTGTGGCACATCTAAGAAGTCACACAGGGGAGAAGCCATTTTCATGTTCAGAATGTGGCAAATGCTTTAGCCAAAAATCAAATCTGGTTAATCATCTGAGAACTCATGCAGAGGAGAAGAAATTTTCATGTTCAGAGTGTGGGAAAAGTTTTAGACAGAAATCGATTCTTTTTAAACATCAGAGAACTCACACAGGAGAGAAGCCATTTTCATGTCCTGAATGTGGGAAATGCTTCAGTTGGAGATCATATCTTGTGGAACATCTAAGAAGCCACACAGGAGAAAAGCCATTTTCATGCTCAGAATGTGGCAAACGGTTTAGTCAAAAATCAGATCTTGCTAAGCATCAGAGAACTCACACGGGGGAGAAGCCTTTTTCATGTTCAGAATGTGGGAAATGCTTTAGAGAAAAATCAAGTCTTGTGGGACATCTAAGAATTCACACTGAGGAGAAGCCATTTTCATGTTCAGTCTGTGGGAAAAGTTTTAACCAGAAATCTACTCTTCTTAAACATCAGAGAACTCACACACGGTAGAAACTATTTTCAAGTTCAGAATTTGGAAAATGATTTTTTAACAAAACCTGTATATGGTTAATCATCTGAAAACTCACATGGAGGAGAAGAAATTTTCATGTTCAGAATGCGGGAAAAGTTTTAGTCAGAAATCAATTCTTCTTAAACATCAGAGAATTCACATAGGGGAAAAAACATTTTCATGTCGGAATGTGGGAAATGTTTTTGTTGGAAATCAAATCTTGTTGACATTTAAGAAGGCACACAGGAGAAAATCCATTTTCATGCTCAGAATGTGGAAAATGTAATAGCTAAAAAGCTGATCTTGTTGAGCATCTAAGAACTCACAGAGGAGAGAAGCCGTTTTCATGTTCAGAATGTAGTAAATGTTTTAGCCAGGAATCACATCTTTTTCACATAGAAATTAAGTCTTGTAGAACATAAAAAGGCACACAAAGGAGAAACCATACTCCTGTTCACAATGTAGAAATCGATTTTAACTAAATGTCGGTTCTTGTGGGACATTTAAGATGTCGCATAGAGGAAAAGCCATCTTTATATTCACAATGTAGAATATCTTCTTCCTGTACACACATATGGGAGCACTAGTATAAAAAAAAAGATGCAGTGGCATAAATAAAAGGAAACTCCGGTGGCCCCCTAACACAAATTTAGAAACCATAAAACTTTCACATCCCTTATCAATTAACTATTTACGTATTTACTCCCCTATCCATCTTGTACTGGTATTATTTTAAGTGCAAATTAATCACACCAGGTCTGTGTCTGTTCATATGTATGTATAAATGCATATTTCCTCAGATCTACTCCATACCCCTGAGGAAGAACGCTGTGTAGGTTTGAAAGATCTTTATAACATCATGTATTTTTGTTAGTTATTAAAAGGTATCATATCTACAAGATTACTTGGTTTCTCTTACTGAAAACAATCACATTTAATATGACAGACATAACATTTCTGTACCATTTTACTGATGCTTCTGGACACAGGTTCTCATGCAGCAAGATGAGTCTGGTGGGAGGAGCCCTGCACAACCAAGGTCACAGTGTGCTCATGGGAGTTGTTGTTTTTAGTATCTCACAGCTCTAGGACCACCCACAGAAATGTTTTAAAGGGCCAGCTTTGCTAGAGTAGTGGGGGTATCAAAATGGGAAGGAAACAGGCAGAGGAGTTAGTGAATGTACATTTATTGTGCCAGTAAAATGTTATGATTATTTCAGCAACTTTGCTGCCAAATGGAAATTTGGTACAACCCTTTTAAACTTTACTGTAGAATTAATAAAAAAATGTGTGTGTATATGTGTTATATATGTATCACAGCTGCAGTATTTTATGCATGTGTCTTCAAATAATCAAATCCCATCTGAAAAACACTACTAACCTTGAATTGATGACCAGGTCTCGCTGGGGTGGCTGCTGCTGGTCTGCGCTGGGCCGTGTCGCTCACTGCTTGCTGCTGGATGCAGATCTAGCTGCAGGCAGCATAAGAGAAGATCAGATCAGAAAGGGACAGAGGTGGAGTTGACAATAGCGCCTGCTCACTGCTGCCGGCTGAGTACATCCTGATGCCTCCAGGCTGTCAGTGTATCATGTGATGAGCAGCATGGCCTGGAGGAGGGACTAGTAGGTAACGGATCATTGTGGGGACTCACCCGTTCAGACAACGCAATTCCTTGCTCCAAGGTTATACTCCTCCGCTCCAATAAGCTAAACTGTAAGTGCCCACCCTCGGACTCCACCTCCTCCCTTCAATCAGGGCGTTTGTCCAAGTGTAATGTCTCTCACATCATACCACCAGTTGGGAAGGCATCGGGCAGGTTGCTGGCGCTGTCATTTGTATACACAGGGCCGGCTTCATGTAGTTACTTGTCACTGACAACAGCCGGCCCTGTATATAATGAAGAACTTGATGACTGCTCTGTATTACACTGGTCTATTATCAGGCCTCGCACCGCTTCAGCACCGGTAAAAGAAAGACCGTTATCAGTTCAGAGTTACAAATTGGCACATAAGCTATACAGACTTCTATCATTACACATGCAGTTTCAGCATCCTGTAAGAAATAGTAGTGGGTCAGGGGAAATTCTTCACCCCTTAAAGGGGTTGTCTCGCAGCGAAAGCGGAAAAATTTTTTTTTCACTTACCCCCACATTCTGCCTTGTTAAAAAGAAAGCATAGGTTAGTTTTTAAAAAGCACATTGCACTTACCTGCATCAGCATTCTGCAGCTTCTTCTATTCTTCTTTTAAAGATGGCGCCGCTGGTCTTCCCCCACGGTGCACCGCGGGTCTTTTCCCATGGTGCACCGTGGATTTTCTTCTCCTTCCTTGCGGTCCATTGCCGATTCCAGCCTCCCGATTGGCTGGAATCGGCACACGTGATGGGGCAGAGCTACGATGACAACGCGGTGAGCAGCTCTCCGGCACGAGCGGCCCCATTCACCAGGCAGAAGACCGCACAGCACAAGTGCGTCTAAAAAAGCAAGAAGCCAGCGAAATTAGACGGAGCCATGGAGACGAGGACGCCAGCAACGGAGCAGGTAAGTGAATAACTTCTGTATGGCTCATATTTAATGCACGATGTATATTACAAAGTGCATTAATATGGCCATACAGAAGTGTATAACCCCACTTGCTTTCGCGAGACAACCCCTTTAATGCCACAGGGCTTAACTGTACATCCTGGCTCCCAGCTACTTAAAGCAACAGGACATACAGTTACACCCTGTGGATGGCGCAAGATCAGAAGAGATCCTGTGATTTCTGGCAGTGGGAGCGGATTGTCGCCGATAGCCAGCCTCCTGTTGCAATAGCAGGGGTGTATCGGAACAGCAACTGCCGCTGTTAACCCTTTACACACCGCGATCTTTGTAGATTGTGGCATGTAAAGGGTTCACAGAGGTAGCGTGCTCCCTCTGTGACATCATCGAACTCAGCGATGTAATCAAAGAGGGCCGGCGGGTTGCCATGACAACAGGATGCCAGATACAGGACTCCTGCTTTGCCAGTGCCTATGATCGCTAATACAAGGATAAGGCATTGAAGGAGAGAAGTCCTGCAATGCTTTTTAATAGCAGCTATTGTACAAATCCCCAACAGGGATAGTGTAAAAAAAAAGAAAAGTGCTTTTCCCTATTATTATGCAACCCCCCCCCCCCCACACACACACACATATTTGGTATTGTTTTATCTGTAACAGCTCGAACAACAGATTTTCCTGCATGACAAAAAGTGGTAAAAAAAAACTTAAAAAAACAAAGGTAAAATGCTTTTTTTTCCATTTTGCCTCACAAAAAACGCAATGAAAGTGCTAAAAAAAAACGCACATACCACAAAATGTTAACCATTAAAAAATACAGCTCATCATGCAAATACAAGCCCTCACAGAGCTCCATCCATGGAAAAATAAGAAAGTTTTGGCTTTTTAAAAGTGGAGATGAAAATCTACCAAAAATCATTGCGTCCTCAATGCAAAAATAGGCCACGTCCTTAAGGGGTTAATGAATGCCCCTCGTATATAGTCCAGTCAAAGCCACTTCAGAACGCAATTGGTCCCTTAAACAAAGCTTTTTTGGACAGTTTCTTTAAAATTGTAATAACCTGTTGCTAAACTTATAAGCCTTTGTAGCCCTGGAAAAAAAATTGGACATTTACAAAATTATGCCAACATAAAATAGACGCACGGGAAAAGTTACTTAGCAGCTATTTTATGTCATATGATTAGGCTGGATTCACATATTTGTGCATGCAATACGCAGAGGATACAACCCATTGATTTCAGTGGGTTCTTTCACATGCCTGTATATACTCCAGCGCATTTTGGTCATGCAAAGTAGCTAGTTACTTCGTTGCTATAGAAGCAAAAACCAAAGAATGGCAACATCACGCAAAATACATCTACTATCAGAGGTATACATACCTATAATCCTCTAATCACATTAAAGAATGCAAGGCTCTTGGTATACAATTTGATCAAATTATAATGGCCCATCTACAAGCGTCCAGGTAACCACGCTTTCAGATGGGTCCTAACGCTAATACCAGGTGGTTTAATCTTAACCTGGGAAGCTGGGTACCTACCTCTAAGAGTGCTCCTCTCTTGGGACTAAGCCTACAAATAAAACCAGGGAGGGTAGGATTAGAGATGAGCGAGCGTACTCGTTCGAGTATTAGGGTGTTCCAGATGCTCGTTACTCGAGACGAGTACCACGCGATGTTCGAGTTACTTTCACTTTCATCTCTGAGAAATTTGCACGCTTTTCTGGCCAATAGAAAGACATGGAAGGCATTACAACTTCCTCCTGTGACATTCCAGCCCTATCCCACCCCCCTGCAGTGAGTGGTTGGGGAGATCAGATGACACCCGAGTATTTAAATCTGCCCCGCCCGCGGCTCGCCACAGATGCATTCTGACAGAGATCAGGGAAAGTGCTGCTGATGCTGCTGCTGCTATAGGGAGAGCATTAGGTGTTATTTTAGTCTTCAAGAACCCCAACGGTACTTCTTAGGGCCACATCTGACCATGTGCAGTACTGTTGAGGCTGCTTTTAGCAGTGTTGCACAATTTTTTTTTTGTATATCGGGCGTGCAGACCATAGCGTCCTCAGTCTGCAGTCATTTTACAGAGTATAGGGGCAGTACTGGTGAGGCAGGGAAAGAGGTATATTGGCTATATAGGCAGTGGGCTTTTTCCCAAAAAGTTCAAAACAATACTGTATTTAGCCTGCCTGTCACTGCCTTCAGTTTACTGCGTCTCTGCTGGGGTAGTAGTTGCGGAATTAATACCCAGCCTTGCGCATAATTGTTTCCTGCCTCTGCAGTGCGTTACGTACGCGAAGTCAGCCTCCAACCACAGGCCAATAAGCGGCACATTTAATTACAGCGTTCTGTTTCTGCTAATCTCGTAATACACCATGGTGAGGGGTAGGGGTAGGCCTAGAGGACGTGGACGGGGGCGAGGACGCGGAGGCCCAAGTCAGGGTGTGGGCACAGGCCAAGCTCCTGGTCCAGGTGTATCGCAGCTGACTGCTGCGGGATTAGGAGAGAGGCAAGTTTCTGGGGTCCCCAGCTTCATCTCACAATTAATGGGTCCACGCGGTAGACCTTTATTAGAAACTGAGCAGTGTGAGCAGGTCCTGTCGTGGATGGCAGAAAGTGCATCCAGCAATCTATCGACCACACAGTCTTCTAGGCCGTCCACAGCTGCAACTCTGAATCCTCTGGCTGCTGCTCCTCCTTCCTCCCAGCCTTCTCACTCACTCCATGAAAATGACACATTCTGAGGAGCAGGCAGACTCCCAGGAACTGTTCTCGGGCCCCTGCCAAGATTGGGCAGCAATGGTTCCTCTCCCACCAGAGGAGTTTATCGTGACTGATGCCCAACCTTTGGAAAGTTCCCGGGGTCCGGAGAATGAGGCTGGGGACTTCCGGCAACTGTCTCAAGAGCTTTCAGTGGGTGAGCAGGACGATGACGATGAGACACAGTTGTCTATCAGTGAGGTAGTAGTGAGGGCAGTAAGTTTGAGGGAGGAGCGCACAGAGGATTCGGAGGAAGAGCAGCTGGAAGATGAGGTGACTGACCCCACCTGGTTTGCTAAGCCTACTGAGGACAGGTCTTCAGAGGGGGAGGCAAGTGCAGCAGCAGGGCAGGTTGGAAGAGGCAATGCGGTGGCCAGGGGTAGAGGCAGGGCCAGACCGAATAATCCACCAACTGTTTCCCAAAGCGCCCCCTCGCGCCATGCCACCCTGCAGAGGCCGAGGTGCTCAAAGGTGTGGCAGTTTTTCACTGAGAGTGCAGACGACCGACGAACTGTGGTGTGCAAGGTTTGTCGCGCCAAGATCAGCCGGGGAGCCACCACCAGCATGCGCAGGCATATGATGGCCAAGCACCCCACAAGGTGGGACGAAGGCTGTTCACTGCCTCCGGTTTGCACCACTGCCTCTCCCCCTGTGCCCCAACCTGCCACTGAGATCCAACCCCCCTCTTAGGACACAGGCATGACCGTCTCCTGGCCTGCACCCACACGCTCACCTCCGCTGTCCTCGGCCCCATCCAGCAATGTCTCTCAGCGCAGCATCCAGCCGTCGCTAGCACAACTGTTTGAGCGCAAGCGCAAGTACGCCGCCACGCACCCGCACGCTCAAGCGTTAAACGTGCACATAGCCAAATTGATCAGCCTAGAGATGCTGCCGTATAGGCTTGTGGAAACGGAGGCTTTCAAAAACATGATGGCGGCAGCGGCCCCGCGCTACTCGGTTCCCAGTCGCCACTACTTTTCCCGATGTGCCGTCCCAGCCCTGCACGACCACGTCTCCCGCAACATTGTACGCGCCCTCACCAACGCGGTTACTGCCAAGGTCCACTTAACAACGGACACGTGGACAAGCACAGGCGGGCAGGGCCACTATATCTCCCTGACGGCACATTGGGTGAATTTAGTGGAGGCTGGGACCGAGTCAGAGCCTGGGACCGCTCATGTCCTACCCACCCCCAGAATTGCGGGCCCCAGCTCGGTGGTGGTATCTGCAGCGGTGTATGCTTCCTCCACTAAACCACCCACCTCCTCCTCCTATGCAACCTCTGTCTCGCAATCAAGATGTGTCAGCAGCAGCACGTCGCCACCAGTCGGTGTCGAGCGGCGTGGCAGCACAGCGGTGGGCAAGCGCCAGCAGGCCGTGCTGAAACTACTCAGCTTAGGAGAGAAGAGGCCCACGGCCCACGAACTGCTGCAGGGTATGACAGAGCAGACCGACCGCTGGCTTTTGCCGCTGAGCCTCCAACCGGGCATGGTCGTGTGTGACAACGGCCGTAACCTGGTGGCGGCTCTGCAGCTCGGCAGCCTCACGCACGAGCCATGCCTGGCCCACGTCTTTAATTTTGTGGTTCAGTGGTTTCTGAAAAGCTACCCACGCTTGTCAGACCTGCTCGGAAAGGTGCGCCGGGTCAGCGCACATTTCCTCAAGTCCAACACGGACGCTGCCACCCTGCGGACCCTGCAACATCGGTTTAATCTGCCAGTGCACAGACTGCTGTGCGACGTGCCCACACGGTGGAACTCTACGCTCCACATGTTGGCCAGGCTCTATGAGCAGCGTAGAGCTATAGTGGAATACCAACTCCAACATGGGCGGCGTAGTGGGAGTCAGCCTCCTCAATTCTTTATAGAAGAGTGGGCCTGGTTGGCAGACATCTGCCAGGTCCTTGGAAACTTTGAGGAGTCTACCCAGATGGTGAGCGGCGATGCTGCAATCATTAGCGTCACCATTCCTCTGCTATGCCTCTTGAGAAGTTCCCTGCAAAGCATAAAGGCAGACGCTTTGCGCTCGGAAACGGAGCGGGGAAGACAGTATGTCGCTGGATAGTCAGAGCACCCTCATGTCTACATCTCAGCGCGTTGAGGAGGAGGAGGGGGAGGAGCATGAGGAGGAGGGGGAAGAGACAGCTTGGCCCGCTGCTGAGGGTACCAATGCTGCTTGCCTGTCATCCTTTCAGCGTGTATGGCCTGAGGAGGAGGAGGAAGAGGAGGATCCTGAAAGTGATCTTCCTAGTGAGGACAGCCATGTGTTGCGTACAGGTACCCTGGCACACATGGCTGACTTCATGTTAGGATGCCTTTCTCGTGACCCTCGTGTTACACGCATTCTGGCCACTACGGATTACTGGGTGTACACACTGCTCGACCCACGGTATAAGGAGAACTTATATGGTAAACTTCCCATTCGACAGCGCTAGTGGCAGAAGGCGCAGTTCCGAGGACCAGGTAGCGAGGAGGCGCGGAGATCAGGCAGCATGTACAGTGCAGGCAGGGAAACACTCTCCAAGGCCTTTGCCAGCTTTATGGCTCCCCAGCAAGACTGTGTCACCGCTCCCCAGTCAAGGCTGAGTCGGCGGGAGCACTGTAAAAGGATGGTGAGGGAGTACGTAGCCGATCGCACGACTGTCCTCCGTGACGCCTCTGCTCCCTACAACTACTGGGTGTCGAAGCTGGACACGTGGCCTGAACTCGCGCTGTATGCCCTGGAGGTGCTTGCTTTTCCTGGGGCTAGCGTCTTGTCAGAGAGGGTGTTTAGTGCGGCTGGGGGAATCATCACGGATAAGCGTACCCGCCTGTCAACTGACAGTGCCGACAGGCTAACACTCATCAAGATGAACAAAGCCTGGATTTCCCCAGACTTCTCTTCTCCACCAGCGGACAGCAGCGATACCTAAGCAATACGTAGACTGCACCCGCGGATGGAAGCATCGTTCTCTATCACCATAAAAAACGGGGACATTTCTGCTTCATCAATCTGTGTATAATATTCATCCTCCTCATCCTGCTCCTCCTCCTGAAACCTCACGTTATCACGCCGAACGGGCAATTTTTCTTAGGCCCACAAGGCTCAGTCATATGACTTTTGTAAACAATGTTTATACGTTTCAATTCTCATTAAAGCGTTGAAACTTGCACCTGAACCAATTTTTATTTTAACTGGGCTGCCTCCAGGCCTAGTTACAAATTAAGCCACAGTGCCACAGTAACCAAAGTGATCAATGGGTTTCACCTGCCCTCTTGGTTGGGCATGGGCAATTTTTCTGAGGTACATTAGTACTGTTGGCACACCAATTTTTTTGGGCCCTCGCCTACAGTGTAATCCTAGTAATTTTCATGGGCTTCGCCTGCACTCATGCTACAGCAAGGTGTGTGGGGTTGGCCTACACTTTTGCTACATAAATGTAACTGGGGCCTTGTCTTAACAGTCTCTTTCACATTTCAGTAGTTGCAGTAATCTTCCTAAACTGCTGCAACGGGAATGTTACTGGGGCCTGTCTTGACTGCTACTACTACTGAAATAAAAAACTAATACTGTGCTCCCCCTATACTGCTGCTTCGGAATTGTTACTGGGGCCTGTCTTGACTGCTACTATTACTGAAATGGAACTAATACTGTGCTCCCCCTATACTGCTGCTAGTGATATGTTACTGGGGCCTGTCTGGACTGCTACTACTACTGAAATGGAACTAATACTGTGCTCCCCCTATAATACTGCTAGTGATATGTTACTGGGGCCTGTCCCTAATGCTACTGCTGAAATGTTACTAATTCTGGACTCTGCCTATACCGCTGCTAATACTATGTCACTGGGGTGTGGAAACGGAGGCTTCCCAAAGACATGATGGTGGCGAGGCCATTTCCCACCAACGCGGTTACTGTTAAGGTGCATATAACCACGGACACGTGGAGAGAACACGTAGTGCCTCAAAAACATCCCCCGCCTCCTCGAACAATGAAAACATTCTTGGCAAATACCTTTGCATTGGTCCGTCTGGTGGCAGTCCAAGAATTTCACCTTTACCGACACAACAAGAGAGCCCCCCCACCACGGCCCACTTAATCCTGGCCACATTCCGAAAAGCAACTAAATAAAACCGCGCTACTAGGTCCGCAGTCGCCACCACATTCCCACCAACGCGGTTACTGTTAAGGTACATATTACCAGTCTGACTGGGGCATGCACTGTGGGCCGAAGCACACCTGTATTGTATGTGACGTTAGCTCTGTTGAGCAGGGCACTGCAATGGGATTTATTTATGTACCGCCGGTGGGTTCCAGGGAGCCACCCATGCTGTGGGTCCACAGGGACTTCACATTAGGGATTTGTACCTGCCAGTGTCTATGTATTAAAAACCCCGGTCAGACTGGGGCATGCAGTGTGGGCCGAAGCCCACCTCATTAAACCTGACGTTACCTCAGCTATGCTGGGCACTGCAATGGGATATATATATGTACCGCCGGTGGCTTCCTGGGACCCACCTATGCTGTCGGTCCACACGGAGTTGTAACTGCATGTGTCTACTTATAAAGAACCCCAGTCTGACTGGGGCATGCAGTGTGGGCCGAAGCCCACCTGCATTAAACCTGACGTTACCTCAGCTATGCTGGGCACTGCAATGGGATATATTTATGTACCGCCGGTGGGTTCCAGGGAGCCACCCATGCTGTCGGTCCACACGGACGTCACATTAGTGAGTTGTACCTGCCTGTGTCTATGTATTAAAAACCCCGGTCTGACTGGGGCATGCAGTGTGGGCTGAAGCCCACCTGTGTTTAATCTGACGTTAGCTCTACTATCCGGGGCACTGCATTGGGACAAACTACAGGAGCAATACAGCGCTAATGAGACGTGCACAGCTACGCTAGCATTGGAGTCCGCTGTAGGCACGCGATTGCTGAGGGTTTGTGCAGAGGCCTATGTCCTTGGTGCAGTGAAAGTCCGCTTCCTGCCTAGGATTGCTGAAGCTGTGGGCCAAGGCCTATGTCGTGGGCGCGGTGCAAGTCTGCCATGTTTGGCCGCTCAGATCAATTTTTGGTTCATGTCTTGGGCTTCCTAGGACCCCCCTATGCTGTTGGTGCAAACTTAGTTCCCATCGCGGTGTTTGACATGTCTGGCACAAAGGCACTGACTGACTTGGGTAGAGGGCAGAGCGCTGACGGCTTTCCCCTTGCAGTGTGGATTGAGCTATGCGACACCTTGACAGAATGAATACTGTGTGGCACATGGATTCCCCATTGCTATGCCCACGTTTGCAGCTCCTGATGGAGGTGGCGCAGGATTGGAGTTCTTATTGCTTCTGTACAGCATTGTGGGCTATCGCCCCGCCCTTTTTAAAGAGGGTCGCTGCCTGGCCCTGCCAACCCTCTGCAGTGTGTGCCTCCGGTTCCTCCTCATGACAGACGCACTTATAAATAGACATGAGGGTGGTGTGGCTATGGGGCCAGCGTGTGGCATGAGGGCAGCTGAAGGCTGCGCAGGGACACTTTGGTGTGCGCTGTGGACACTGGGTCGTGCGGGGGGGGGGGGGGGGGGTTCGGGCAGCATGTAACCCAAGAGAAGAGGCAGCGGTGTGTCCTGCAGGCAGTGCTTGTGCTTAGTTGGAGGTAGTGTGGTGCTTAGCTAAGGTATGCCTTGCTAATGAGGGTTTGTCCGAAGTAAAAATTGGTGGGGGGGGGCCCACTCTTGCCGCTATTGTGGCTTAATAGTGGGACCTGGGAACCTGAAATGCAGCCCAGCATGTTTCCCCTCGGCTGCCCTATCCGTTTCTGTGTCGTTTCCAGCACTTTCTTGGGTTTTGCAGATTTTCACAAATGAAAACCTTAGCGAGCATCGGCGATATACAAAAATGCTCGGGTCGCCCATTGACTTCAATGGGGTTCGTTACTCGAAACGAACCCTCGAGCATCGCGAAAAGTTCGACTCGAGTAACGAGCACCCGAGCATTTTGGTGCTCGCTCATCTCTAGGTAGGATACCATTTATATGGACCAATAGGAGAGACAGGTAAATGGGTAGCAGGTGTGCACAACCAGGTGGAGGCAGCCAAAATTCCACAATGCTTGTAGAAAAAAAGGTTTTATTTGTAGGCTTAGACCAAAGAGAAGAGCACTCTTAAAAGGTAGGTACTAGAGATGAGCAACCATCCTCGCTAAGGACAATTGCTCGATCGAGCTTTGTCCTTAGTGAGTACCTGCCTGCTCGGAAGAAAAGGTTCGGCTGCCGGCGTGGGTGAGAGGTGAGTTGCGGCAGTCAGCAGGGGGGAGCAGGGGGGTGAGAGGGAGAGAGAGATCTCCCCTCCGTTCCTCTCCGCCGCTCCACGCTGGCAGTTGAATCTTTTCTTCCGAGTGGGCAGGTACTCGCTAAGGACAATGCTGGCTCGAGCAATTGTCCTTAGCAAGTATGCTCGCTCATCTCTAGTAGGTACCCATCTTTCCCAGGTTAGGGTTTCACTGGGGCAAGGATAGTCCAAATTAATTAAACTTTGTCACTGACTGGACTAAAAAAAAACTATTAAAAATTAACTTTTTATTATCATTAAAAGTACCTATACTCTGGACAAACACTTAACACAGAATTATCCTGTATTTGAATTCAGTTCGTGGAATACCAACTAATCATATATCCACCTCCCCTTATAATTACAGGGTATATTCATTCATTAAGAGATCACATTTATATTCCACAATCGCAATCAGATGTGCAGGACATCCTCCTCCAATAGGAAAAGTGTCCTGTTCAGCTAATTCACTATAGTCACGTTCTTAGACTTTATTACACCAGAAAATAAAGTTAGTTGGTCTTGGTCCGACGCGTTTCGCTCAACAAAGTTCAGGCACTCAAATATCTCTCTAGTACTAAAGTAACTATTACTGGTATAACAGGATATCTGTTGCGTCCTTATCAGACTTGCAGTATTCATAAACAAAAGAAAAAGCACAAGTGTGTATGCAACAAAACAAACAAGCACGACCGTGCAACATAAATACAAAAAGGAACTAAGGGAAAACCTTCCCCTACAAACCCCAACTCGGGAGGGAGCCCTGCCTACTCAGCGGGCCAATCGCTTCCGACAGGTGCGGACCCACACTCGTACGTAGGCCACTAATAATTTCCTACCAGGGAGCCCTGATACAAAAGGGAACAGCAAACGGTAACCAGCAGTGGTACTTAGCTGAACAACGGCTGTGCTCCTCAGCAGCAATTCAGGAAGCAACTGAAGATTGGCCAGCATTGAGGTCAATACTAGCACAGCTTAAATAGGGCAGGGCCACTCAGAGACAGGTGAGAACTGACATCACTCACCTGACACCATGCCCCTCAGCCCTAGGAATGGCAGAGGCACTGCTAAACCCTGGTCCGGCCTGAAAGCAAGGTGAAGACTTCAGAACAGCTGCAACAATATTGATTCAAACAGTGTATTGAGTTCAAATATCAGTTCATGTAGTATCGTGTTCCTCACATTGATTGGGGCGAGTAACTATCAATATTAGAGATGAGCGAGCATGCTCAGTTAAGGAAATTACTCGAGCGAGCATCGGTCTTTTCGAGTAACTGCCTACTCGTCTGAAAAGATTCGGGGGGGGGAGGGGGGGGAGATCTTTCTCTCTCTCTCTCCCCCCCGTAACCCCCCGAATCTTTTCGGTTGAGTAGGCAGTTACTCAAAAAGACCGATGCTCGCTCGAGTAATTTCCTTAACCGAGCATGCTCGCTCATCTCTAATCAACATATGTGATATCTCGTTTACCACATTAACCCCTTAACGACCGGACCATAGTGTTTTTACGTCCTGCAGCTGCAGGACGTGTATGGAGGGAGGTAGCACCGCTATCTCCCTCCATACAGCGCGGGCATCAGCTGTTTATTACAGCTGACACCCGCGGGCAATAGCCCGATCGCGGCTATTAACCCTTTAAATGCCGCTGTCAATTCTGACGGCGGCATTTAAATCCCACGAACGCTGTTTGGGGGTCCCGCACGCCCCCCCCCCCCCCGCGGTGAGATCGGGGGAGCCGTGCAGGTGTCATGGCAGCCGGGGGCCTAATGAATGGCCCAAGGGCTGCCTTAGCAGACTGCCTATCAAGCCATCCACACAGGGTGGCTTGAAAGACTGTCTGTAAAAAAGCAGTATGATGTAATGCTATAGCATTACGTCATACTGCAGGAGCGATCAAAGCATCGCATGTTAAAGTCTTCAAAGTAAAGTTAAAAAAAAAGATCAATAAAGTTTTTTTAAATTGTAAAAAAAAAAAAAAGTTATAAAAGTTTAAATCACCCCCCTTTTGCCATATCTATTATTAAAAAATCTAAATCATAAAATAAAAATATGTATTTGATATCGCCGCGTCCGTAAAAGTCCAATCTATCAAAGTAGTGCATTATTTTTTCTGCACGGTGAACGTCGTCCGAAAAAAAAAATAAAGAACGCCAGAAATGCATTTTTTTTAGTTACCCTGTCTCCCAGAAAAAACGCAATAAAAAGCGATCAAAAAGTCGTATGTATTCCAAATTGATACTATCAGAAACTACAGGACATCCCACAAAAAATGAGCCCTTGCACAACTACGTCAACAGAAAAATAAAAAAGTTATCGCGCTCACAAAATGACCACAGAAAATAATTGAAAAAAATTTAATATCTTAAAAAAAAAATACAAGTACTACAGCAAAAACAATACTATACAAGTTTGGTATCGTAGTAATCGTACTGACCCATAGAATAAAAATATCAGGGCGTTTTTGTTGCAGTTTGTGCGTCGTAGAAACAGGACGCACCGAAAGATGGTGGAATGTCGTTTTTTTTTCCCATTTCTCTACGCTAAGAATTTTTAAAAAGTTTTTCAGTACATTATATGGTACAATAAATAGTGCCATTGAAAAATACAACTCGTCCCGCAAAAACAAGCCCTCATACAGCGACGTCGATGGATAAATAAAGCAGCTACGATTTTTTAAAAGGGAGTAGGAAAAAACAAAAATGGAAAAAAGCAAAAAAGCCCGGTCACTAAGGGGTTAATAAAAGGGAGTTAGAGAAAAAGAAAAGAAGCAAAGGGAAGAGAGAGTGTTTTTTGAGACTGTAATGGGTGATTAGAGGGTTACCCCCTCCCTCTCTCTTTTTTTATATTCTGTCGAGCAAGTGTTGGATAGATTTATACATGCATGGAACAAGAGGGGAAAGTTTTTCACACGATCGGGGTTAATACTAACACAGAGAAAAAATGGTGTTAACTAGAGATGAGCGAGCACCCAAATCCGCATTATTCGAGTCGAGCTTTTCGTAAAATTCAACTCGAATAATGCAGACTCCAATGGGAGACTCTCCAACTACAATAGGAGACCAGAGCATTTTTGTATGTGGGACGCCGGGTGCCGAGCTTTTTTCTCTCTCTCTTTCTCCCCTGCCTGCCAGACAAAAAATTTGCCAATGACGCGCGCTGCGTCGCGGCAGGGAGGGGCCAAAACAGGCACTGGGGCGGTGTCGAACACGGCTTGATGCTCATTCGAGTAACGAGCACCATCAAGTACGCTAATACTCGAACGAGCATCAAGTTCGGCAGAGTATGTTCGCTAAACTCTAGTGTTTACCCCTGTCTAATGGATAACCCTTATATGCACTTAGTTAATGTCCTCTTCTTCAACTAAGGAATATTCCCTCTTTCAAAGCATTCCCCTCGTGGCTATATAATAATAAACTCTATCTGCTATTAGGTTCATCAGATGATACGTTTTCAGTTTCCTACTCCGATAAGTCCTGTTTATTTCTCATTTGATACTCTTCAATGTTACTGCTCCTACATATATGTTCTGCCTCCGCCCTTTCCTGAATTTAAATTATCGCAGAGCAGTTAACCCACGCTAGGCTAGCCCACTTCTGGCTACTCTGTCTTTCTTTCTGGTATTCTATCGTTGCTAAGTAGCTGAATTGCCCTATCTCTCACTAAATTCTCATTTAGTTTCTTATTCTCTCTATCTAGTGTGATTCTCAAAACCTAACGGAGTATCAGAAGATCAAAAACAAAAGATAAATAAAAGTAAAATGATAAGCAGAACAAACCAACGGCCCTGATGGTGGGCTGTTGGTATCACTGGGCTGCTTCCACCTGTGCCTCTCTTAAAGGGATTTGTATGACCCTCCCACACAAGGTGTGTAACACTAACATCCAATCATTACAGTTGGGGCTGAGAGGGTCACTCCCATATCATTAATATTCAGCAGGGCACAATGGTTTAATCCATTTATAAGATAACCACACATATTCCCTGCTGCATGATTATTAAATAAGTATGATCTATCTGCAACTCATTCAATCTGAGCAACCAATCGTTGTTATAGCGCATGTTTGCTGAAAAAATGAGATCATGCAGTATTGCTCCGGATCACACTAATTGCCAAGCCACGCCTGTAGGGGGCCTGGATGCAAGATCCGTCATAGTGTGGACACTCCCACTTAATTGTGACAAGGCGGGAGGCACATGGATGGAGTTGTACGCCGCGTGATGGTGTAACGAGTCTCCATCCCCAGTTGCTCCTTGAGTGCATCAGGTGGTTCCAAGTGGAACACAACGTGCAACATCAAAGTGTGTGACATCACAACGTCAGCGTTGTGCCAAAGACCACAGTCTCGCGCCTGCGCACTAGAGCCATTAGTGTCATAGCGACCAGTGTGATTAATCTAGACGCCATGCCTGTGTGGTATGACTGTTGCCATAGCTGTGGGCATAGACACAATTAAGATAGTCATATATATACACAAAGGTTTATTGCTGCTGTACGAAATTACATGCGCCCATGAAGGATAGTATGAGGCGCATCAATATCCCCAACCATAAAAATAAAGTGTGTCAGAAATCTATGCATATTCTCTTATAATAAAACCAGGGGGGGTAGGAGGGACCAATAGGAGGGACAGAATGTAAACGGGCAGCAGGCGGGCACGACCAGGTGAGGGCAGCCAAAACTCCACAATATTGGTAGAAAGGAGGTTTTATTTGTAGGCTTAGTCCCAAGAGAGGAGCACTCTTAGAGGTAGGTACCTATCTTTCCCAGGTTAAGATTAAACCACCTGGTATTAGTGCGAGGACCCATCTGAGAGCTTGGTCACCTGGACCTTGGTAGATGGGCCAATATGATTTGATCAAATTATATACCAAGAACCTTGCATTATTTAATATGGTTAGAGTATTTATTAGGTATGTATACCTCTGATAGTACATTTATTTTTAGTGCTGTTGCCACTTTTTGGTTTCTGCTTCTATCATACGTTGCACCCATGTGCACCTATAATTTTATTGGTAGAAGAATTCCTATTTTGAAAACCGCTTTTTCAGAATTTTTTGAAAGTTTTTTCTCACAAAAACTGAAAATCAAAATGTACCACTAGGGGCGCTATTCCTCATGTGCTGGCAGCCATTGGTACTTGAGGTTTACTGATTATTACCGGACTGAACCTGTTATCTCGTTCGCACACCTGTTTATACCGGCAGATATATCGCTGCTCGTTCATCCAAGAATCGTTCATTCTTTCCCAGTTGCTGTATAAGTGAATGAGAGGGAGAGAATGAGCGCTGTTTAACCAAACAATGAGCGAACGAGACGACTGTGGTTTATAGGCTGCATACAATGGACAAATAAAAAGCACAGATTCTCTCTGGCCGTCGGCTCGCGGTTAGACAGGACTGTTATTGTTCACATTCGTTCGTACGATAATTATTATAATAATTCCATCTGAAAGCCCCTCAAATAAAACCATCCCAGCGTTATCACCACATAAAGTGTTAGGGGTCAGAACTGAGAGATGAAGCCGCGTCACCAAGGCCAAAACTAGCTGCGGGGGAATGGAGGCTGCACCTGGTAGAAGCCCCTGCAGCCCCCTCACCTCACTACTGGGCTGCCTATTATAGCCGGGCTGGTAGTGATGTCACAGGAAGGGGCGGGGCCTCCAGGATGGGAGATGGTAAAGGACCTGTGATGATGTCATGATCATGTGATCAGTCACGTGTGTGGAAGGAGTTTCTTGAAGTTCTCTCCTGATGAGGTCAGCAGGTAGTAGAGGTGTGTGCGCTGCATGAGTCTGTGCATTGGGCTGTATGACGGTCAGTCCAGGTCAGTTAGAGGTAAACGTCCGTGTGTCAGCACTGCGGCGGCTGCATTTATCTCCTGCCGTTAGTTGCGCCTCGGATACCAGTTTGTCAGATGTGGAATGAATCGCATATTGGAGAAATAGATAAAATCCCGGTTCTTCATGGCTGATCTTTGCTGCGGATGTTTTGCTGTGATGGTCCGGAGGTATTTTGGTCCTCCAGCTGCACCGTAGTTATTGCAGACAATGTGCAGAACTGATATTAGTTGCAGTTCCATCACTGGTGGTTCCAGTTCTTGGATGCGGTGTATTATTAGGGGGGTGCGGTGTATTATTAGGGGGGGTGCGGTGTATTATTAGGGGGGTTATGTGCTCTGACCGCCCTCATCGGGGCTCCCATGTACACTGCCTGCCTAATACTGTGTATACACGGCCGCACCGCCCCGTATACAGCCAGCTGCAATGTTCTGTATCTTCTGACCTCTGTCTGTCGTCGCCAGCAGGGACTTTATCCAAAGATCTGTGAACACTTACAGGGGTTTTCCAGGCGGCGCCGGCTGTCAGTGCACAATCTTTATTAAAGATTTCTGGACATAAAATACTGGTGTACGACATCTTTAAGTCCCCGCAGGAGGCCGGTTGTGGCTGACTTGAAGTACTTTATACTCGCATAAATGGAGTACTACGAAGGGTTAACAGAGGGTATACAAATAAACACGGGGTTGTCAAGGATCCATATCAGTTCTCTAGTATTTAGACATGAGTTATGAAGGGTTGGTTTCTGGTAGGGGGACGAGGTAGACGATAGATTATAACATAATCCTGGCCAAGATGATCAGTCCAGGGTTGCCAGGTACTTAACCAAGTGGTTAAGGAATCCGTTCTGATGACGTCAATCTTTTATATATCATAACTGTGGATAATCTATTGACCACTTCAGGGAAAGAATGATTTGGGGTTTTCTATTTGGAAGCGATATGGATCCTTGCGGCCATACATATAACCTGTATTAGTCTATGGGCTTTAAGCTTTTTTTTTTTCTGTCAATCAATTTTTATTAGCATCACATAATGAATTTACAAAGAGGAACATTCAATATAGAGTTATAAAGTCATCATTCATTGGTTGTGAAAACAATTGCTTACAGTTATGGTTTTTATCATATGCTCATTGTAATTAGAGATGAGTGAGAACGCTCGGATAAGTCAGTTCCTCGAGCGAGCCTCGCTCTTCTCGAGTAACTGCATTCTTGTCCAAGAGCAGAAAAAACATTTCACTCCAGAAGGATGCCATTAGCGGATACGGCCAAAATATATGTAAGGGAGCCCTCCTGCTCGCATCCCCACCAGCAAAGGGCATCAGCCACCAGGCGTATGGCCTTGAGTTGAGAGGGTGTGAAATAGTATCTTGTCAATAACTTCAAATGTGTTTCCACCATACTTGCACATCTGGTGGCTCGATGTTCCCACCCAAAAATTTCTATCTATCTTTCGATTGATATGTTTACTGCTAAATCTCTTTCCCAATTTAGGAGATGGCAATTTTTTCTTGGGTCTTAGGTCTCCTACAATGTGGTCGTAGAAGAACTGGGTTTTAGATTTATTAGTTTGCTGAGTTTTGGCAAGGTCTTCGAACACTGCTTCTGGAATACTTATATTATGCTATTGGGTCGCTTGGAGAAATGATCGTACAGTGATACCTTGGGTTAAGAGTGCCTCATTTTACAAGCTTTTTGACTTGAGAGCAGGCTCTCCCCCAAATTTTTGCTCTGATTTAAGAGCAAGAACCTGGGTTACAGGTTGCCGATGACCCCACTAAAAGCAATGGATTGCCGGCAACCCCTGTAGTGATTTTTCAGGGTAGGGCTTTAAATATAAGCCCTTCCCTGAAAAATCATTGCTAGCTGTAGTAAAAAAAATGAAAATATATATACTCACCTGTCCGCACTGCCAAGCCTTAGGCGTGTCTAGCTGCCACTTGTTCTCCAGGCATTTTTAGTCCCTGCCTGCTGAAAAGCTTTAGAGCAGTGCAGGAAGAACAAGTGGTGGCTAGATGCGCCTGAGCCCTAGCAGACAGGTGTGTGTGTGTGTGTGTGTGTGTATGTGTATGTGTATGTATGTATGTATGTATATGTGTGTGTGTGTATATATATATATATATATATATATATATATATATATATAATTTATATATTATTTTTAATTTTTTTTTTAGTATAGCTAGAGATGATTTTCAGGGAAGGTATAATATGTAAAGACGTTCCCCGAAAATCACTGCGGGGGTGCTGGTGTCCTATTGCTTTTAATGGGGCAACACCATCCCCATTAAAATCAGTAGGAGAGCTTCATGATCCAGAACGAATTAATGTCTTTTCCATTCATTTCAATGGGGAAAATTGATTTGACTTACGAGTGTTTTGGGTTAAGAGCTCCGTCACAGAACGAATTAAACTCAACCCGAGGCACCACTGTATTTCAAAATATTTAAACCGTTTTAGTTTTCAGTTTTAGGTAGCTCAAATTCATTTACTAAGGGACCAAAATGATTTGATATTGTCTTCAATAAATAGATTTGAGATATATTTTATGTCTTTCTTAGACCAAGGGATTAATTGGATTCCTGGGATAAAATATTCTAGGGTGTCAATGGGAATCTTTTTTGGTCTGTAGGACGTTGTTTTATCGGAGGTTTGTACTAACCTGTCCCAAGCCTGGATAGTAGCCTGCATAGGTAGAGCAAGGGAGGGAAAGCATAACAACGGGCTTTAGGAAGGCGAAATAGCGGTAAGGGTTTTTTGCATAAATCATAGAAGTTAGGTTTAAAGGGGTTGTCCCGAGGCAGCAAGTGGGTCTATACACTTCTGCATGGCCATAATAATGCACTTTGTAATGTACATTGTGCATTAATTATGAGCCATACAGAAGTTATAAAAAGTTTTATACTTACCTGCTCCGTTGCTGGCGTCCTCGTCTCCATGGTGCCGACTAATTTTCGCCCTCCGATGGCCAAATTAGCCGCGCTTGCGCAGTCCGGGTCTTCTCCTCTTCTCTATGGGGCTCCGTGTAGCTCCGTGTAGCTCCGCCCCGTCACGTGCCGATTCCAGCCAATCAGGAGGCTGGAATCAGCAATGGACCGCACAGAAGCCCTGCGGTCCATGAAGACAGAGGATCCCGGCGGCCATCTTCAGCAGGTGAGTATGAAGACGCCGGACCGCCGGGATTCAGGTAAGCGCTGTGCGGGTGGGTTTTTTAACCCCTGCATCGGGGTTGTCTCGCGCCGAACGGGGGGGGGGTTTAAAAAAAAAAAAAACCCGTTTCGGCGCGGGACATCTCCTTTAAATCCGACTAATTCTGTTTCCAGACTAGGCCAGCTGATTGACGAGGACTTTGTGAATCATGACAGGGATTGGTTCAAAGTAATGGCACAGCGGTATGCTTCAAGATTAGGAAGGTCAACTTCCCCTCGGGACTTGTGGAGGGCTAGAATTGAACGAGATATTCTAGGTGGCTTGCCAGCCCAGACATAATTGGCCAGTTCTTTTTGGAATGTTAACATTGTGGACTGAGAGACTGGTAATCGCAGAGTTCAGAAGTAATATATTAGTTTTGGAAGGATCATCATCTTGCATAGTATAATGCGGCCAAGCCCGGTAGCGCGTTGTTTTTTTTATTAATGTCAAGTTCGCTTTGCAGATCTTTTAATAAGGGGAGATAGTTTGCGGTGATCGAATTTGTAAGGGGGAGATATAGATGCTTTCTTAGATAAGGGATACTTTTAGTCTGCCATTGAAAGGGAAATTCCTGTTGTAGCTCTCTTTTTAGTTCTTCACTTACATGTATACTTAACCCTTTCCAATCCAATTTGTATCCTGGTTTTCCTAGGGGGCTTACTCTTTTTCTGCCATTATACAACGGCGCTATCTGCTGGCTAAAGCCAGTACTGCATGAGGTGACACATTGGATAGGCTCAGATAGCAGAGAGGTTGGCAATATACAGTAAGAGAACCCCAACGGACGTCTTCCAACATCGGAGCTGTACAGCCTTAAATCATAATGTCTTCAGAGGTCAGACAGTGGATTGGAAAGGGTTAAGATCTGTGATTTGGAAACGTTTAATCTGTAATAGGAGACCTCTGAAAACTGAGAGAGAGTTGCATATGCTGCTCGAAGAGAAGTCAGGATTGGTTAGTGTTAACAGTATGGCGTCTGCAAAAAGACTTATTTTATGTTGTTGAATGCCTACATGTATCTCTTCGATGTGGGGATTCAATCTAATGTGTTCTGCTAAGGGTTCAATCACTAAATTAAAAATCAATGGGTAAAGTGGGCATCGCTTGGCGAGTACCATTTGTGATATGAAAGGATTCAGATAGTGTATCATGAATTAGGACTCTGGCCGTAGGGGATGTGATTAGTGCCCTGATCGCTTTGATGTTACCTGAAAAGCAGTATTTCAAGGACTGAAAAAGCAAAGCCACATTGAAGCCTGTCAAAAGCTTTCTCCACATCTAGGGCTAGTAAAATGGGGGGAGAACACGAGGTGTCCATCTTGGTTAGGAGATTCAGGACTCTCCTGATACCTGTCTTCCTTTAGTGAATCTGACTTGCTCCGAATGGACTATATTGGGTAGGATCTTGAGGAGTCTTTGGGCTTGGATTTTAGAGTATATTTTTGCATTGCAATGCAATATGGAAATTGGCCGAAAGTTTGCTAGTGATGAAAGGTCTTTCCTGGGTTTATGAATAGTAACCACTGTAGACTCAAGCATCTCTCCAGGGAGTTTGCTTTGCAGTAAAGCCCGATTAATAGTGAGGGCCATATGTGGTGCAAGGGTGGATGCAAATAGTTTATAGTAGTCATTAGAAAAGCCATCTGGCCCTGGAGATTTTTGAGATTTTAATATTTTTATTGTGTCAAGTGTTTCTACTGTCGATATAGATTCATTTAGGTACGCTCTTTGGGCCTCTGAGAGAGAGGGAAGATTCAGGTCTCGGAGGAAGGTCGAAATTTTTTGCTGGGTCGGTTCAGGAGTGGAGCCATCTTCTTTAAGGTTGTATAGTTTTTGATAAAATTGGCGAAAAATCTTGGCTATTTGTTTTGGATGGGAGACGTTTTACCTGGGCTGTCTAGGCTAGTTATAAATGGAATTTTTGCTTTTATTATTCTCTTTTAAACTAGGTTCCCCATTAGGCGGGAGGGTTTATTAACGGAGGCATGATAATTAACAAGAGATGATTTCATTGCCTTATCAAAGTTTTCCATAAGGAGGGTATGTACTTTTTGCCTTAAGCGAAAGAGCTTTTCATGAGCGTCGCCTGAAGGAGAGTCCCAAAGCCGCACCTCAGTGTTTGTAATTTGTGAAAGTATGTCAGTGATCTGGAGCGCCCTTTCCCTCTTATGTCTAGCACTCATCTTGATGAGAACCCCTCTAATAAAAGCCTTGTGCGCAGTTCATACCGTTAGCAAGGACACCTCTGGAGTAGAGTTGATGTCAAAGTATTCCACCAAGGCATCAGAAATAGCTTTGGAATGTTGGGGGATCCTCATCAAAAAGAGGTTGTTTCTCCATGACCTAGTTCCTCACCCAGAGCATCCCCACAAAAAGGTGGCATTGATCAGGGCATGGTCAAACCAGGTTACAGTGTTGATTTTGGCATCAGTAACGAAGGGTAGAGTCCATCTATCTACGAGCACCATATCTATTCGTGATAAAGTCCTGTGGCATGGGGAGTAGAAGGTTTATTCCCTGGCTGAGGCATTTAGACATCGAAACGTGTCATAAAATGCTTCTTTTTTAAGCCAAATACAAGAGTAAGGGCATTTCTTGTTAGTTGGCCTGAGGAATTTATAAGTCTGTCCGGTATAAGGTTGACAGCCCCACACACAATCAGTCTACCCATTGTTACGATCGTGTGGGCAGAGTGCACACGGGGCCCACACGATCGTACCCAAAGAGGAGAGGATGCACACGAGTATCGAGCAAACGGACCCTGTTCTGCAGAGGAGCATGGCATAGGCCCTACCTAAGCGGGGACATTGACCCAATAAGGGCAGCCCAGCGGTCTTCGGATCTGGGCCCTAGCTGATCCTAGGAGCCATGCACCAGAACAGGATGCATTCACATGACACATAACAGGGACTGTACAACAGGATACACAGCATACAAAATGCAACCACTAGTAACAGATAAGAAGCTGAATATAAATACCAGGTATTAGTTGACATGTTGTACAATATGTGGAAGCTAGCAGGCCACTTCACGGCTCCTGGTTATACTGCTAGTCCCTACACTAACCAGGAGTCCAGCAGAACCAGACACCGTTCACACCGCAAGCTGCAACAGGACAAGACACAGATTGCAGGACACACAGCAAGCTAACACAAAACTGACAGAATTTACACGTACAAACGGACATGAACCAGATCACACTGCAAACTTCACCAGACAAGGATTCATACCACTTTCACTCCAGCTCACCTTGAACTCCAGACACAGACTGACCAAGAGCTGGGTTTATATGTGAGCACAGACCCAGGAGATTGGCTAGCAGGAAGTACCACACCCAGCCAGCTCAATCAATTAACCCTCCACCTCCTCTGGAGCTGTGCTGCTAGGAAGCCTAGAAAAACAGATTCCAGCAGCACACGTAACACCCATTTTGTGCCTCTGCAGCTTCTTAATGGTTTTATTTAAAAATCAGATTTTCGTCAATAAGTTCAGTACGTGAATGAGTTTTTTCTCCCATTTTATTTTCAGTACGAGTGAGCCTTTCATGAAACTCTTCTAACTTTGTTATTTCGAATAGATGTCAAGAGAGTCATAGTTTGTCTGGAGGGAAACCCTTAAAGCAACCACCATCTCTTTTATACAAGCTTCCGTTGCTGGTTGTTCTGTTGTAGGCATGGAGTAGATGGAGTCATTTGCAGGAGGCATATATGGACTTTCTACCTGCTCATCAATTAATTTAGGGCGCTACTTGATCGGCACAATCATGTGGTTGTCATTTTGGAAATGTACTATTCTTCTCTGTAGGAGTTTTTCCCCTTAGGTAACATTTTAGGTGCTGCTGTTAGGGAGGGAGAGCACCTTGGGGACTCGTGTACTGAGCTCACCTCAGAGTTTGCTTCCTGAAGAGACGAAAAGGTCTGCAGTGATGAGTTGCCAAAGTTTGGAGATTTCCCTTCGCCTCCCGGCAAGCAGGCTGGTGAGGCTGGGGCCTTGGGTGCTTTATTATACGGTTGGCTGTGCGAGGAGAAGAACTCCCCCAGGCACCCGGGCTGAGCACGGTATGATTTGTGGCGGGTCATCTGATAGCGGACGGCACTTTGGGACTGCAAATGCTGTTAGTATCAAGTGCTCAAGTCGCTAGTGAGAGCCTGGGATCTCAGAGCTCCAGACTATGCGACCATTCCGGTGCTCGGCTAGGCTACGTTCCCTATGGTCTTCAATCACCTCAGAGGAATACCGTGGGAGATTTAGGTATTGGACCTACACACAGATGGTTTAAAAGGTTATGGACTTGTGACCACAAATTTGTAACCTTTGTACAACACCACCAAGTATGGAGCATATTCCCTACCTCCCAGCAACCCCTAAAACAGAGCAGCGAGGAGGATGGGTACAGGTGATGGAGCAGCAGTGCTGCCATCTCTAGAGCCATCTCCAACCCCTGATTGATTTGTAGGTATTCCTATATGAGCGCTTTGAATGTAATTTTAAATTCTATGGGGCTGGATGGTATTTATTTTCTTTAGGGATCACCTTGAGTTGGGAATCCAGGAACTCATTCGTGCAGTCACCCCTTCCATGAAGTCGTGGAATATTATTTTTAGTTGATGGACCAGTATATCTTTGAATTTTCTGTAATACAGGCCGATGAAGCTGTCTGCTCCAGGAGCTTACCTAGCTTAAGGTTTTTAATGGTGTCTATGAGTTCTTCAGAAAACTTGGCGTTCAGTGAATCTCTCTGGGAATTCGATATGGTGAGAAGTTTCAGTATTCCGAGGAATGTGGTATCTGGGGAAGGTGTGTTATCCTCTTGGCCTTTGTATAATGTGTTGTAATATTCATGGAAGGTGTTGTAAATGAGATCCGGGTTAAATGTCGATATTCCATGAGGATTATATATTTTGAAGATGTTACTGATTTTTGCCCTGTTTCGGAGGTTGGCTGCTAGTAGGCGATCGAATTTGTTAGCATATTTATAGTAAGTTGCCCCTGTCCACTGAAGAACTTTTTCTACCTGCTGTGAAAGAAGTATATTAATTTGTAATTTAGCATCTTTTTTTCGCCCACAGCCAGAGATTGATTTTGCTGATGCAATGCCTGCAGGAGAAAGAGCCTTCTTTCTAGGGTTAGGAGGGCTTGTCCTTTTTCCCTTTTTCTTTTGGATGCTATTTAAATGGGAAACCCCTTTTAAGGGCAACAACAACCGGAGCGCCATCTTCTAATAGGGACTGATATAAATGTTGGACGGTGGAAAGGGATTTCCTGCAGAACAGATCAATATTGGAAACTGCATCTCCTGCTGATGTCTTGAAGGATCAGGCCATTACTTCAGGGTAAGGGGGAGAGTTATAGTGTCCTGGAAGATGAGAACTGGCTGCTGTATGTGGTGCACTGCAGTGTATCCTGTGTGACCCTGTGCTCACTATATAACAGGGGGATAATGGACTAATATATCATATTATGGTCAGTAATCTGTAAATAAGACATCTCCATTGTATGCTGTCACTAATCCTCTATAATCCCCTAGTAGTGAGACCCTTCATGGAAGATGTTCTTGTCTCCCTCAGGCTCCTTAGGCTCAGGACTCTCACAGATAAAGACGATGGTCCTTTCCATCAATGACCCACCAATGATGGAGAAGGACAGAGACCACATGGCTGCCCGGATATTAGACCTCACCCTGGAGATCATCTACTGGATAACTGGGGAGGTGAGAGCTTCACAGGATGTCACTCTTATCTCTAGTAATAAACAGGGGAATGATGGGAAAGGTGAAGGATTCTTAGCCTCCATGTAGTGATCAGTGTCTCACCATCCACAGGATTACACAGTAGTGAAGAAGTGGTCTGGTGAGTGTGTGACCCCCTGTGTGTCAGGAGGATGGAGCCGGACCCAGAGCCCCATCATCGAGCCTTCACCTCATTCACTGATACATGAGCAGAAGATCCTAGAACTTACCCACAGGATGACTGAGCTGCTGAACGGAGAGGTGAGCGCTGCTGGGAATGGGGGACGTTATATACCACCAAGGGAGGAGTCTGGAGGATGATGGTATATTTTGTGTGTCAGGTTCCTATAAGGTGTCAGGACGTCACTGTCTATTTCTCCATGGAGGAGTGGGAGTATTTAGAAGGACACAAGGATCTGTACAAGGACGTCATGATGGAGGATCAGCAGCCCCTCGCATCACCAGGTAAGAGGAGACCTTCATTGATGGTAGGGGACAGTTTTGAGGGTCGGCTAGTCTCACCATTCTCTGATGTTCAGAAATACAATGTATTCAGTCTCTCTGGTTCTTTCCTATAGATGGATCCAGTCAGAGAAATCCCCCAGAGAGATGTCCCAGTCCTCTATATTCCCAGGATTGTCCAGAGGAAAAAAAACATGTCCAACTGGATCATCAGGTAGATAAAGCAAAAAATTTTGCAAATCTTCTACAGATGGATGAATGAAGATTTCTACTACCCAAGTCAATGTGTTTTTTCATCTTTACCTTTGAAGCAACATTCAATTTTCATGCACGTGATAATGACATGTGCAGCGATGCATTTATTTAGAAAAACACATTGCAAGCACAAAGAAGAATTCTGATTTACAAGAGTGATATCGGTTCAAGCTTTTTGGACTGATATCTCACTCATCCATATAGCCTCAGGGCTCATTCACATGGGCGTTTTGACGCGGGAATTTTTGTTCGTATAACTGATGCGTTCTAAAATTTGCGTGACCGAAGCGGGGTCACAGAAGAAAAACTGCACCTAGCAGCATTTATCCGCTCAAAAAGTGTGCTGTTCGCTATGCCCTGCTGCGGCTGTGACAGCTGCAGCAGGGGATTCATTGGATGTGAAACCCCTGGATGCTGTCACATCCAGGGGTTTCACCTGTGGTCAATGAGGCTGGCGGCAGTCCCATTGCTTCATCTCTGTGGGGAGTCACTTTGTCACTGAACACTATGACTGCATTCTCACTGGGTCTAGTGACAATAAGACTTCCCGCAGAGTTTCATCAGATGTTCTCCCATTGAATTCAATGGAGCCGGCAATATAGCTGGCTTTATTAAGGGCAATGAGCTGCCAGCAAGCCCTGCACTGATTTTTGGGGAAGGGCTTAAAATATGAGCCCTTCCCTGGAAACCATCCTTCATTAGGAGTCCCCGTAGAATAGAAACAAGTTCCGCAGAAGCACATTGGGTCTTTTTGTTCTGACAAACCATGGCGATTAGTATGTGAGGAGCTACAATCACCAACTTGATCAGTTTCTGTCTGTTGGAGCTCCAGAGTCTTTTTGTGGTAAATTAGAGCTCAGTTTTGTATCTTCTGACAAACTATTTAGGACAACTGATTTATTGGCAGCGACCTATTTAAGAGAGCGCAAGCCGTGCTGTTTAATTCTGTATTTATATTGGTGCCATGGTAGGCGGCCTATAACCTTCTCTGGGTTGAGATGAACCCTTTCCAATCCAATTTGTATCATGGTTTTCCTAGGGGAGCTTACTCTTTTTCTGCCATTATACAATGGCGCTATATGCTGGCTAAAGCCAGTACTGCATGAGGTGACACGTTGGATAGGCTCCGACAGCAGAGAGGCTGGCAATATACAGTAAGAAAACCCCGATGGACGTCTTCCAAGATCAGAGCTGCACAGCCTTAAATCATAATGTCCTCACAGGTCAGACAGTGGACTGGAAAGGGTTAAACTATGTGCAAAATTTTATGTAAATCGTTCATACAGTTTGTGCATGTTGTTCAAACAAACAGACATTGACAAATATCTCAACAGTACTTCCGATGTTTTGTAATATTTGATCCTTGGTTGAATGTTGATCCAGTTTGATCCCCACTTGAGCAGATCCTTCTCCTTTCAGGGCAGATTAGTTCGTGTCGTCGAGGGGTTTTCCACCTCTGTCTGGATATAAGATAATGTGGGGCCTTTTACTTCTTTGTCATCTCTTTACTTTGCAGGAAAGTTCTGGTGGAGCGATGAATGGCCTCGATAATCCCACATCAGTGTCCGTGAATGGTAAGAGAGTTTCATCATCCTTACATAGAAAGGCAATGTGCTGATGACTCACTTCCTAAAATATATATGTGCCCCCACCTTCTCCTCTGAAAAGGACACTTTGATGATTTAAAGGTTTAAACTGTCCATGGACCGGAGCAAGACAAAGGACTTCCTGATTCTGGCAAAATCTTTACAAAAAACATTGTATGGAAAGAAATCGTTCATTGCTGATGACAGATCTGTAAATCAAAAGAAACAAGAAAAAAGAAAAAAACCTTTTACATTATGCAGTGGCCGGGCGTGGTATTGCAGTAGAACTCTTGTTAAAAGGAACGTGTCTCATTTCCACAGCACCGTAGACTAAGTTATAGTGCTGTTAGGGGACATTAGGGTCACACACATAGCTCTGCTACATGTGCGTGTGTCTCACAAACATGCACACAGCTCTGCTACATAGGTCTGTGTCTGGCTGCAGCTAGTGAAATGCAAGTTTCTCCCAAACTACAGCACAGATAAGCACCTCAGATATATCCGTGTAATCAGTGTGCATGATACTGCCTTATTTTGCTCTCAGTAAAGCCTGGTTTAGACACAATGATTATCGCTCAAAAAATCTTTTGAGCGAGAATTGTTGTATACTTTTTTACAGCGCGATCACCTTGCGCTCCGAGTGCCGCTTGTCTTCTGCATCCAGCTTTTTTCCGCTCGGAGCGCTCGACTGTTATAAAGCGGGGGATGCAGAGCACAGCTGGACAGCTGTGTTCTTACCCTGCCTGTCTTCAGGGAGTGGGATACAGCTGAAACAATAGTATCAGCTGTATCCCGCTGTGAATTGCTGATAACTGATTGCTGATCTTTCCACATGCTGAAGCTTAACAAAAACTGCACAATGTCAGTGAAGTTAGACACAACAATTATCGCGCAAAAGATGGCTTTGAGCAAATCGTTGTGTTTAGAAAGGCCTTAAGGGTTGCAAAAAAGATAGTGGCAGATTCAGTTTAAGGATGGCTATTCACATGATTCAGATGCCTAAAAAATAAGCTTTGCCAAGAGGAGGCTCTCTCCACTCATCTATTTTTTTTCGCAGTGTAAGGCCTCGTTCACATGGGCGACAAAGTCGCGTGATTTTCTTGGGATGTGACAATGCTACAAATCACATGTATGTGTAGCCCATGCTTTCCTAAGGCTTCTTCACACTTGCGATGTTTTGTAGCATGCTACATTGCGAGTCAAAAAATGCACTGGTTTTGCAATATGCACGTACTTGTAAGGTTTTGTAGCCCATGTTTCCCTATGAAGCCTTTCTCTCTATTGAGTCGCACGAAAACTCTGTTTTTATGCGGTACGATGCAACTTTGATGGTAGGAAATCCTACTGTCAAAGCCCAATGAATGGCTGTGATTGGTTCGTATCGATTGCTGGCTCTAATTGGCTGACCCTCACAGCACTCAACCAATCAGAGGCAGCGCTTCCTGGAGGTGGAGATTTTCCAATCCCAGGCCAGAAGAGATGCTGAAGACCATGTCGGGGACTGGGGAGAAGATGCAGCAGAGTCGGCAGCACTTCTTAGGTGATCTTTTTTTATTTTTTGCAAATACAGATGCAAGTCCCTTGAGGTCTGTCTCTATTAGCTCATCACATCCTGATACTGGGATTTTTTGCAGGTAAAAGGCTTCCAGTTAGATGCTTGCATTAGTGTTCATCAGTCTTCTAGTCATACCACAGACCGTCCATTGGATTGAGGTCTCGGCTGTGACTCAAACACTTCCATGTTTCTTTCTACGCCCCTTTTACACCCCAGCGTCATTGTCCTCCTGGCACAGGGGTGAACAACTCCAGCCCTCAAGGTACACCCAACAGGTCATGTTTTCAGGATATCCTATAGCAGTGGTGGTGAACCTATGGCACACAGGACGCAGAACGCTCCCTGCTGGCACGCGCTACCCTTGGCCGCTCACCGCGCTAGTGAATACCGGCAGGGGCCACGGCTCCCATGCTGGTATTCACTCACTGCGCTGCTAGCGGCGCTGATCTCAGCCACATTGTGAAGTCAGTGTGCAGCCGGGATCTTTCTTCTCCCTCCCCTGATGTCTCCTACTTGGTTCTGTGAGAGTAGGGGAGGGGGTGTCTGGCAGCACACTGACATCACAGTGTGCATCGGGATCATCACCGAGCAGAGGAGGAGCGGAGCTTCCATGAGGAGGAGAGGGTAAGTATGTAGGTCTCGGGAAAGGGGGGGTTTGAGGGATGGGAGGACACTGTTGGATGTCACCATTACACTGGGGCTGCTGTGCGATGTCATTATTATACTGGGGGCTGCTGTGGGGTGTCACTATTATAATGGGGGCCGCTGTGGGGTGTCACTATTATACTGGGGGCCATCACTATTATACTGGGGGCCGCTGTGGGGTGTCACTATTATACTGGGGGCCGCTGTGGGGTGTCACTATTACACTGGGGGCCGCTGTGGGGTGTCACTATTACACTGTGGGCTGCTGTGGGGTGTCACTATTATATTGGGGGTTGATGTGGGATGTCACTATTACTACTGCGGCCGCTGTGGGATGTCACTGGATGGTAGATCCACCCTTGACTTTATAAGATTTTACACCGCCGCCTTCTTTGACCCAAAGAACTGACCCTGTCTGCTACACCAACTTTCCTTTTATATTTCCTTCCTTGCTTTCCTTAATGTCTTAATAAAGCTTGATTACTTAAAAAAAGGTCAAATGTTTAGTTTTGGAAAATAAGAAATTTTTGCTTTCTTTTCCAGGTGCAGATTGGATAAGAGGCTCCCATGGACATCTCAATGTATCTCTATATCAAGAAGAAGAAGATTACACCACACAAATAAATTCAATAACTCCTAATGCTCCCTCAGTGCTTCCGACAAGCAATCTGTTCTCTGATGCTGCTGGTCACAATCAACCATTATCTAACCAATCACTGATTAACAAACATGGACAAACGGAACAATTTCAATGTGGGAAGCATTTTAAAAGGAAATCTAAACTTCCTTTTCAGAACAGAAATTCTAGCAATGAAAGTCCATTTTCATGTTCAGAATGTGGGAAAAGTTTTAGCCGGAAATCAACTCTTCTGAAACATCAGAGAATTCACACAGGAGAGAAGCCATTTTCATGTTCAGAATGTGGGAAAATTTTTAGACAAAAATCAAGTCTTGTGGAACATCTAAGAATTCACACAGAAGGGAAGCCATTTTCATGTTCAGTCTGTGGGAAATGTTTTAATCGGAAATCGATTCTTCGTAACCATCAGAGAACTCACACAGGGGAAAAGCCATTTTCATGTTCAGATTGTGAGAAATGTTTTAGTAGGAAATCAGGTCTTGTAGAACATCTAAGAACTCACACCGGGGAGAAGCCATTTTCATGTTCAGAATGTGGGAAATGTTTTAATCAGAAATCGTTTCTTTTTAAACATCAGAGAACTCACACAGGGGAAAAGCCTTTTTCATGTTCAGAATGTGGAAAATGTTTTAACCAAAAACCTATTCTTAAACATCAGAGAACTCACACAGGGGAGAAGCCATTTTCATGTTCTGAATGTGAGAAATGTTTTAGTAGGAAATCAGGTCTTGTAGAACATCTAAGAACTCACACCGGGGAGAAGCCATTTTCATGTTCAGAATGTGGGAAATGTTTTAAACAGAAATCGTTTCTTTTTAAACATCAGAGAACTCACACAGGGGAAAAGCCTTTTTCATGTTCAGAATGTGGAAAATGTTTTAACCAAAAACCTATTCTTCTTAAACATCAGAGAACTCACACAGGGGAGAAGCCATTTTCATGTTCTGAATGTGAGAAATGTTTTAGTTGGAAATCGCAACTTGTGGAACATCTCAAAACTCACACAGGGGTGAAGCCTTTTTCATGTTCAGAATGTGGGAAATGTTTTAACCAGAAATCAATTCTTCTTAAACATCAGAGAACTCACACAGGAGAGAAGCCTTTTTCATGTTCAGAATGTGGGAAATGTTTTAACCAGAAATCGATTCTTCTTAAACATCAGAGAACTCACACAGGGGAGAAGCCATTTTCATGTCCTGAATGTGGGAAATGTTTTAGTTGGAAATCAGGTATTGTGCAACATCTAAGAATTCACACAGGGGAGAAGCCTTTTTCATGTTCAGAATGTGGGAGATGTTTTAGCCAGAGTTCAGATCTTGTTGTGCATCAGAGAACTCACACAGAAGAGAAGCCTTTTTTATGTTCAGAATGTGGAAAATGTTTTAACCAAAAATCTATTCTTCTTAAACATCAGAGAACTCACACAGGGAAGAAGTCATTTTCATGTTCTGAATGTGAGAAATGTTTTAGTTGGAAATCGCAACTTGTGGAACATCTCAAAACTCACACAGGGGTGAAGCCTTTTTCATGTTCAGAATGTGGGAAATGTTTTAACCAGAAATCGATTCTTCTTAAACATCAGAGAACTCACACAGGGGAGAAGCCATTTTCATGTCCTGAATGTGGGAAATGTTTTAGTTGGAAATCAGGTCTTGTGCAACATCTAAGAATTCACACAGGGGAGAAGCCTTTTTCATGTTCAGAATGTGGGAGATGTTTTAGCCAGAGTTCAGATCTTGTTGTGCATCAGAGAACTCACACAGAAGAGAAGCCTTTTTCATGTTCAGAATGTGGGAAAAGTTTTAGACAAAAATCTGATCTTGCTAAGCATCTGAGAACTCACACAGAGGAGAAGCCATTTTCATGTTCAGTCTGTGGGAAAAGTTTTAAGCAGAAATGGATCCTTCGCAACCATCAGAGAACTCACACGGGGGGGGAAAGCAATTTGCATGTCCTGAATGTGGGAAATGTTATAGTTGGAAATCAAATCTTGTAAAACATCAGCGAACTCACACAGGGGAGAAGCATTTTCCTTATCTCAACTGTGAGAAATGTGTTACATAGAAATCAAATTGTGTAGAACATGTAAAAGGACGAGGCCATACTCCTGTTCACAATGTAGAAATCACTTTAACCAACAGTCGGTTCTTGTCTAATAGTTAAGATTTCACACAAAAGATAAGCCATGCACATGTTCACATTGTTGAAAATGTTAGAGAATACGAATAGAGAAGACAGTCTAACAGGTGTGGACTCTTTGTAGGACTGATTGCCTAATGTTAGTTTCACATGGGCGATCACGATTTTGCTGCAAGAAAATCGTGGCTTGGTTTCCATGATTTTTGAGTATGAGCGATGCTATTTTTATAGAATAATCTTGCTTAGATGCCACCCACATTACAATCGCACAAGAGAATCACTTGTTTTTTAACCGAAAGTCAATAGGACTTTCTAATGTTAAAGTTGCATCACAACGCAGGTTTTTTGCATTGCAATGCGATAAAAAGGAAATTCCACTGGGAAACATGGGAGATTAAAAAAAAAAATCACACATTGCAGAAAGACAGAACATGCTGCAATTTCTGTTCTCTCAACGTCGCATCAGTAAAAACATCGCAGATGGGAAGGAAACCACTCTAAGTCATTGGTTTCACAATCTGATTTTTTACTGACTCTTGCATCAGACAAAAATTACATGATTTTCTCGCCTGTGTGAAAGCACTTTAAGGATGCTTTCTGTGTTTAACTTACACTGTTTTGTGGCCACAAGGGGTTATCAGGCTGGCTTTTTAAGTAGGACCTGTGCAAATCTATTAGGACTCTCTGATTGTATAATAACTGCCCCTGTGTGCCAATGAAGCGAAGCATTGCCATTAAGCAAAATAAAAAAAATATGCATAACAAAATGTTATGATCTCTTACTCTCCCTATCCACTCTTGGTGTAACCCCCTCATCCTTACAAGCCCAAGTAACTTCAATCTTTTTTTTTTTCTAGTTTTCTACATAAACCCCCACATCATACACTAAATGGCTACTTGTTCGGGGACCAACCTCTAATAACATGTTGGACTTCCCTTTTTGGTCTTAAAAACTTCAGCAATTCATCATTGCATAGATTCCAATAGGTGTTAAAATCATCATTTTGCAGGATACTGAACCCACGTGTGCAACTGTTGTGGCCCAGAGGGTCCTCTAGAATAGCCACACAATTACCTGTCCTGTAACACCTACTTATGTACTCCTAGGAGACATAGAAGGTGTCAAATATCAGAAAGACCCAGTCTTTCCCCTTGCTTTACAAGCTAAAGCTAACTGCTGGTTGGCTGCTTATCAAATAAACGCTAATTGGTAGAGGGGGAAGGGTGAGTTTCACGAGCAGGAAAGGATAGGAGGGCGAGGCAGGAGGTTATGAGGAGGGGTAGGGAAAAGGGCGGGAGTTGGACAGGAAGAGAAGGTAGTGGTTGTTGGAAGGATTGGTGAGAAGGCAGTCATTGGAGGAGGACGTGAGAAGAGGTTCAGCAACATGGAGTGGTCTACCGTGTTCCAGGAGGAGAAAGCAAGCTTTTACAAGTTCCCTAACAAGCTGCAGTGTGAAGGATAAGTGTGGGACCCACCAATACAAGAGTGAGTTACACAAGCCCTTGTTAACCAAAAGGTCAGGGAAGTGAAAGAGGTCCATTACTAAAGTATCTTCACCCGCTGCATAGTAATAACCAGAGTAACCCAAGAGATAACTAGGACTGTGAGAATTCATCTGAGTAACCTGTTAACAAACAGAGAGAGTTGAAGTTTAAACTGTCTTGCATCTTACTAAAAGTGTGGAGCAATGTAAATATAAAGAATTATACTTGTTATTTCTGCATTTGTTACAAAAGCTGAGTAAACAGCGTACCTCCAGTTTGCAATTCAAAGCTATCAGGACTCATTTCAGTTATTTTTGTCATCAACCCCGGAGTTCCTGAAGAGGTGCTGGCGACACGTGACAGACCACCGTTAATCATTATTGACTGTTATCACCCTTTTGCCACCATTTCCGGGAGAGATCGCAGAGCTGTCCATGACATCCAACTTCTCTACCCGTGGTCTCCCTCACAGCGCCCTGCTCGGACGCTGCACTACAATTAGTCCACCCACACAGTCCACCTCCATGAGCTTACACCATTGACAAATGACAGAGAGGGTTGATCTCTCCATGCTGCTTGCACCAAATTCTGACTTTCCCATCACCATAGCACAAAAGGAGTCTGGATTCATCTGACCAATGTTTTTCCACTGCTCAGTGACCTCATTTTCAGCTCTTTTGCACACTGGAGTTTTGCCTTTTTTTCTTAAACTGCAATGACTCTCAAACTGGTCATCTGCTGTTATCAGCAACCATGAGGTGTGTTTTCGGACACTTTAAGGTGGAGTGTCAGCAATGTATTTCACTACAATTTTGTAGACTCTGCTGCGCCTGTCAGGACGATTCTTGACATCCTCCTCGGAATCTTTGAAAGAGTTTACTTCCATAGGATCTTTTTTGCTGAATGTTTTCCATCAATCATGTCAAAATGCAAAAGAGAGAAAAGCAACACAATAAAGAGCGTGCGCACCCATTTAGAGATGAGCGAGCACCAAAATGCTCGGGTGCTCGTTACTCGGGACGAAATTTTCGTGATGCTCCAGGGTTCGTTTCGAGTAACGAACCCCATTGAAGTCAATGGGCGACCCGAGCATTTCTGTATATCGCCGATGCTCGCTAAGGTTTCCATTTGTGAAAATCGGGGCAATTCAAGAAAGTGATGGGAACAATACACAGCAACGGATAGGGCAGGCGAGGGGCTACATGTTGGGCTGCATCTCAAGTTCACAGGTCCCACTATTAAGCCACAATAGCGACAAGAGTGCCCCCCCCCCCATCAACTTTTACTTCTGAAAAGCCCTCATTAGCAATGCATACCTTAGCTAAGCACCACACTACCTCCAACAAAGCACAATCACTGCCTGCATGACACTCCGCTACCACTTCTCCTGGGTTACATGCTGCCCACCCCCCCCCCCCTGCACGACCCAGTGTCCACAGCGCACACCAAATTGTCCCTGCGCAGCCTTCAGCTGCACTCATGCCACGCCACACTCATGTCTATTTATAAGTGCGTCTGCCATGAGGAGGAACCGCAGGCACACACTGCATCAGAGGGTTGGCACGGATAGGCAGCGACCCTCTTTAAAAGGGGCGGGGCGGTAGCCCACAATGCTGTACAGAAGCAATGAGAAATATAATCTTGTGCCACCGCCATCAGGAGCTGCACACGTGGGCATAGCAATGGGGAACTTATGTGCCACACACTATTCATTCTGTCAAGGTGTCTGCATGCCCCAGTCAGACTGCGGTTTTTTATAAATAGTCACAGGCAGGTACAACTCCGCAATGGGAATTCCGTGTGCACCCACAGCATAGGTGGCTCCCTGGAACCCACCGGCTGTACATTAATGTATCCCATTGCAGTGCCCATCACAGCTGAGGTAATGTCATGTTTAATGCAAGTGGGCTTTGGCCCACACTGCATGCCCCAGTCAGACTGGGGTTCTTTAGAAGTGGACACATGCAGTTACAACTCCGTGTGGACCCACGGCATGGGTGACTCCCTGGAACCCACCGGCGATACATAAATATATCCCATTGCAGTGCCCAACACAGCTGATGTAACGTCAGCTGTAATGCAGGTGGGCTAAAAATTAATTGGATTACACTGTAGGCGAGGGCCCCCAAAAATTTGTGTACCAACAGTACTAATGTACGTCAGAAAAATTGCCCATGCCCAACCAAGAGGGTAGGTGAAACCCATTAATCGCTTTGGTTAATGTGGCTTAATTGGTAACTAGGCCTGGAGGCAGCCCAGTTAAAATAAAAATTGGTTCAGGTGAAAGTTTCAACGCTTTAATGAGCATTGAAACGTATAAAAATTGTTTACAAAAATTATATGACTGAGCCTTGTGGGCCTAAGAAAAATTGCCCGTTCGGCGTGATTATGTGAGGTTTCAGGAGGAGGAGCAGGAGGAGGAGCAGGAATATTATACACAGATTGATGAAGCAAAAATGTCCCCGTTTTTGATGGTGATAGAGAACGATGCTTCCATCCGCGGGTGCAGCCTACGTATTGCTTAGGTATCGCTGCTGTCCGCTGGTGAAGAAGAGAAGTCTGGGGAAATCCAGGCTTTGTTCATCTTGATGAGTGTAAGCCTGTCGGCACTGTCGGTTGACAGGCGGGTACGCTTATCCGTGATGATTCCCCCAGCCGCACTAAACACCCTCTCTGACAAGACGCTAGCCGCAGGACAAGCAAGCACCTCCAGGGCATACAGCGTGAGTTCAGGCCACATGTCCAGCTTCGACACCCAGTAGTTGTAGGGGGCAGAGGCGTCACCGAGGACGGTCGTGCGATCGGCTACGTACTCCCTCACCATCCTTTTACAGTGCTCCCGCCGACTCAGCCTTGACTGGGGAGCGGTGACACAGTCTTGCTGGGGAGCCATAAAGCTGGCAAAGGCCTTGGAGAATGTTCCCCTGCCTGTGCTGTACATGCTGCTTGATCTCTGCGCCTCCCCTGCTACCTGGCCCTCGGAACTGCGCCTTCTGCCACTAGCGCTGTCGGATGGGAAGTTTACCATCAGTTTGTCCACCAGCGCCCTGTGGTATAGCATCATTCTGGAACCCCTTTCCTCTTCGGGAATGAGAGTGGAAAAGTTCTCCTTATACCGTGGGTCGAGCAGTGTGTACACCCAGTAATCCGTAGTGGCCAGAATGCGTGTAACGCGAGGGTCACGAGAAAGGCATCCTAACATGAAGTCAGCCATGTGTGCCAGGGTACCTGTACGCAACACATGGCTGTCCTCACTAGGAAGATCACTTTCAGGATCCTCCTCCTCCTCTGGCCATACACGCTGAAAGGATGACAGGCAAGCAGCATGGGTACCCTCAGCAGTGGGCCAAGCTGTCTCTTCCCCCTCCTCCTCATGCTTCTCCCCCTCCTCCTCAACGCGCTGAGATATGGACATGAGGGTGCTCTGACTATCCAGCGACATACTGTCTTCCCACGCCTCCGTTTCCGAGTGCAAAGCGCCTGCCTTTATGCTTTGCAGGGAACTTCTCAAGAGGCATAGCAGAGGAATGGTGACGCTAATGATTGCAGCATCCCCGCTCACCATCTGGGTAGACTCCTCAAAGTTTCCAAGGACCTGGCAGATGTCTGCCAACCAGGCCCACTCTTCTGTAAAGAATTGAGGAGGCTGACTCCCACTACGCCGCCCATGTTGGAGTTGGTATTCCACAATAGCTCTACGCTGCTCATAGAGCCTGGCCAACATGTGGAGCGTAGAGTTCCACCGTGTGGGCACGTCGCACAGCAATCAGTGCACTGGCAGATTAAACCGATGTTGCAGGGTCCGCAGGGTGGCAGCGTCCGTCTTGGAGTTGCGGAAATGTGCGCTGACCCGGCGCACCTTTCCGAGCAGGTATGACAAGTGTGGGTAGCTTTTCAGAAAGCGCTGAACCACCAAATTAAAGACATGGGCCTGGCATGGCACGTGCGTGAGGCTGCCGAGCTGCAGAGCCTCCACCAGGTTACGGCCGTTGTCACACACGACCATGCCCGGTTGGAGGCTCAGCGGCGCAAGCCAGCGGTCGGTCTGCTCTGTCAGACCCTGCAGCAGTTCGTGGGCCGTGTGCCTCTTCTCTCCTAAGCTGAGTAGTTTCAGCATGGCCTGCTGACGCTTGCCCACTGCTGTGCTGCCACGCCGCGCGACACCGACTGCTGGCGACGTGCTGCTGCTGACACATCTTGATTGCGAGACAGAGGTTGCGTAGGAGGAGGAGGAGGAGGAGGGTGGTTTAGTGGACGAAGCATAAACCCGCCGCAGATACCACCACCGAGCTGGGGCCCGCAATTCTGGGGGTGGGTAGGACGTGAGCGGTCCCAGGCTCTGACTCTGTCCCAGCCTCCACTAAATTCACCCAATGTGCCGTCAGGGAGATATAGTGGCCCTGCCCGCCTGTGCTTGTCCACGTGTCTATTGTTAAGTGGACCTTGGCAGTAACCGCGTTGGTGAGGGCGCGTACAATGTTGCGGGAGACGTGGTCGTGCAGGGCTGGGACGGCACATCAGGAAAAGTAGTGGCAACTGGGAACCGAGTAGCGCGGGTCCGCCGCCGCCATCATGCTTTTGAAAGCCTCCGTTTCCACAAGCCTCTACGGCAGCATCTCCAGGCTGATCAATTTGGCAATGTGCACGTTTAACGCTTGAGCGTGCGGGTGCGTGGCGGCGTACTTGTGCTTGCGCTCAAACAGTGGCGCTAGCGACGTCTGGACGCTGCGCTGAGAGACATTGCTGGATGGGGCCGAGGACAGCGGAGGTGAGGCTGTGGGTGCAGGCCAGGAGACGGTAGTGCCTGTGTCCTCAGAGGGGGGTTGGATCTCAGTGGCAGGTTGGGGCACAGGGGGAGAGGCAGCGGTGCAAACCGGAGGCGGTGAACGGCCTTCGTCCCACCTTGTGGGGTGCTTGGCCATCATATGCCTGCGCATGCTGGTGGTGGTGGCTCCCCAGCTGATCTTGGCGCGACAAAGGTTGCACACCACTGTTCGTCGGTCATCAGGCGTCTCTGTGAAAAACTGCCACACCATAGAGCACCTTGACCTCTGCAGGGTGGCATGGCGCAAGGGCGCGCTTTGGGAAACAGTTGGTGGATTATTCGGTCTGGCCCTGCCTCTACCCCTGGCCACCACACTGGCTCGGCCTGTGCCCACATCCTGACTTGGGCCTCCGCGTCCTCGCCCGCGTCCACGTCCTCTAGGCCTACCCCTACCCCTCAGCATGGTGTATTACCAGTAGTGCAGAAACAGAACGCTGTAATTAAATGTGCCGCTTATTGGCCTGTGGTTGGAGGCTGACTTCGCTTACGGAAAAATTTCAGAAGATTGGAAAAGGGCAAATGTTGTGCCTATCTTCAAAAAAGAAAAGAAGGTGGGTCCAGGAAACTACAGGCCTGTGAGCCTGACTTCTATACTGGGAAATATCTTTGAACAAAGAAATCATGGGTATAATAAAAAATCGTGGCTATAATAAAAAAATGATTAATAAAGGATATCATCAAAGACGAGGAAAAAAGATTTATTGTCTAAAAAACGCAATAATGAGGATGGAAAGGTAGTCAGTTTCATTTCTAAATATCACTCATGGTGGAAGGAGATGCAGAGGATATTGAAAAGACCCAGGAGAATCCTTATAGTTGATCCTGCATTGTCGGCAACGTTGAAACCATATCCATCACTAACTTGCAGGAGATCTAACAATCTTAGCGATAAACTGGTGCGGAGCTACTTCCCAGGAAATTAGATTAATAAAGTGTTTGGTGGTCAGGGTCCCAAATGGGGATGTAGACCATGTGGGAACTGTGTTGCCTGTACCAATATCAACAGCGTGACGACTTTCTCTGACTCTGGAGGCAAACGTAGTTATGACATCACTCACTCTATAACTTCCACTATGGTGGGTGTTTTATATTATGCCACATGCCTGTGTGGTCTGATATACATCGGTATGACCTCTAAAGAACTTAGAAGAGAGTAAGAGAACATGTACTAAGTATAGAATCTGCAAAAGATTAGGAATGTGTCGAATATCTTAAAATGATTCCTAAACACTTTAAGATCGACCTTGCATGTGACAGTTCGGCCTTCAGGGTTAGGGGAATTGATCACGTTGTCCAGAGTCCATGAGGAGGAAATTGGAAACCTTTACTGGCCCAAAAGGAATGTCGCTGGATTTACCAGCTTAATACCATCTCACCATTGGGCCTTGATGAAGGCAATAGTTTTGTATCGTTCTTGTACAGCTCTGTGTGTTGCGGATGTCCTCGAACTGGGCCCTGGTATATGTTGCATATATGTTTTATATATTACTTTTAACAGTCTATTATAAGTGTTTGCTCATTAGCATGTTCCCAGTTTTCTCCTCTTTAGAATGGCAATGACCACTGAAAGATTTGTATGTATATATCAGAATAGAAGTATAAGGAATATTATATTTATTTCACTCTACACTTCACATGGGATGCACTTTTTACTTTGGCTCTGTATGTCACTTACCTTTGTAAGTTTTGTATGTGATTTATATATCTCTTACCTTTTGCACTGTTTAGGATGGCATATATCCTGTTTATATTCAGCTTTAGGTATCTGGACTTATGGTACAATGGACCTGTGGTAAACACTGTTGTCATGTAATGCTGGAGTTCCTGGTTTGAGTCCCACTAGGGACGTCATAGTTTTTTATATTGAAAAATGTATTTTCAGAGGGAAACTTATGTGTGGTAATAGACCTTTTGGTTTTGTCCATATTTCTATGTATACCCCCGTTCGTTAAATGTCTACTTCACTCTCGACGTAGACAAATGAGAACTGATCTCAAGATGATATTGCAGCCCTATAGGAACATATATGTCCGAGTAGGAACCCTTGTTCATGAATTTGTTTTCTGTAGGGGAATGCTTGTAGGGGACACAACTGAATCCCCACTTCCGTCTTTCAATTTAGAAATATCTGCCCCACTTCCTGTAAGGGCGAGACAAACAACTAATCGGTTCTCATGTGTGTGGTGCTGGCTACAAAAATGTACTGAGGTAAAACACCTGCTAATGAGAATTACATTGCTAACACACTTTAAAAGAGCAACCTGGTATACCTAAAACTATCCCCCAGAAGAAGCCATCTTTTGGGCACAACACAGTGTCGGGGTGTGCATCTACGTCTGTGCTTCAGGGTGCATTCACACGAACATATATCGGCTCGGTTTTCATGCCGAGCCGATATACGTCGTCCTCGTGCAGGGGGGGAGGATGGAAGAGCCAGGAGCAGGAACTGAGCTCCCGCCCCCTCTCTGCCTCCTCTCCGCCCCTCTGCACTATTGGCAATGAAAGGACGCTGAGCGGGGGCGTGGTTAAGTTTCGAGAATTAGCCCCACCCCGTCCTGCCTTTCCTCATTGCAAATAGTGCAGAGGGGCGGAGAGGAGGCAGAGAGAGGGCGGGAGCTCAGTTCCTGCTCCTGGCTCTTCCATCCCCCCCCCCCCCTGCACATGAGGACAACGTATATCGGCTCGGCGTGAAAACAGAGCTGATATACGTTCGTGTGAATGCACCCTTATATGGTATAAACATGTTAATTTATTTTGTGTTGTAACATGTGACTGCTGTTAATGAGTTGTGATATGATGCTAGATGTATATTATAACACATATATGGGACATCAACCGTTATACTAATGCAGATTTGACTAATGATGTACTGTTTTTGTGTGAGGGCTCCATTCTCTTGTGAAACTTGTAAATTTGAAATTGGAATATTTTAATATGATTGGTAAATAAAGATTTTTTTAAATATATTCCTAATCTGTGTATATTTTTGGGGTTGATAACTATATACACCGCTGTATATAGTTCCTGAGCAAATTGGATCTTTAATTTCCAAAAGAGAGTAACATTTCAAGGTTTTCTTTTTAATTTCAGCTGATGGCCAATGCAATTGTTGTCCAGTGCTGTGTAACACACCAAACTAGCCCTCAACTCCACACGGTGCTCTTTCACCCCTGAACCCTGTTATATTTTCTAGATAAAAATTATAGGGGTTTGCTGGGCATTTAACCCCTTGCAGTACTGATGACCCATCCTCAGGCCAGGTCATCAGTAGTTGATCGGCAGGAGTCCTCTGCTCGGGACCCTCAGCTATCACGTGATCTCAGTCCTCACACTCAGTGCAGCGCGCAGGAGATCCGCATTGGGGTCAGAGCGAGAAGCGTAATAAAAGCAGTTAGAGCTATACCTTCTATAGCACTTCTGGCTCTAAACCCAATGCGGATGGAGCTGTTAACATCCAGCCTGCTGCAGTAAGTGTAGCAGCTGAGATCAAGTGATCGCCAGGGGTCCTGGGCGGCGGCTCCCCGCCCACAGAGCTACTGATGACTTTTTCTAAGGGCATCAGTGCTGAAAGGGGCTAAATACCCGTGAAAGCTCTTCAAAGCCCATGTAGGGTGTTTGTAAAATTAGGAGCTACAGTATAATAATTAGAGAGCGGTCTCTTCACAGCGGCGCAAACTGGTCACAAAATATTTGGCACTGAAGTCTGTAGGTCAAAAATGCCAATATTCACTTTGCATCATCATCTGCGCATTAATTTCCAGGAAACAGCCGGGGGTTAAAATGCTCACTACACCCCGGGATGAATTCTTGGAGGGTGGTAGTTTCCAAAATGGGGTCTTTCTGTGAAGGGTGGTTACTTCTTATATTTTGAGACCTCTGCAAACCTAAAATGGTGGGTGAAAAACATCACAATAAGGCTGCATTCAGACCACCGTATATCGATTCGGTTCAGTTCAGTTCGGTTTTCACGCCCAGCTGATATATGTCGTCTCTCGCTGCAGGGGGGGGGGGGGGGGAGGCTGGAAGAGCCAGGAGCAGTGCTCTGAGCTCCCGCCCCCCCCCCCTGCCTCCTCTCTGCCCCTCTGCACTATTTGCAATGGGGAGAGGCAGGACGGGGGTGGGGCTAATTTGTGGAACATCCCGCCTCCTTTCATTGCAAATAGTGCAGAGGGGCGGAGAGGAGGCAAAGAGAGGGCAGGAGCTCAGCTCCTGACTCTTCCACCCCCCCTCCCTGAAAACCGAGCCGATATACGGTCGTCTGAATCCAGCCTAAAAAATATTTTACAAAACTGTAGAATTAGTAATAAATATTGACATCTGTTTCTCTTGTATCTCCTGCTGTGTTACTGAAAAAATGGTTTATTATGGAAAACCTGCCCCAAAAAAATTCCACCTCCACTTTCTGTGAAACACATAAAGGGTTAACAACAGACTTCCTTAGAGACCTTCCACATGGGACGGAATTGCTCACAGAACTCATCACAGAGGCAGACTTTGTTTTTAACTGCAGGATGTGTTCTACAGAACGTCTCGCTGACTTTAATTGCAGAATTACATCTCCAGTTTGTTAGAAATCCGCAACAACAATTTCACAAGAGTCCTTAATGCCGCAGCAGGAAGTTTTTCGGAATTTAATCTTGTAGTTTTGAAGTGAAGGAATGCCAATTTTAACAGATGTAGAATCCAAGCCCCATAGGGATAACATTGTGATGCAGAAATGTCCGCGCTCGTGCGGAAGGTCTCTAAATGCCATTTTAAAAGCTTTGAGGCTTTTAGGATTTCTAATACGAGAGGCGTTCATGAAAGATTTCCCCTGACCCACCTGCCATGGACTTGTCACAGTTATTAGCCCTTCTCTCCATCGGTGCCACATAGGGACACACACTTCTCCCATCATGTTAAGCAACTGTAAACACCTCGCTTGTAGAAGTCGACAGGTTGCTCCACGTTGTGACTTTGGAAATTAGTCTCATCATCTGGGAATTGCTTGCCCTTCAAAAATGACTTCATTGTTAGAAAGAGGTGGAAGTCCGATGGTGTGAGGTCGGGTGAATAAGGGGGATGTGGTAGAATTTCCATCTGGGCAACATTGTGAGTTGTGTACTGGGGTATTGCCTTACAGAAGGCGGACACCTTTGGTGAGCATGCCACGTCTCTTGGTTTTGATGGCCTCCCACAATTTCTGCAGCAGTGAAGAATAGTATTCCCCTGTAATCGTGGTACCCTTTGTTTGGAAACCCACCAAAACTGTTCTGTGCTGGTCCCAAAAAACTGTGCATGACCTTGCCTGCTGAAGGTTGGGCGCGTTCCTTCGTTGGAGGTGGTGAGTCCGCATACTTCCATTGCAGCGACTGGACTTTAGTCTCTGGATCATAGTGATGGACCCAGCTTTCATCCTGTGTGATCAGTCTGTTGAAAAAGTCCTCCTGGTTTCCATGGCACATCGTCAAAAGAGCCTGGAAGCATTCAACTCATATCTGCTTCTGGAAAGGTGTGAGCAGCCAGGGAACCCAGCGAGCGGAAACCTTAATGTATATGAAGATGGTCTTGGATGATTTTTTGCATAGATCCCACACTAATCTTGACATTTTGGGCTAGGTTGAAAATAGTTATGCTGCGATTTTCCATAATGATGTCCTTCACTTGCTGGATGTGTGTTCATTGATAGTGGAGTAGGGGTCGCCCTGGAATTGGAGCCTTTTCCATTAAAGTCCAACCACATTTGAATTGACTATGCCAGTTCTTGACTAAATCATATCATGGGGAATCCTCCCCATAAACCTCTTTCATCTCATCGACCATCTCCCTTGGTGTGCGACCTTCCAAGTAGAGGAACTTGATGACTGCTCTGCATTCCACTGGTCCATTATCAGGCCTCGCACCGCTTCAGCATCGGTAAAAGAAAGACCGTTATCAGTGCAGAGTTACACATTGGCAGGTGACCTATAGAGACTTCTATCATTACACATGTGCAGGTTCAGCATCCTGTGATAAATAGAAGTGGGTCAGGGGAACCCTTTAATGAACGCCCCTCGTATAGAGTCTACTCAAAGACACTTCACAACTTAATTGGTCCCTTAGAAAAATAGGGTATTTGTATATTTTCTTTGAAATCATAGGTAAACTTATTCGCCTTTGTAGCCCTGAAAAAAGGACATTTACAAAATGTCAACGTAAAATATACAAATGGGAAATGTTATTTAGTACAATTAGGTCGGATTCACATATTTGCGCACGCAATACGCAGAGGATACAACCCATTGATTTCACATGTCTGTATTTAACCAGCGCATTTCGGTGATGCAAAACAAACCTCGGCACACTATTTATTGTGCAAAAGTCCCCATAGAAGTCAATGGGGGTGCGCAAATGCCTGCAAAATACAGTAGGGGGCGCATGAAACGCTGCATAATTATGCAGGACAAAGAACAAATCTGGAACACATTAGTCTAATTAGCCATTTCAATTGTATATTGTTTCTTTGCCACACACAAATGCACCTGCTATTGTGTAAATAAGTAGAGGGGGGGGGGGGCTGCGCCTGGTAGAAGCCCCTGCAGCCCCCTCACCTCACTACTGGGCTGCCTATTATAGCCGAGCTGGTAGTGATGTCACCGGAAGAGGCGGGGCCTCCAGGATGGGAGATGGTAAAGGACCTGTGATGATGTCATGACCATGTGACCGGTCACGTGTGTGGGAGGAGTTTCTTGAAGTTCTCTCCTGATGAGGTCAGCAGGTAGTAGAGGTGTGTGCGCTGCATGAGTCTGTGCATTGGGCTGTATGACGGTCAGTCCAGGTCAGTTAGAGGTAACCGGCCGTGTGTCTGTACTGCGGCGGCTGCATTTATCTCCTGCCGTTCGTTGCGCCTCGGATACCAGTTTGTCAGATGTGGAATGAATCGCATATTGGAGAAATAGATAAAATCCTGCTTCTTCATGGCTGATCTTTGCTGCGGATGTTTTGCTGTGATGGTCCGGAGGTATTTTGGTCCTCCAGCTGCACCGTAGTTATTGCAGACAATGCAGCACTGATATTAGTTGCAGTTCCATCACTGGTGGTTCCAGTTCTTGGATGCGGTGTATTATTAGGGGGGTGCGGTGTATTATTAGGGGGGTGCGGTGTATTATTAGGGGGTTATGTGCTCTGACCGCCCTCGTCGGGGCTCCCATGTACACTGCCTACCTAATACTGTGTATACACGGCTGCACCGCCCCGTATACAGCCAGCTGCAATGTTCTGTATCTTCTGACATCTGTCTGTCCGCCAGCAGGGACTTTATCCAAAGATCTGTGAATACTGAAAGGGGTTTTCCAGGCAGCGCCGGCTGTCAGTGCCGGGATACAGCGACATCCGTAACTGCAGGCGGACCTCTCATTGACATCAGTGAGCCCTGCGACTGCAGTTACAAGTGCCGCCCACTATACAGGGATCGTAGCACGCAGCTTCCACTCCTAAATCCATTGTATGCTGTCACTAATTCTCTATAATCCCCTAGTAGTGAGACCCTTCATGGAAGATGTTCTTGTCTCCCTCAGGTTCCTTAGGTACAAGACTCTCACAGATAAAGACGATGGTCCTTTCCATCAATGACCCACCAAGGATGGAGAAGGGCAGAGACCACATGGCTGCGCGGATATTAGACCTCACCATGGAGATCATCTACTGGATAACTGGGGAGGTGAGAGCTTCACATGATGTCTCTCTTATCTCTAGTAATGAACAGGGGAATGACGGGAAAGGGGAAGGATTCTTAGCCTCCATGTAGTGATCAGTGTCTCACCATCCACAGGATTACACAGTAGTGAAGAAGTCGTCTGGTGAGTGTGTGACCCCTCGTGTGTCAGGAGGACGGAGCCGGACCCAGAGCCCCATCACCGAGCCGTCACCTCATTCACTGATACATGAGCAGAAGATCCTAGAACTTACCCACAGGATCACTGAGCTGCTGACCGGAGAGGTGAGCGCTGCTGGGAATGGGGGACATTATATAATACCGCCAAGGGAGGAGTCTGGAGGATGACTGTATATTGTGTGTGTCAGGTTCCTATAAGGTGTCAGGATGTCACTGTCTATTTCTCCATGGAGGAGTGGGAGTATTTAGAAGGACACAAGGATCTGTACAAGGAGATCATGATGGAGGATCAGCAGCCCCTCACATCACCGGGTAAGAGGAGATCTTCATTGATTGTAGGGCACAGTTTTGAGGGTTGGCTAGTGTCGCCATCCTCTGGTCATCAGATATATAATGTATTCAGTCTCTCTGGTTATTTCCTATAGATGGATCCAGTCAGAGAAATCCTCCAGAGAGATGTCCCAGTCCTCTATATTCGCAGGATTGTCCAGAGGAAAAGAAACATGTCCCACTGGATCATCAGGTAGGTGAAGCTGAGAATTCTGCAAATCTTCTACAGACAGATGAATGAAGATATCTACTACCCAAGTGCAATGTGCTTTTAATTTTTTTTCCTGTGCAACAACATTTAATTTTTTAATGCACGTGATAATGACATGTGTACGATGCATTGGGGTAGGGGGCTGTTGCAAAACATTGCAAGCACAGAAAAGAATTCCAGGTTTATAAGTGTGAGATCGGTTGGAGCTTTTCGGACTGATATCTCACTCACCCGTATATATACAGCCTCAAGCTGATAATCATGTTGGTGATTGTATTTCCTCACCTATTAGCTGTCTCTGTTTGTCCGACGGCTCAACAGCTTACATGTTATTCTGCTTCCATAGTGTTGTCAGTAACAGTCCTGATCCTTCGGTCCTGAGATAACCTTCTCTATATCGAGAGATTCAGCACCGGCCATCAGCTCCTCTTGCCTTTGAAAAAGAAAAGGGTTCTACTGGTAGTATGTGATGTCACAGACTACAGGGGGCGCACTAGGACAGAAACTTCCAACTCATTAATGTGCAATTTGGTTTCCATCATGAGTCCCTGAAGAAGAGGAACAAATTCCGCAGAAACACATTGGGTCTTTTTGTTCCGATGTGTTTCATCAGATTTTTGTTTTCATGGAGAAAGTGATTTCCGGCCGTTGGGATAATTACTGTTACTGACAACACCATGGGGGCAGACAGAAACATGTAAGCTGCTTCACGGGCCGCTCTGTCAGACAAACCATGGCGATTAGTATGTGAGGAGCTACAATCACCAACTTGATCAGTTTCCGTCTGTTGGAGCTCCAGAGTCTTTTTGTGGTAAATTAGAGCTCAGTTTTGTATCTTCTGACAAACTATTTAGGACAACTGATTTATTGGCAGCGACATATTTAAGAGAGCGCCAGCCGTGCTGTTTAATTCTGTATTTATATTGGTGCCATGGTAGGCGGCACCGCCCATTTGTGGCACTCCACTTTATCGGATACAACTAGACAGTACTGCCAATGGTTTGTAATATTTGATCCTTGGTTGAATGTTGATCCAGTTTGATCCCCACTTGAGCAGATCCTTCTCCTTTTTAGGGCAGATTGGTTCCTGTCGTCGAGGGGTTTTCCACCTCTGTCTGGATATAAGATAATGTGGGGCCTTTTACTTCTTTGTCATCTCTTTACTTTGCAGGAAAGTTCTGGTGGAGCGATGAGTGGCCTCGATAATCCCACATCAGTGTCAGTGAAAGGTAAGAGTTTCATCATCCTTACATAGAAAGGCAATGTGCTGATGACTCGCTTCTTAAAATATATATGTGCCCCCACCTTCTCCTCCGAAAAGGGCACTTTCATAATCTAAAAGTTTAAATTGTCCATGGACCAGAGCAAGACAAAGGACTTCCTGATTCTGGCAAAATCTTTACAAAAAACATTGTATACAAAGAAATCGTTCATTGCTGATAACAGATCTGAAGAAGGTGGGAAAACGCCTTGGGATAAAACACATAAAATATCCAAGTCCAATAAGGGCAGTGCCAGGGGGATTCCCAATCCAAACTATATGTAATCCAATCAATGGAGAGCTGCAGCAATGGGAAAAAATAAACCCTCCATCAACAAGTGATGGAGGTAAAGAATTCAAAAGAATTGCAAACAAAGCTGCGCTGCAAACATACAGAATGAGGAGGTACTCACTTAAGAGAGGGGAGTAGGCACCCAGATAACTGGGCAACAATTCTCCCCTTTCAGGGTCCAGGGTAGCCTTAAATGAAAATAGTCCAGATCCACGTCCACCAGGATCAAATCAACTCCAAGGCAATCCAATAGTAAATTTATTTACATGTACAAAGGGTTCCCCTTCAGGGGAGCCAAAAACATACAATGCGTTTCGGCTATATGTAGCCTTTTTCAAGTATAAGACATCACATATACTGATCAAGCTTAAATAATAAACCAAATACACATACCATTACTGCAAAAGAACTCCCGGTGTCGTGCATTGGCCGGCGCCATTGTACCAACGTACAAGGAGAAGGAGTGTACGTCATGACGTACCTGCTGCCGAGTGCTGATGACATAACATTGGTGCAGAATCCTTGCAATGAGGAGGAGGGGTGAGCGATCACATGACCCGTGGCGGCATACGTGATGACGTGTATGCCGCTGGGTGCACAGGGAAGAGTAGAGTGGTCACATGACTTGGTGCGGTGTACGTGATGAGGTCCAGAACAATGCCTAGGTCCCAACCACCAATGTGTGGCCGTTAAAAGCTATAAAAATAGTAAATATATAGGTAGTAAATATAATCACATAGGCGTAGAGATTCATCATATAAAGTTATTAAATTTAAAAAAAAAAAAAAATATATATATATATATATACAGCACCTCGCGGCAAGCCTCCATGCAGAGGGCTAGGTGTTCGAAGGTCTGGAGGTTTTTTAGTGAGAGCGCAGATGACTAACGAACAATGGTGTGCAACCTGTGCCGAACCAAGATCAGCTGGGGAGCCACCACTACCAGCCTGACCACCACCAGCATGCGCAGGCATAGGATGGCTACGCACTCCACGAGGTGGAACGAAGGCCATTTACCGCCTGTGGGTCACACCATTGCCTCTTCTCGAGTGTCACAACCTGGCACAGAGATGCAATCCCCCTACCAGGACGCAGGAACAAGCGCCTCCTGGCCTGCACCCACACCTTCACCTCCACAGCCTCCACCAATTTGTCCCAGCGCAGCAATCAGCTGTCGCTAACCCAATCGTTGGAACGAAAACGGAAATACGCGGCCACCCACCCGCATGCACAAGTTTTAAAAGTGCATATCGCAAAACTACTCAGCCTGGAGATGCTGCCATACAGGCTAGTCGAAAAGGAGACTTTCTGCAACCTGATGGCGGCAGCGGTCCCTCAGTACTCGGTCCCTAGTCGCCACAATTTTTCCCAATGTGCAGTCCCCGCCCTACACCAGCATGTCTCATGCAACTTAAACCGTGTCCTCACCAATGTGGTTACTGAGAAGGTCCACTTAACCACAGACACGTGGACAAGTGCTGGCAGGCAGGGACACTACAGCTCCCTGACAGCACATTGGGTGAACTTGGTGGAGGCTGGGACCGCGTCTGACCCTGGGTCCGCTCACGTGCTACCCACACCGAAGATTGCAGGTCCTACCTCGGTGAAGGTTTCTCCGGTGTATTATACCACCTCCTCCAAACACCCCCCCTCCTCCACACCCTCCCCTCTCAATTACCACGTGTGAGCACATCGCCGGCAGTCGGTAGCTCGAGACGCTGCAGCACTGCGGTGGGAAGCGTCACCAGGCGGTGCTGAAACTACTCAGCTTGGGAGAGAAGTGGCACACTGCCCAAGAGCAGTTGCAGGCTGTGACAGAGCAGACTGACCAGTGGCTTTCACCGCTGAACCTCCAACCAGGCATGGTCGTGTGTGATAATGGGCGCCCTGCAGCTTGGCAGACTAAAACACATGCCATGCCTGGCCCACGTGTTCAATCTGGTGGTTCAGCGCTTTCTGAAAAACTACCCCCATTTGTCTGACCTGCTCAGCAAGGTGTGTTGCGTGTGCACCCATTTCGGGAAGTACACCACAGATGCTGCCACTCTCAGGACACTGCAACAACGCTTCCAGCTGCAGTGCACCGACTAATGTGCGACATGCCCACGCGCTGGAGTTCAACTTTGCACATGTTGGCCAGGCTGTACGAGCCGCATAGAGCCATTGTAGAATAGCAGCTGCAACATGGCCGTCAGAGAGGTAGTCAGCCTCCGCAGTTCTTCACAGAGGAGTGGGCATGGATGGCAGACATCTGTCAGGTCCAAGGAAACTTTGAGGAGTCTACATAAATGGTAAGCCGCAACGCCGCCATTATCAGCGTAACCATCCCGCTGCTTTGCCTATTGTAAGCATAAAGGCCGATGCTTTGTGGTTAGAACAGCAGATGGGAGATGACAGTATGTCGCTTGATAGCCAGACCACCCTCATGCCTGTTTCTCAGTGCGTATTGGAGGAAGAGGGGGAAGAGACTGCTCCCTACACTGCAGACGGTACCCATGCTACTTCCCTCACATCTGTTCAGCATGTATGGGCTGAAGAGGAGGAGGAGGATCATGAAAATCATCCTCCGAGTGAGGACAACGTTGTGTTGCATACTGGGACTCTAGCACACATGGCTGACTTCATGTTAAGCTTGCTTTCCTGTGACCCTCGCGTTAGATGCATTCTGGCCAACATGGGTTACTTGGTGTTCACCCTTCTCGACCCACGGTATAAGTAGAACCTTTCCCGAAGGGGAAAGGAGTATGAGAGTGATGCAATACCACAGGGCCCTAGTGAAAAAGCTGATGCTAAGGTTCCTATCTGACAACGCTAGTGGTAGAGGATGTACTTCAGTGGGCCAAGTAGCAGGGGAGGTGCAGGGATCAGGCAGCATGTCCAGCGCAGGCAGGGGAACACTCTCCAAGGCCTTTGCCAGCTTTATGGCTCCCCAGCCAGATTGTGTCAAAACTCCCCAGTCTAGGCTAAGTCGGAGGAAACAGTGTAAAAAGATGGTCAGAGAGTACATTGCCGACCGTACCAATGTCTTACGTAATCCCTCTGCTCCATACAACTATTGGGTGTCAAAGCTGGACACGTGGCACGAACTTGCATTGTACGCCTTGGAGTTGCTGGCCTGCCCTGCCCTGCCGCTAGCATCTTATCGCAGAGGGTGTTTAGTGCTGCTGGGGGGATCATCACGGATAAGCGTACCCGCTGGTCAACTGACAGTGCTGACAGGCTTACACTCATTAGGATGAACAAAGGCTGGTTTTCCCCAGACTTCTCTTCTCCACCGGTGGAAAGCAGTGGAACATAAAGATGCTTTTAGCTGGAACAGGAGAACCATGGATCCTCTATGACCCCCAAAAAGGGGAGAAGTTGCTTGGTCTATCCCTCTCTGATCCTCCTCCTCCTCCTCTTAAACCAGCATGTCATCACGCTGAACAGTCAAAAGGCTCTGTTAAAACAAATTTTTTCGGAGGGCTGCCTCCAGGCTCTGTTAGCAAATTAAGCAACTACGAGCTCTATCTTTAAAAAATGTTTCTGAGTTTCACCTGAACCGTGGGTAAACCAATTTTTCAGGGGTACACCTGTACTCTTGGTACACACATTTTTCTGCGCTTCACCTATACTCAGAGCAAACCAATTTTTTCGGGCTTCGTCCAAAATCATAGCAAACAAATCTTTCATGCCTTCGCCTATACTCATAGCAAACCATTTTTTCCGGGATTCGCCTATACTCTTAGTAAATAAATTTTTCAGGTGTTCGCCTATACTCTCAGTACACCAATTTTTCAGGGGTTCACCTACACTCTTGGTACACCAATTTTTCCTGGAGTTGGCTATGCTCTTTGTACAAAAATGTTTTAGGGGTTCGCCTGTACTCTTGGTACAGAAATGTTTCAGGGGTTTGTCGATACTCTTGGTACAGAAAGGTTTCAGGGGTTCGCCAATTCTCTTGCTACAGAAAGGTTTGAGGGGTTCGCCTATACTCTTGCTCCAGAAATGTTTGAGTGGTTCGCCTATGCTCTTGCTACTGAAAGGTTTCAGGGATTTGCCTATACTCTTGCTACTGAAAGGTTTCAGGGGTTCGCCTATACTCTTGGTACAGAAAGGTTTCAGGGGTTCGCCTATATTCTTGGTACAGAAAGGTTTCAGGGGTTCGCCTATACTCTTGGTACAGAAAGGTTTCCCAGAGCGGTGTTCAGCTATCTGACACATACACAGAATGAATTGTCCTGCTTTGCCCACTCCAATTTCTTCACGGTTCATGCAGTCTTTGGAGTGATCAAAGGAACCGTGACCAATTTAGTGAGACTTTCACAGGGTCACTGTATTGCTGTGGTGAAAACTTTAGGAACACCTCCTGCTTAAAAGAAATCTTTCATTTTAGAAAGGGTTGCTGAATTTTGCTGATGCTTGGAAATACTAGCATCCGAGTCCGCTTTATGCCCGCGTTAGGTGAGGGTGTGGGCAGAGGCCAAGGTCCTGGGCGGGGTGCAACTCCACCATCTTGGCCACTCCAATTTCTTCATGGGTTATGCTGTCCTTGGAGCGATCAAAGGAAGCTTAACTGATTCAATGAGGCTTTCACAGGGTCACTGTATACCTGTGGTGGCAACTTTTGCGACACCTCCTGCTTCAAGGCAATCTTTTGTTTAAGAATGGGTTGTTGAATTGTGCTGATGGTTAGAAGTACTGGCATCTGCTTTATGCCCACATTTGTGGCCCCTGACAAATTTGTGACGAAGGTGGCACAGGATTGGAATAATTGTAACCCAACAGTCCTTTCTAGGACTACTACTCCTCTTATTGTGTGCATCAGTGGTTTGGCTGCCTGGGACCAGTAGTGCGCACAAGACATTCGCATGCATCCCGGCTGTATAACAGGACAACTCATTGTACACTGCCTGTTTTAGGATGTCCGCTGACGTATAATGCCCTGAATGGCAAACATCCGGATTGGTTTGGGTCTGATAAACGCACGCATCCCTGGGGGTCAGCGCTGGTCGCCATGTATTATCTCTCGGGTTACCACAGTTATCCGAGATACTGGATTGGAGCGTTCACAGGAAGCGTGACTGATTTCATGAGACTTTCGCAGGGTCACTGTATACCTGTAGTGGCTACTTTGGCGACACCTCCTGCTTCAAACCAATCTTTGGTTTTAGTATGCGCTGCTGCATTGTGGAGATGTGTAGAAGTGCTGGCACCTGAGTCCCCTTTATGCCCACGTTTGTGGCTCCTGACAATTTTGTGACAGAGGTGGCATGGGATTGGAATTATGATCGTACATTAATTTATTAGCAATTCTCATCAGCATTGTGGGCTATTGCCCACACTTTCAAAGAGGGTCGCTGCCAGGCTCTGCCAACCTTCTGCAGTGTGTCTCCTGTTCCTCCTCGTTCAATACGCATTGATAAATATACCTGTGGGTGGTGTGCTTATCAAGCGACCGTGTGGCATAGGGGCAGCTGAACGCTGCGCAGGGATAAATTTGACCACGCTGTGGATGCAGGCTCGTACGGGGGATTGGACAGCAATGCCAGCATGTAACACAGGAGAAGAGGCAGTGGTGTCACCCGCAGGCAGTGATTGTCCTTGGTTGCACCTAGTGTGGTGCTTAGCTAAGATGTGCCAGCATGTGTGCCTTGCCGATTATGGTTTGTCCCTGACGTTCCCTATCAGTTTCTGTGGTGTTTCCGTCACTTTCTGATGATGTTTTCAGGTGATTCGCTCAACCTCCCATATGCGGATAATGGGTCACCTTGAAAAATGGTGCCTCCCATTGACTTCAGTGGGGTTCGTTACTCAAAATGAGCTCTCGAGCATTACGAAAAGTTCGACTCGAGTAAAGAGCACCCGAGCATTTTGGTGCTCGCTCATCTATAAACGTGTCACATTTCCACAGCACCGTAGACTAAGTTATGGTGCTGTTAAGGGACACACACCTCTGCTACATGTACATATCTCACACACACACACACACACACACACACACACACACAGTTCTGCTACATGTGCATGTCCTTAATTCCCTTCTGGTTGTCCCCACCCCCCCTTTTGTGTGCTCTCCTTGAGGAGACATGACACCCCTCTTGACCCACATCGCAGTCCTCTCACCAGCTAAGCTACAAACCTACTGCACACTGATGAGGGGCATGCACCCCGAAAGAGCTGTCTAACATTTTCTGGCCTGGTTTTCTATTCCCATTCATTAAGACTTGTTAAAATATCACATTGATTTGAAGGAATGCTGCCATGCAATTGGTATTAGGTCTATCTTCCTTATTTGCATAAATTACCCAGAGGAGCTTACAAGGCCTTCTAAGTTTCATCACTCAATTTTTAAGTGTCCCCACACTCCTTTTGGGTGCTCTCCTTGCGGAGAGACTGTGCCATTCTCTGACCCACTCACCCCCTCATGTCTCCACAAATTTTTTTGGTGTTCTTAAGGAGACACAACACCACTCCGCCGTGCACACACACACCGAGCTCTTCTACATGCGCACGTCGCACACACCGCACACAGCTTTGCTACATGCGCGTGACATCATCACAGGTCCTGTCAGCACATGGCTGCTGTCAGGCACTGCATGTTTTATGCTTTAGGATCTGCAATTATGTCACCGTCATGTGCTCAGGGTCGTAGCAGGTAACATACTCACTTACAGACAAGTGATTGTTAGTACTTTGAGTAGGTTTATGTCTGGCTGCTGATAATGAAATGCAAGTTTCTCCCAAACTACAGCACAGATAAGCACCCCAGATATAACACTGTAATCAGTGTGCATTGACATCATCTTATTTTGCTCTCAGTAAAGCCTGGTTTAGACACAACGATTATCGCTCAAAAAATCTTTTGGTCGATATTTGAGTGAGAATAGTTGTGTGCTTTTTTAAAGCGCAAGGTGACAGCTCAAACGTTGAGTGATCACCTTGCGCTCCGAGCGGGGGATGCAGAAGACAAGCGGGGCCGCTTGTCTTCTGCATCCAACTGTTTCCCGCTCGAAGTTATGCTGAAAGATCAGTGATCAGCGACAGCTTAAAGGGGTTGTCCCGCGCCGAAACGGGTTTTTTTTTTTTTTTTTAACCCCCCCCCCCCCCCCCCCCCGTTCGGCGCGAGACAACCCCGATGCAGGGGTTAAAAAAACAACCCGCACAGCGCTTACCTGAATCCCGGCGGTCCGGCGTCTTCATACTCACCTGCTGAAGATGGCCGCCGGGATCCTCTGTCTCCATGGACCGCAGGGCTTCTGTGCGGTCCATTGCCGATTCCAGCCTCCTGATTGGCTGGAATCGGCACGTGACCGGGCGGAGCTACACGGAGCCCCATTCAGAAAAGAAGAAGACCCGGACTGCGCAAGCGCGGCTAATTTGGCCATCGGAGGGCGAAAATTAGTCGGCTCCATGGGAACGAGGACGCCAGCAACGGAGCAGGTAAGTATAAAACTTTTTATAACTTCTGTATGGCTCATAATTAATGCACAATGTACATTACAAAGTGCATTATTATGGCCATACAGAAGTGTATAGACCCACTTGCTGCCGCGGGACAACCCCTTTAAGGAAAACTGCACAATGTCAGTGCAGTTACACAACGATTATCGCTCAAAAGATGGCTTTGAGCGATTTTTGAACGAAATCATTGTGTCTAAAAGGGCCTTAAGGGTTGCAAAAAAGATAGTGGCAGATTCACTTTAAGGATGGCTATTCACATGATTCATATGCCTAAAAAATAAGCTTTGCCAAGAGGAGGCTCTCTACTCATCTATTTTTTTTTCCTCAGTATAAGGCTCCGTTCACATGGGCGACAAAGTCGCGCGATTTTCTCATGATGTGACAATGCTACAAATTGCATGTATGTGTAGCCCAGGCTTTCCTATGGGTTACTTCACACTCGTGATGTTTTGTAGCATGCTACATTGCGAGTAAAAAAATGCGCGGGTTTCATGATATGCACGCGACTTGTGAGGTTTTATAGCCCATGTTTCCCTATGGAGCCTTCCTCTCTATTGCATCACAGGTAAACTCTGTTTTTATGCGGTACGATGCAACTTTGACGGTAGGAAAACCTACTGTCAAAGCCCAATGAATGGCTGTGATTGGTTCATCGATTGCTGGCTCTAAGTGGCTAAGCATCACAGCATTCAACCAATCAGAGGCCGCACTTCCTGAAGCTGGGGATTTTCCAATCCCAGGCCAGAAGAGATGCTGAAGACCAGTGTCGGACAGGGGAGAAGAGCAGCAGAGCCGGCAGCGCTTCTTAGTTGTTTTTTTTTTGCAATTACTGATGCAGGTCCCTTGAGGTCTGTCTCTGTTAGCTCATCACATCCTGATACTTGGGTTTTTCCAGGTTAAAGGCTTCCAATTAGATGGTTGCATTAGTGTTCATCAGTCTTCCAGTCACACCACAGACCTCCATTGGATTGACTCAAACACTTCCATGTTTCTTTTTACACCCCTCCAGCATACCTTTGGAAGCATTTTATAGCGTCATTGATTCCTGGAACAGGGGTGAAAAACTCCAGTCATCAAGGTACACCCAACAGGTCATATTTTCAGGATATTCTATAGCAGTAGTGGCGAACCTATGGCACCCGCGCCAGAGGCGGGACGCAAAGCCCTCCCTGCTAGCACGTGCCGCCTTCTGCCGCTCACCACGTTAGTGAATACCGGCAGGGGCTGCGGCTCCCCTGACAATATACACTGCTCAGGTAGCGGCGCTGATCCTGGCCACACTGTGACCTCAGTGTGTAGCCGGGATCCTTCTCCCCCCTTCCTCTGACATCTCCTACTTGGTTCTGTGAGAGCAGGGGAGGAGGCTTCCGGCACACTGGCGTCACAGCAGAGGAAGAGTGGAGCTTCCACGAGGTGGAGAGGGTAAGTATGTGGGTCTCAACCGGGCTGGGGACACGCTGTGGGATATCACTATTACACTGGGGCTGCTGTGGGATATCACTATTACACTGGGGCTGCTGTGGGATATCACTATTACACTGGGGCTGCTGTGGGATATCACTATTACACTGGGGCTGCTGTGGGATATCACTATTACACTGGGGCTGCTGTGGGATATCACTATTACACTGGGGCTGCTGTGGGATATCACTATTACACTGGGGCTGCTGTGGGATATCACTATTACACTGGGGCTGCTGTGGGATATCACTATTATACTGGGGGCCGCTGTGGGGTGTCACTATTATATTGGGGGGCCGCTGTGGGGTGTCACTATTATATTGGGGGGCCGCTGTGGGGTGTCACTATTATACGGGGGGGGCGCTGTGGGGTCTCACTATTATACTGGGGGCCGCAGTGGGATGTCACTATTATACTAGGGGCCGCTGTGGGGCGTCACTATAATACTGGCAGCCACTGTAGGGTGTCACTATTATAGAGCGGCCGCTGTGGGGGGTTACTATTACTGCTAGGGGGCGGTCACTATTACTGCTGGGCCGCTGGAGGGGGTCACTTTTATCGCTGGGGGGGGGGTCACTATTACTGCTGGGGTATGCTTACATGTGCCGGAAATAGGCAGGGCTGTTTCAAAAAGACAGTGTGCAGATTTTGACTGCTTTTTCGATGTTGAAATGCTGCAGAATTTTCCACAGAAATTTCCGCTGAGGACATTCTGCAGTATTTCAGCACACAAAAAGATGATGGGAAATGATGGATTTGTGCCACACGTAGCATTTATCATCATGACCAGAGCTCCTTCTTTCATGTGTTGAGGGAGTCTGTTATATGTGGCTTTTTTCTGAACCCTATTCCATAAAGCCAGACTCTGTGGAGTGGCCCTAGGGTGACTTACCTCTTCTACAGAATTTGTCAAAAAAATGTTCAATGTTGTTGTCTTTTTAACATTGTGATATATTATAGTATATGGTTTATAGAGAAAAACCTCTCACTACCTCTACTAGGAATTCGTTTATGGAAACTCAGCCGACAAAGTACTTACAAACACTACGATGTGATTGTGAGTACTTTGGTCTTCCATCACTGCACGTACATGTGCTTTACTTAAAGGGGTTGTCCCGCGAAAGAAAGTGGGGTTATACACTTCTGTATGGCCATATTAATGCACTTTGTAATATACATTGTGCATTAATTATGAGCCATACAGAAGTTATTCACTTACCTGTTCCGTTGCTGGCGTCCCCGTCTCCATGGTGCCGTCTAATTTCAGCGTCTAATCGCCCGATTAGACGCGCTTGCGTAGTCCGGTCTTCTCCCTGGTGAATGGGCCCGCTCGTGCCGGAGAGCTGGTCCTCGTAGCTCCGCCCCGTCACGTGTGCCGATTCCAGCCAATCAGGAGGCTGGAATCGGCAATGGACCGCACAGAGCCCACGGTGCACCATGGGAGAAGACCCGCGGTGCATCGTGGGTGAAGATCCCGGCAGCCATCTTGCTAAGAAAGAAGTCGCTGCAGAGCGGGGATTCGGGTAAGTACTAAACTGTTTTTTTTTTAACCCATCCCTTGTGTTTGTCTCGCGCCGAACGGGGGGCCTATTGAAAAAAAACAAAACCTGTTTCGGCGTGGGACAACCCCTTTAAATCATATATAATCCTACTTTCTTGCAAGCCAATTAGTGGCCCAGAGTTAGATTGTTTGTCTGTGTGATGCTTGTCTCTTTCCTGGTGTATTGTAGTTGTGTCTTTGTAAGTGTATGTCTGTGTCTTGTGTCATTTCAGTCTATGTTTATGGTGTGTGCTGTCTTCCTATCATGAAGTGTGACAGATACTTTGAGGGAGGAGCTGGAAGTATATGGTAGTCTCTCTGAGAGAGAGAAATAGATATGCAGGAGAGCAGCAGTGATGGTTGTTCAAGTTAGAGCGTAGAGATGTGATTGGAGAAGGAGGCCGTGGGAGGAGACAGGAGATCTGAAGTTTACCCGAGCCAAGTCCCGGGCTTACTTCCATGGCTATGGGATGTCTTTCCTCAGGAGAATGTGATGAGCAGATCCTGTTTACTTGGAGTCGATGGTGGTGAGTGTACGATCCCTCCATTCATCTGCCGCAATAGTAAGCACAAATAGGAACTTAGTACCCAGATGTTTGAGCATGACTGTAACAGATAAATGGAAGCTCATGTGGAATCGCACCCAACAAGTAACAGAAGCACCCCCAGTAATTGTCCGTCAGATAACTGAGACTGCAGATGTTTAGAGGTTGAAAATGGAAATAGGTGATTTCTGGATACAAACTTAAAACAAAGAATAAGGAACAAAATTACTTAACAATGTTTGCATTATGTCTAAGACTGTTTAACACCGCGTACTGGAAAAATCTAATGACTGAACAAGTAAAAGAAAACTGTGTGCTTTTAGTTTTAACACTATTTCCTTGACTGTGAACTTTGTTATGCACCTATTTCAGTGAAAGGGGCACTAGCGTCACGAGAACAAACTGTTAGGCATAGGGTTACCACTGGGGGCCCTGGCGACCGGCGGTCGCGCTGTGCTCCTCCTGATGCCGCGGGTGTCAGTGCGGGTGGCTCTGGTTGAGGTTCCACCATGTTGGTGGTTGCCCGCTCCCGCCGGCCAGCTACATGGCTCTCTGTATAGTACACGGCCCGGGGAGAGCTGGTCTTCTCATCTCCCGTATAGGCGTGTCACCTTTCCCCACTCTGTCTGGGCTGGGACTTACACATATAAGGCTGCTGAGTGCTAGCAGAGGTTGCCAGTGTTTGGTTAGACTTAGCTCTGCTAGCACCCGCATTTACTGTTCTTGTTTGCTCTGTGTTTTTTACCCATTTACGCCTTTGACTCCTCTCCTGTCTAGCTCCTTTTGTATTGCGCACGTGCCTCCCCGGTTTGACTCGGTTTTCCCTGACTACTCTACCCTCTGTTGTTTTGCTCTCGGTAGGTTTTGACCCGGCTTGTTTGACCATCCGTCTCCTGTCCCTCACCCTTGGGATCCCTGTCACTAGGTCAGAGCAGGGACCGCCGCCCAGTTGTCGTCCTGGGGCTTAGCCCAGGGGGACAAGTAGGTAGGGATACGGGAGTGGGCTAAATGTAGAGATCCCTCTCTGGTCATCTGGCCCCTACCATCTGTAACACAAACAGGTAATAAGGGTATTCAACATGGTTACTTATACCGGGTCCTGCGTTTACCTGGTCAACTATGCCTTGGGTCTTGAAGGAGAAGATCGTAGAGCCACCCTTGACCTTATAAGATTTTACCGTCTTTCTTGACCCAAAAAACTGACCATGTCTCCTACACCAACTTTCCTTTTATATTTCCTTCCTTGCTTTCTTAATGTTTTAATAAAGCTTGATTGTTTAATAAAAAGTCAAATGTTTAGTTTTGGAAAATAAGAAATTTTTGCTTTCTTTTCCGGGTGAAGATTGGATAAGAGGCTCCCATGGACATCTCAATGTATCTCTATATCAAGAAGAAGAAGATTACACCACACAAATAAATTCAATAACTCCTAATGTTCCCTCAGTGCTTCAGACAAGCAATCTATTCTCTGATACTGCTGGTCACAATCAACCTTCATCTAACCAATCACTGATTAACAAACATGAACAAACGGGACAAATTCAATGTGGAAAGAATTTTAAAAGGAAATCTAAACTTCCTTTTCAGAACAGAAATCCTAGCAATGAAAGGCCATTTTCATGTTCAGAATGTGGGAAAAGATTTAGCTGGAAATCAACTCTTCTTAAACATCAGAGTATTCACACAGCGGAAAAGCCTTTTTCATGTTCAGATTGTGAGAAATGTTTTAGTAGGAAATCCGGTCTTGTGGAACATCTTAGAACTCACGCAGGGGAGAAGCCATTTTCATGTTCCGAATGTGGGAAATCTTTTAGTTGGAAATCGCGTCTTGTAGAACATCTAAAAACTCACACAGGGGAGAGGCCTTTTTCATGTTCAGAATGTGGGAAATGTTTTACACAGAAAACGTTTCTTTTTAAACATCAGAGAACTCACACAGGGGAGAAGCCATTTTCATGTCCTGAATGTGGGAAATGTTTTAGTTGGAAATCACAACTTGTGGAACATCTCAAAACTCACACAGGGGAGAAGCCTTTTTCATGTTCAGAATGTGGGAAATGTTTTAACCAGAAATCGATTCTTCTTGAACATCTGAGAACTCACACAGGGGAGAAGCCTTTTTCATGTTCAGAATGTGGGAAATGTTTTAACCAGAAATCTAATCTTCGTAAACATCAGAGAACTCACACAGGGGAGAAGCCATTTTCATGTTCTGAATGTGGGAAATGTTTTAGTTGGAAATCAGGTTTTGTGCGACATCTAAGAAGTCACACAGAGGAGAAGCCATTTTCATGTTCAGAATGTGGGAAATGCTTTAAACAGAAATCGTTTCTTTTTCAACATCAGAGAACTCACACAGGGGAGAAACCATTTTCATGTTCAGAATGTGGGAAATGTTTTAGACAAAAATCAAGTCTTGTGGAACATCTAAGAATTCACACAGAGGAGAGGCCATTTTCATGTTCAGTCTGTGGGAAACGTTTTAAGCAGAAATCAATTCTTCGTAGCCATCAGAGAACTCACACGGGGGAAAAGCCATTTTCATGTACAGATTGTGAGAAATGTTTTAGTAGGAAATCGGGTCTTGTGGAACATCTAAGAACTCACGCAGGAGAGAAGCCATTTTCATGTCCTGAATGTGGGAAATGTTTTAGTTGGAAATCGCGTCTTGTAGAACATCTAAAAACTCACACAGGGGAGAAGCCTTTTTCATGTTCAGAATGTGGGAAATGTTTTACACAGAAAACGTTTCTTTTTAAACATCAGAGAACTCACACAGGGGAGAAGCCATTTTTATGTTCAGAATGTGGGAAATGTTTTAGTTGGAAATCGCGTCTTGTAGAACATCTAAAAACTCACACAGGGGAGAAGCCTTTTTCATGTTCAGAATGTGGGAAATGTTTTACACAGAAAACGTTTCTTTTTAAACATCAGAGAACTCACACAGGGGAGAAGCCTTTTTCATGTTCGGAATGTGGGAAATGTTTTAACCAGAAATCGATTCTACTTGAACATCTGAGAACTCACACAGGGGAGAAGCCTTTTTCATGTTCAGAATGTGGGAAATGTTTTAACTGGAAATCTAATCTTCGTAAACATCAGAGAACTCACACAGGGGAGAAGCCATTTTCATGTCCTGAATGTGGGAAATGTTTTAGTTGGAAATCAGGTCTTGTGAAACATCTAAGAAGTCACACAGGGGAGAAGCCATTTTCATGTTCAGAATGTGGGAAATGTTTTAAACAGCAATCGTTTCTTTTTAAACATCAGAGAACTCACACAGGGGAGAAGCCATTTTCATGTCCTGAATGTGGGAAATGTTTTAGTTGGAAATCAGGTCTTGTGAAACATCTAAGAAGTCACACAGGGGAGAAGCCATTTTCATGTTCAGAATGTGGGAAATGTTTTAAACAGCAATCGTTTCTTTTTAAACATCAGAGAACTCACACAGGGGAGAAGCCATTTTAATGTCCTGAATGTGGGGAATGTTTTAGTTGGAAATCGCAACTTGTGGAACCTCTCAAAAGTCACACAGTGGAGAAGCTTTTTTTCATGTTCAGAATGTGCGAAATGTTTTAAACAAAAATCTGATCTTGCTAAGCATCTGAGAGCTGACACAGAGGAGAAGCAATTTTTATGCTTCGTCTGTGGGAAACGTTTTAAGCAGAAATTGATTTTTCGTAACCATCAGAGAACTCGCACAGTGAAAAAGCAATTTGCATGTCCTCTATGTGGGAAATGTTATAGATGGAAATCAATTCTTGTAAAACATCAGCGAACTCACACAGGGGAGAAGCATTTTCCTTTTCTCAACTGTGGGAAGTGTGCTACATAGAAATCAAATCTGGTTGAACATATAAAAAGGGGAAGCCATACTCATGTTCACAATGTAGAAATCACTTTAACCAAAAATTCAGTTCTTGTCTAATATTTAAGATTTCACAAAAAAGATAAGCCATGCACATGTTCACATTGTTGAAAATGTTAGAGAAGACGAATAGAGAAGACAGTCTAACAGGTGTGGACTCTTTGTAGGACTGACTGCCTAAGGTTAGTTCCACATGGGCAATTGCGATTTTGCTGCAAGAAAATCGTTGCTTGGTTCCCATGATTTTTGAGTATGAGTGATGCTTTTTTTATACAATAATCTTGCTTGGATACCACCCACATTACAACTGCACAAGAGAATTGCTTGTTTTTTAACCAAAAGACGATAGGTCTTTCTAATGTTAAAGTTGCATCACAATGGAAGTTTTTTGCATGGCGATATGATAAAAACGAAATTCCACTCGGAAACGTGAGGTTAAAAAGATCGCCCGTGTGAAACCACCCTAAGGATGCTTTTTGTGTTTAACTTAACCTCGTGTGCCCACAAAACAGTGTATCAGGCAGGATTTTTAAGTAGGACCTGTGCAAATCTATTAGGACTCTCAGATTGTATAACTGCCACTGTATGCAAATTAAGAGAAACATTGCCATAAAGCAAAATGTTAAAAAATTATGCATAACAAAATGTTATGATCTCTTACTCTCCTTATCCACTCTAGGGGTAAACCCTCTTCCTTACAAGGTCAAGTAACCTTAATCTTTTTTTTTTATTTTTACATCTACATAAACCCATACAGTTAATGGCTACTTGTTTGGGGACAAACCTCTAATAACATGTTGGACTTCCCTTTTTAGTCTTAAAAACTTCAGCAATTCATCATTGCATAGATTCCAATAGGTGTTGAAATCACCATTTTTCAGAATACTGAACCCACGTGTGCAACTGTTGTGGCCCAGAGGGTCCTCTAGAATAGCCACACCATCACCTGTCCTGTAACACCTAGTTATGTACTCGTAGGAGACATAGAAGGTGTCAAATGTCAGAAAGACCCAGTCTTTCCCCTTGCTTTACAAGCTTAAGCTAAATGCTTGGCAACAGCTGGCTGCTGATTGGCTGCTTATCAAAAAACCCTAATTGGTAGAGGGAAGGGTGAGTTTCAAGAACAGGAAAGGATAGGAGGGCGAGGCAGGTGGTTATGAGGAGGGGTATGGAAAAGGGGCGGGAGTTGGACAGGAAGAGATGGTAGTGGTTGTTGGAAGGATTGGTGAGAAGACGGTCGTTGGAGGAGGACATGAGAAGAAGTTCAGCATCATGGAGTGGTCTAACATGTTCCAGGAGGAGAAAGCAAGCTTTTACAAGTTTACTTACCAGCTGCAGTGTGAACGATAAGTGTGGGACCCACAAACACAAGAGTGAGTTACACAAGCCCTTGTTAACTAAAAGGTCAGGGAAGTGACCGCTGCAGAGTAACCCAACAGATAACTAGGACTGTGAGAATTCATCTGAGTAACCTGTTAACAAACAGAGTTGAAGTTTAAACTGTCTTGCATCTTACTAAAAGTGTGGAGCAATGTAAATATAAAGAATTATACTTGTTATTTCTGCATTTGTTACAAAAGCTGAGTAAACTGCGTACCTCCAGTTTGCAATTCAAAGCTATCCGGACTCCTTTCAGTTATTTTGTCATTAACCCCGGAGTTCCTGAAGAGGTGCTGGTGACACGTGACAAACCACCGTTAATCATTATTGACTGCTATCACCCTTTTGCCGCCATTTCCAGGAGAGATCGCAGAGCCATCTGTAACATCTAGAGATGAGCGAGCACCAAAATGCTCGGGTGCTCGTTACTCGGGACGAAATTTTCGCAATGCTCGAGGGTTCGTTTCGAGTAACGAACCCCATTGAAGTCAATGGGCGACCCGAGCATTTTTGTATATCGCCGATGCTCGCTAAGGTTTTCGTTTGTGAAAATCTGGGCAATTCTACAAAGTGATGGGAACGACACAGCAACGGATAGGGCAGGCAAGGGGCTACATGTTGGGCTGCATCTCAAGTTCACAGGTCCCACTATTAAGCCACAATAGCGGCAAGAGTGCCCCCCCCCCCTGCACTGTCAGCGTAAAGATCGTTCTCCTCTGCCATAGCTGTAACAGCTGTGGCAGAGAAGAACGATGTTTGCCCATTGAATTCAATGGAGCCAGCAATACAGCAGGTTCCACTGAAAGCAATGGGCCGCCGGCGATTGCAGGATGAATTGTCGGGAAGGGGTTAAATATATAACCCCTTCCCTGCAATTCATCCAGAAATGTGTTACAATAAAAATATATACCGGCGTATAAGGCGACGGGGCGTATAAGACGACCCCCCAACTGTCACCTTATACGCCGGCAATACAGTGGAGCAAAGAATAAAAATCATTACTTACTTCTTCTGACGTTCTGCGGCGCTCCTGCAGGCTGTCACTCCCTCCTGGTGTTCTGTGGCGCTCCTGCAGGCTGTTGCTCCCTCCTGGTCCACGGCAGAGTATTGCTTTCTGGACGCAGGGCTTGAAATCCCCGCCTCCAGAAACGCAGCCAATCACAGCCATTCAATGACATCATTGTCATTGGCTGTGATTGGCTGAAGGCACGTGTGTTTCTGGAGGCAGGGATTTAAAGCCCTCCGTAGAGAAATCAATGCTCTGCCGGGAACCAGGAGGGAGCAACAGCCTGCAGGAGCACCGCAGAACACCAGGAGGGAGTGACAGCCTGCAGGAGCGCCGCAGAACGTCAGAAGAAGTAAGTAATGATTTTTATTTTTTGCTCCACTGTATTGCCGGCGTATAAGGTGACAGTTGGGGGGTCGTCTTATACGTCCCGTCGCCTTATACGCCAGTATATATTTTTATTGTAACACATTTCTGGATGAATTGCAGGGAAGGGGTTATATATTTAACCCCTTCCCGACAATTCATCCTGCAATCGCCGGCAGCCCATTGCTTTCAGTGGAACCTGCTGTATTGCCGGCTCCATTGAATTCAATGGGCAAACATCGTTCTTCTCTGCCACAGCTGTTACAGCTGTGGCAGAGAAGAAGAATTTGTCTTCTATATGTTCTCAATGGGGTCGGCGCTGCTGCCGCCGGCCCCATTGAGCGCATATAGAGAAGATTTATGGCCTTAAGAAGGACCGTTGGGGTTCTTGAAACCTAAAATACTCCTAACGCTCTCCCTATAGCAGCTCCAACACGATAGCACTTTCCCTGAACTAATGTCAGAATGCATCTGAGGCGAGCCGCGGGAGGGGCAGATTTCAATACTCGGGTGACACCTAATCTCGCCAGCCACTCACTGCAGGGGGGTGGTATAGGGCTTGAACGTTGCAGGGGGAAGTTGTAATGCCTTCCCTGTCTTTCTATTGGCCAGAAAAGCGCGCAAATTTCTCAGGGAAGAAAGTGAAAGTAACTCGAACATCACGTGGTACTCGTTACGAGTAACGAGCATCTCGAACACCCTAATACTCGAACGAGTATCAAGCTCGGACGAGTATGCTCGCTCATCTCTAGTAACATCCAACTTGTCTACCTGTGGTCTCCCTCACAGCACCCTGCTCGGACGCTGCACTACAATTAGTCCACCCACACAGTTATTCCACCTCCCTGAGCTTACACCATTGACAAATGACAGAAAAGTTTAATTTCTCCATGCTGCTTGCACCAAATTCTGACTTTCCCATCACCATAGTGCAAAAGGAGTCTGGATTCATCTGACCAATGTTTTCCCACTGCTCAGTGACCTCATTTTCAGCTCTTTTGCACACTGGAGTTTTGCCTTTTTTTCCTAAACTGCAATGACTCTCAAACTGGTCATCTGCTGTTATAGCCCATCCGTGTTCAGCAACCATGAGGTGTGTTTTCGGACACTTTAAGGTGGAGCATCAGCATTGTATTTCACTGCAATTTTCCAGACTCTGCTGTGCCTGGCAGAATGATTCTTGACATCCTCCTCGGAATCTTTGAAAAAGTTTACTTCCATAGGATCTTTTTTTTGCTGAATCTTTTTTAATCAATCATGTCAAAATGCAAAAGAGAGAAAAGTGAAACAATAAAGAGCGTGCGCAGCACAAAAACATGGTCAATTATTTAAACAAAATAGTGATAATAGAAAATATTCAGGGAGCTCCCTTACAAAAATAGAGTCCGTATCTGATTGGTTGTTGGGATGCTGGGGAATGTGGTGCTGCTTCCTGTTCTTTTTTGTTTTTGCATTAGTGTATCGGAAAGTATATAATCACTTTTTTTTATTTATTTTTGTATGTCCCCTTTTTCCGTTATTTGCAAAGTATGAGTGAAGACAGCCATGGGAGAAATTAATAAGAAATTACAACAGAGCTCCATATACACAGTTTTTCCCCGGGCCGGGGTTAGACAAAGTGGGCCCCTGGACAAAACTGAAAATGGGGCGCCAGATACTTAAATACAGTACCAGCACAATGTTACTTTAAGTTTAGAAAGCGGTGTGCAGACGGCTGCAGTGCTGCGCTCAACCTCGTCCAAGGGGCAATGCCAGTGTATTAGAAGAGCAGGGACATAAGTTTCAAGTCGTATTGTATGAACACCACTCCTGCCCACAAAAAAACTAATGTACATATAATATACAGTAGTTATCAATTACCACTTTACCAAGACCAAGTATTACAACCATACAGCGATAAAATATTACCACCACAGGATTATTGAGCAATACACACTTTATAAATACCAATAATGCCACTATAAGGACCAAAATAACACTGCCACACCCTGACCTCAACCATTACCGCCACATAGTACTTTTATCAGAACATAAGGAATGCAGGTAGAGAAGAGGGAAACGCAGCTTGATAAAAATGCAAACTAGAGACCGTGCCACAAAAAATAAGCCCTCATAACAACCCTGTCATTTAAAAGAATACAAAAGTTATGGCTGTCAGAATTTTTTTCCCCCCAAAGATATTTTATTCTTTAAAAGTAGGACAGCAAAAAAAAACTTCGATAAATTTTGTATTATCGCAATCGTACTGACCCACAGAATACAATTATGTTGTTTTTGCTTCAGCGTGTGTACACTGTAGAAACAAGCCCCACCCACCCTCAGGATGACGGGATTTCATTTTTTTTTTCATTTAACTTCACTTAGAATTTTTGTTTAAGTTTTTCAGTACATTATACGATACATTAAATAGTACCATAGAAAACTACAACCTGTCCTGCAAAAAAACAAGCTATTGTTGAATACCAGCTGCAACATGCCCGTCGGAGTGGTAGTCAGCCACCGCAGTTCTTCACAGAGGAGTGGGCATGGATGTCTGACATCTGTCGGGTCTTAGGAAACTTTGAGGAGTCTACACAAATGGTGAGTGGTGATGTGGCCATTATCAGCGTAACCATCCCGCTGCTTTGCCTGCTGAAAAAGTTGCTGCTAAGCATTAAGGCCGACACTTTGCGGATAGAACAGGAGATGGGGGATGACAATACGTCGCTTGATAGCCAGACCACCATCACATCTATTTCTCAGCGGGTATTGAAGGAGGAGGAGGGAAAGAGACTGCTGCCCACACTGCAGAGGGTACCCATGCTACTTCCTTCACATCTGTTCAGCGTGTATGGCCTGAAGAGGAGGATGACGCTGAGAGTCATACTCCTAGCGAGGAAAGCGATGTGTTACATACTAGGCCTCTGGAACACATGGCTGACTTAATGTTAAGCTGCCTTTCCTGTAACCCTCGCCTTAAACGTATTCTGGCCAAGACGGATTACTGGGTGTTCACCCTTCTTAACCCATGGTATGAGGAGAACCTTTCCACTTTCATTCCCGAAGAGGAAAGGAGTACGAGAGTGATGAAATACCACAAGGCCCTGGTGGAAAAGCTGATACCAAAGTTCCCATCTGACAACTCTACCAGTAGAGAATGTAGTTCAGTGGGCCAACTAGCATGGAAGACGCGGAGATCAGGCAGCATGTCCAGCGCAGGCAGGGGAACACTCTCCAAGGCCTTTGCCAGTTTTATGGCTTCCCAGCCTGCCTGTGTCATCACTCCCCAGTCTGGGCTGAGTAGGCGGGAACACTAAAAAGATGGTGAGGGAGTACATAGCTGACCGTACCAATGTCTTCCGTGATCCCTCTGCTCCATACAACTATTGGGTATCAAAGCTGGACACGTGGCATGAACTTGCGCTGTACGCCCTGGAGCTGCTGGCCTGCCCTGCCGCTAGCGTCTTATTAGAGAGGGTGTTTAGTGCTGCTGGAGGGAATATCACGGATTAGCGTACCTGCCTGTCAACTGACAGTGCCGACAGGCTTACACTTATTAAGATGAGCAAAGCCTGGATTTCCCCAGACTTCTCTTCACCTGTGGAAAGCAGCGTAACATAAAAATTCTTTAAGCTGGAACAGGAGAACCATGCACCCTCTATCACCCCCCAAAAGAGAAGTAGCTTGGTCTATCCTTCTCTGATCTTCCTCCTCCTCCTTCTAAACCAGCATGTCAGCACGCGGAACAGCCAATTCTTCAGAGGGCCAAAAGGCTCTGTAAAAACTATTTTTTTCCAAGGGCTGCCTCGAGGCTCGGTTAGCAAATTAAGCAAGTATGAGCTGTATTTAAAAAAAATATTTTCTGGGTTTCACCTGCACTCTGGGTAAACAAATTTTTCAAGGGTACACCTATGCTCTTGGTACACAAATTTTTCTGAAGTTCGCCTACACTCTTAGTAAACAAATTTTTCTAGGCTTCGCCTATACTCTTAGTAAAAACATTGTTCAGGAGTTCGCCTATACTCTTGGTACACAAATTTTTCAGGGGTCTGCCTCTTCTCTTGGTAAACAAATATTTCTGGGGTTTGCCTATACTCTTTGTTCACAAATTTTTCATGGGTCTGCCTATACTCTTGGTACACAAATTTTTCAGGGGTCTGCCTATTCTCTTGGTAAACAAATGTTTCTGGGGTTAAACTGTACTCTGGGTACAAAAATCTTTGTTTGTAGAATGGGTTGTTGAATTGTGTAGAAGTACTGGCATCTGATTCCACTTTATTGTTTGTGGCTTCTGACAATTTTGTGACAGAAGTGGCATGGGATTGGAAGTATTGGAACCCAACAGTTCTTTCTAGGACTACAACTCATCTCAATGTGTGCATCATCCCTTTGGCTGCCTGGGGCCATTAGTACACACAAAGCATTCACAAGCATCCCGGCTGTATGCTGCATACTGTTACCGCTTCTATACGGTATACTGCTACTGGTGTACACAGACTTTATCCTTCTCTGATCTTCCTCCTTCTAAACCAGCATGTCAGCCTGCTGAACAGCCAATTCTTCAGAGGGCCCCGTAGGCTCTTTAAAATAGTTTTGTTTTTTTTTACCAGGGCTGCCTCCAGCCTATGTCAAAACAATTTTTTCGGAGGGCTGCCTCCAGGTTCTTGCCACCAAGTTTGAAGAGGTTCACCATTACAGTTCAGCAAACGTGCTGGTTCCAGCATCTTACGCCCACAGAGTGCACAAATGTATCCCAGCACAGTGTCCAGCTATCTGACACCTAGACAGAATGAATTGTCCTGCTTTGGCCACTCAAATTTCTTTGTGTCCCACTGTCCTTGTAGCGATCAAAGGAAGTGTAACTGATTTCATGAGACATTGACAGTTTCACTGTATGTCTGTAGTGGCAACGTTTGTGACACACATCCCAGGGGGGGCAGCGCTGGTTGGCATGTATTAGCTCTCGTTTTACCACAGTTATCCGAGATACTGGATTGGAGCGTTCACAGGAAGCGTAACTGATTTAATGAGACTTTCATAGGGTCACTGTATACCTGTGGTGACTGCTTTTGTGACACCTCCTGCTTCAAACCAATCTTTGGTTTTAGAATGCGTTGCTGAATTGTGGAGATGGGTAGAAGTACTAGCATCTGAGTCCTCTTTTGTGGTTCCTGACAATATTGTCACGGAAGTGGCATGGGGTTTGACTTCTGATCATACGTTAATTTATTATCAATTCTCATCAGCATAGTGGGATATCGCCCACAATTTCAAAGTGGGTTGCTGCTAGGCCCTGCCAACCCTCTGCAGTGTGTGTCTCCGGTTCCTCCTCATCCAATACACATATATAAATAAACATGAGGGTGGTGTGGCTATCAAGCAACCGTGTGGTATGAGGACAGCTGAACACTGTGCTGTGGAAAATTTGAGTACGCTGTGGACGCAGGCTCGTGCCTGCGTCCTGGGGGGGGGGGGGAGGATTGGACAGAAATTCCAGCATGTAACACAGAAGAGGCAGTGGTGTCACCCGAAGGCGGTGTTTGGTTTTCATTGCACCTAGTGTGGTGCTTGGCTAAGATGTGCCAGCACGTGTGCCTTCCTGATTATGTTCTGTCCCAACTACATTGTTAGGGCGGTGACCACCAGACTCTTGCCCACAATATAGTTTAATAGTGCGATCTGGGAGCCTCAGATGCATCCATGCATGCTTCCCCTGCTGTTCCCTATCGGTTTCTGTGGTGTTTCCATGACTTTCTTATGTTTTCAGGTGATTCACACAACCTCCCCTATGTGGAGAATGGGTCACCTTGAAAAATGCTCGAGCCTCCCATTGACTTCAATGGGGTTCATTACTTGAAACGAGCTCTTGAGCATTCCAAAAAGCTCGACTCGAGCAACGAGCACCCGAGCATTTTGGTGCTCGCTCATCTCTAATCAGGATGTTAGATATAGTTGGTCAAGAAAACATTCCGTCTTGTGTTTAAAAGTAAACATTAGGCTATCAATTTAGGAAAAGAACTTTGGAGCCAGGCCATCCAAGGGCACCTGAACCTTCCTTTTTTGTTAAAGGCGCTAGAGTGCATGCTCTCGTACCAAGAGTTGTTGTTAGTAGATTTAATTATATCAGAGATGAAGGAGATGGTATTACTGCACCAGCATTGAGCAATATGTGATCTACATGTGATCAGAATGTGGAAGATTGCATTGCGCAGGATAACAGGGATTTGATCTGCGTATAAACTTAATAGGGCCAGAGCGGGATTAGGAGCAAACTGGATGCCGCTGAAATTTGTTATAAGCTGAAAAACCTGGCCCAAGAGACCGGAGACGTGCGGACAGCCCCACCACAGATGCAGCAGCGATCCGTTCGTCACCCCGCATCTCCAGCAACAATTGGGGAAGCGAGAAGACAATTTGTTTAATAATGTAGGGGTTAAATACCATCTATACAGTATCTTACAGGAATTTTCAAAGTGGTTAGCGTATTTGGAAATAGAACTAATTATGGAGTATGCCTCATATCATTGATTAGCAGCTTTTGAAAAGAAAAATAATAATAGAGATAAATGACTTCCTGTTGCATATTAAACATTTAGAAAATATAAGCTTGAACCCGACTTGAACCCAATTGGGCATCTGTGGACCGCCTCGATCGTTGTTTGCACTATGGATTCTCCCTCTTGTACCCTCCAGCAGCTGAGGGTTGCACTGCAATCAGCAATGCTCCAGATACAGGAAACAACCTACCAGCACCTTACTGAGTCAGTTCCAGCCTTCTAGCCTCTGTCCATACGGCACATGGCGGTTACTCCAGATATTAGCTGGTGGTCATAATAGTGTTATTCGACTCTGTATATGACACTGCCGTACCCAGGAGAACTCACTTTACAATTTATGGAGTACATATCTTTAGTGGCACAAGCTGGGCACAAAACAACATATACGTGAATAGAAATGTCTAAATTCCTGAATCACCTATGGGTTAAACATGCTCACTACTGGCTACACCCCATTATAAATTGCTGGAGAGGTGTAGTAACATTTCAAGGTTTTCTTTTTAATTTCAGCTGATAGCCACTGCAATTGTTGGCCAGTGCGGTGTAAATCTCCAAATTAGCTCTCAACTCCACATGGTGCTCTTTCACCCCTGAACCCTGTTGTATTTTCTGGCTAAAAATCTTAGGGGTTTGCTGGGCATTTAACCCCTTGCAGTACTGATGAACTATCCTCAGGCTAGGTCATCAGTAGCTGATTGGTGGGAGTCCTGTGCTGGGGACCCTCAGCTATCACCCGATCTCAGTCCTCACATGCATTGCAGCAGGGCCGGACATCCACAGTAGGATCATAGCAAGAAGCGTAATAGAAGGCTTTGCTCTGACTGAAAGCAGTTAGAGTTATACCTTCTATAGCATTTCTGGCTCTGAACCCAATGTGAATGGAGCTGTTAACATCCAGCCTGCTGCAGTAAGTGTGGTGGCTGGGATCAAGTGATAACCAGGGGTCATGGGCGGCGGAGCCCCGCCCATAGAGCTACTGATGACCTATTCTGAGGTCATCAGTACTGCAAGGGGTTACATGCCCATAAAAGCTCTTCAAAGCCCGTGTAGGGTGTTTGTAAAATTAGGAACTACAATATAATGATTAGAGAGCGGTCTCTTCACAGCAATGCCGTAAACTGATCACAAAATATTTGGCACTGAAGTCTGATGGTTAAAAATGCCAATATTCACTTCACATCATCATCTGCGCATTGATTTCCGTAAAACAGCCGGGGGGTTAAAATGCTCACTACACCCCTGGCTGAATTTTTGGAGGGTGGTAGCTTCCAAAATGGGGTCTTTCTGTGAAGGGCGGTTTCTTCTTATATCTTGAGGCCTCTGCAAACCTAAAATGGTGGGTGAAAAACATCACAATAAAAAAATGCCCCCAAATCCATAATGTGCCCCTACATTTCTGAGGCCCGTGTTGGAGTCGTGTTCCACACTAGCGCCACATGGTGTTTTTTCAAAAACTATAGAATTAGTAATAGATATTGAGATTTGTTTCTCTTGTATCTCTTGATGTGTTGCATAAAAAAATGGTTAATTATGGAAAACCTGCCAAAAAGAAATTCCACCTCCACTTTCTGTGAAACACATAAAGGGTTAACAGGCTTCCTTAAAGTCCTTCCACATGGGACGGAATTGCTCACAGAACGCATCACAGAGGCAGACTTTGATTTTAACTACAGAATGTGTTCTACGGAACGTCTCGCTGAATATCTTGCATTTTATTCTGTGGACTTTAATTGCAGAATTATATCTCCAGTATGTTAGAAATCCGCAACAACAATTTCACAAGAGTCCTTAATGCCGCAGCAGGAAGTTTTTCGGAATTTAATCTTGCGGTTTTGAAGTAAAGGCATGACAATTTTAACAGGTGTAGAATCTAAGCCCCATAGGGATAACATTGTGATGCAGAAATGTCCGCGCTCGTATGAAAGGTCTCTAAATGCCATTTTTAAAGCCTTGAGGCTTTTAGGATTTCTAATACGAGGGGCGTTTATGAAAGATTTTCCCTGACCCACCTGCCATGGACTGAGAGCAAAGTAGTTATTATCCCTTCTCTACATCGGTGCCACATAGGGACACACACTTCTCCCATCCTTTTAAGCAACTGTAAACCCCTCGCTTGTAGAAGTCGACAGGTTGCTCCACGCTGTGACTTTGGAAATTAGTCTCATCATCTGGGAATTGCTTGCCCTTCAAAAATGAGTTCATTGTTAGAAAGAGGTGGAAGTCCAATGGTGTGAGGTCGGGTGAATAAGGGGGATGTGGTAGAATTCCCATCTGGGCAACATTTAGAGTTGTGAACTGGGGCATTGTCTTACAGAAGGCGGACACCTTTGGTGAGCATGCCACGTGTCTTGGTTTTGATGGCCTCCCGCAATTTCCGCAGCAGTGAAGCATAGTATGCCCTTGTAATCGTGGTACCCTTTGCTAGGAAACCCATCAAGACTGCTCCGTGCTGGTCCCAAAAGACTGTGAGCATGACCTTGCCTGCCGAGGGTTGGGCACGTGCCTTCTTTGGAGGCATACTTCCATTGCATCGACTAGTCTTTAATCTCTGGATCATTTTGAGAGACCCAGCTTTCATCCTGTTGATCAGTCTGTTGAAAAAGTCCTCCTGGTTTCCATGGAACATCGTCAAAAGAGCCTAGGAGCAATCGACTCATTCCTGCTTCTGGAAAGGTGTGAGCAGCCAGGGAACCCCCTCCCCCACTAAGCTCTGCCCCCACACACTCACACACTGAGCGCTGCCCCACCCACACTCACACTGAGCGCTCCCCACCCACACTCACACTGAGCGCTCCCCCCCCCCCACACACACACTGAGCGCTCCCCCCCCCACACACACACTGAGCGCTTCCCCCCCACACACACACACACCTTTAGGTTTAGGGTTAGCACTAACCCTAACCCTAAAGGGGGGTCTGTGCACAGCTGCTTAAGTGTAGTGTGTAGTGCACGGCTGCTGAAGGCAATTCGCGTGCACGCAGTGTAGTCACGTGGTGCCGAAGAGCCAATCAGGTGGCTCTAATCAGCAGCGCTACTGAACCTATTCAGAATGTGTATATATGCGCCCGGGAGCCTGGAACAGGCGAGATGCATAGAGTTATCGCTGTACACTGCACATTGATTTATGGTTGCCCCGCAGCCTCACGGTTACTTTGCTGCTTAGCCGTACATTGTAACATGTTAATGCTGGCATGTAACTGCGGTTCATAATGTACAGCTAAAAACAGAAGTAACCGTGAGGCTAAGAGTGCCAGGCAGCCATTCAGCAATGTGCAGTGTACACCTAGGACCTTTGTACATTCACCCTATCAGGAGCTGGGGGTGTGAGAGGGGTGTTCCTCCTGTCAAACCCTTAGCTTCTAGGTACACTAATACTGTGTGTGTGTCAGCGCCCAGTGTGTGTGGCAGCGCCCAGTGGGTATTATTGTATGTTGACACCACCGGAAGGTAGGGGTGTGACAGGGCTTACATAGCGGGACTGCCCTGTCACACCCCTACTTCCGCATTGGCTGCCCCGCAGCAGTGTTACCAATCGGTGGCTCAGTGGTCTCTGGTAGCGCGGCTCCGTTGGGTGCTGCTTGCCGTGCGGCAGAGGCCTTTTCTGAGGCCTCCCAGTACAGGGACGGAGGAGCGGGGAGCCGCGGCGGTGGGGAGCATAGCCACGCCGGAGACTGCAGCCGGGGCCACATCAGACTCCGGAACTCAGCGGTGGAGCGGCAAGTGTGGAGCGTGGTAGGTGACACAGCGCCACACTGCACAGGAGTGGGGAGCAGAGGCGCTGAGCCACCGCAAGAGACCGGCGCAGCAGGCAGAGGAGGCAGAGGCGAGCTGAGGCACGCCTTGAATTCCACCGCCGGAGTCTGCAGCACACCCGGGGGGAGGTGAGCACCGCAAGCGGCCAAGCAGGGGGTAGAGACAGGGGGACATGAGCCTTTAAATCCAGCACTGGAGCCTGCAGCGCAGCCAGGGGAGGTGAGCACTGCGAGCGCCCGATCGGGGAGCAGAGACGGCAAGACATGAACCTGCGCAATTACTGTAGAAAAGGGAGGGAGCATGCAATGCTGCCCCTGTGACCTAGCCCTGCTCTCAGTATTCTCACGCCTCACACTCTCGAAGGGCAGTGGGGTGGGGGGTTGGCGGCTACCTGCAGTCACAGCGCTGGGGCTGAGCGCCGCCGGCTTCTGGCAAAAATTCACAGTAGAAGAACGTTCAGCTCTTGAGCCAACTGGAAGCTAGGGGTGTGAGAGGGGCGTTCCTCCTGTGAAACCCCTAGCTTCCGGTGGCGTCAAGATACAATAATACCCGCCCTGTGCGTGTGTGGTGTAGTGCTCAGTGTGTTTGTGGCAGGGGAGGGGGCAGGAAGCAGCAGGACTCAGTGTGTGCATGAGGCAGCATTCAGTATGTGCGTCTGTGTATGTGGTTTAGCCCTCAGTGTATTTGTGAGGCAGCCCTCAGTGTGTGTGTGTGGCAGCACTCTTTGTGTAAGGCTGCCTGTCCACTGGTGTTGCGGTATCCCGCGGTGGATCTCCACCGGGGAGCGGGAGCCAGCTGACGGATCTCCGCAGTGAGCCTATCTGACAGATAGGCTCACCGTGGAGAATCGCGGCAATTCGCAGCATGCTACGATTTGCCAGTCACGAGCGGAGAATCGCTATGACTCTTGTGAACAGGGGGGCAGCGCTTTCCATAGCAACGCTATGGAAAGCATACACTGCGTTCCCCGTGGCCTGATTATCGCCGAGGGGAACGCAATCCAAAAACGCAGGACAGGCAGTCTAAGGCGTGTGTGTGGTGTAAAATGTGATTGTTCTCAGCAAGAGAAACCACGTAATCTTGTAGATATACCTTTTAATGGCTAACAAAAATGTGTGATGTAATAATAGCGAGCTTCCGAACCAACGCAGGGTTCTTCTTCAGGCTTATGGCGTGTGTGTGTGTGTGTGTAAGCCCTCAGGGTGGGGGGCAGGCAGCAGCACTGGACAGCGCTCCATTCTTCATTTACTGACTGCACTCATGTTCTTTCTCCCCTCCTGTATTGTCGGAGAATACAGGGCAGCAGGGCAGAGGAGAAGGAACATCTGGCTTTCAGTAAATGAAGAATCCAGCGCTGTTCAGTGCTGTTTCCAGCTCATTTACTCACATAATAGTGAGCAAAAGAAATGAGAAAGGGGGAAGGAGAGAAACCACCTTTTACTGTGAAACATGTACTAGGAAGGCCGGACTGCATCCTGTAATTTGTTTCAAAAAGTATCACATGCTAAAAAATTATAAGTCAAAATAAATAAAAACATTTTAATTTATCTTAAATTGCTAATAAAATCATTAGGCTTATTAGGTAAATGTATTGGTGTGCTTTTCTATGTTGTTGTTCCAAGTAATCCACCAACCTCTTTCCCGCACAAAATAAATTTGGAGCTGGGGAAAATGCATGTGGCAAAAAAATTGGATTGGAAAGGGTTAACCAAACAAGGGCCAGTGGTCAGAACTGAGAGATGACGTCACATCATCAAGGCCAAAACTGGCTGCACCTGGTAGAAGCGCCTGCAGCCCCCTCACCTCACTACTGGGCTGCCTATTATAGCCGGGCTGGTAGTGATGTCACAGGAAGGGGTGGGGCCTCCAGGATTACAGAATTGGAGATGGTAAAGGACCTGTAATGATGTCATGATCATGTGACCAGTCATGTGTGTGGGAGGAGTTTCTTGAAGTTCTCTCCTGATGAGGTCAGCAGGTAGTAGAGGTGTGTGCGCTGCATGAGTCTGTGCATTGGGCTGTATGACGGTCAGTCCAGGTCAGTTAGAGGTAACCGTCCGTGTGTCCGCACTGCGGCGGCTGCATTTATCTCCTGCCGTTAGTTGCGCCTCGGATACCAGTTTGTCAGATGTGGAATGAATCGCATATTGGAGAAATAGATAAAATCCCGGTTCTTCATGGCTGATCTTTGCTGCGGATGTTTTGCTGTGATGGTTCGGAGGTATTTTGGTCCTCCAGCTGCACCGTAGTTATTGCAGACAATGTGCAGCACTGATATTAGTTGCAGTTCCATCACTGGTGGTTACAGTTCTTGGATGCGGTGTATTATTAGGGGGGTGCGGTGTATTATTAGGGGGGTTATGTGCTCTGACCGCCCTCGTCGGGGCTCCCATGTACACTGCCTGTCTAATACTGTGTATACACGGCTGCACCGCCCCGTATACAGCCAGCTGCAATGTTCTGGATGTTCTGACATCTTTCTGTCATCACCAACAGGGACGTTATCCAAATATCTGTGAATACTTAAAAGGGCTTTCTCGGTGGCGCCGGCTGTCAGTGTCAGGATACACCGGCACCTGTAACTGCAGGCAGACACCTCAATGACATCAGTGCCTGCAGTTACAAGCACTGGCCATTATACATGGATCGGAGCATGCGGCTTCCGCTCCAACCCCATTGTATCCCACCTCTGACCGACAGCGCTGCCTGGAAAACCCCCCTAAGGGCAGCAACAACCAGAGTGCCATCTTCTAATGTAGACTGATATAAATGTTAGAAGGTGGACAGGGGTTTCCTGCAGAACTGATTGGTATTGAAAACTGCGGCTCCTGCTGATGTCCTGGAGGATCAGGGCTTTACTTCAGGGTAAAGGGGAGAGTTATAGTGTCCTGGAAGATGAGATCTGGCTGCTGTATGTGGTGCACTGCAGTGTATCCTGTGTGACCCTATACTCACTATATAACAGGGGGACAATGCGCTAATATGTCATATTATGGTCAGTAATCTGTAAATAAGACATCCCCATTGTATGCTGTCACTAATCCTCTATAATCCCCTAGTAGTGAGACCCTTCATGGAAGATGTTCTTGTTTCCCTCAGGTTCCTTAGGCTCAGGACTCTCATAGATGAAGACGATGGTCCTTTCCATCAATGACCCACCAAGGATGGAGAAGGACAGAGACCACATGGCTGCCCGGATATTAGACCTCACCCTGGGAATCATCTACTGGATAACTGGGGAGGTGAGAGCTTCACATGATGTCACTCTTATCTCTAGTAATAAACAGGGGAATGACGGGAAAGGTGAAGGATTCTTAGCCTCCATGTAGTGATCAGTGTCTCACCATCCACAGGATTACACGGTAGTGAAGAAGAGGTCTGGTGAGTGTGTGACCCCCAGTGTGTCAGGAGGACGGAGCCGGACCCAGAGCCCCACCACCGAGCCTTCACCTCATTCACTGATACATGAGCAGAAGATCCTAGAACTTACCCACAGGATCACTGAGCTGCTGACCGGAGAGGTGAGCGCTGCTGGGAATGGGGGACATTATATAATACCGCCAGGGGAGGAGTCTGGAGGATGACGGTATATTGTGTGTGTCAGGTTCCTATAAGGTGTCAGGACGTCACTGTCTATTTCTCTATGGAGGAGTGGGAGTATTTAGAAGGACACAAGGATCTGTACAAGGAGGTCATGATGGAGGATCAGCAGCCCCTCACATCACCCGGTAAGAGGAGACCTTCATTGACAGTAGAGGACAGTTTTGAGGATCGTCTAGTCTCACCATCATCTGATCATCAGATATATAATGTATTCAGTCTCTGGTTATTTCCTATAGATGGATCCGGTCAGAGAAATCCCCCAGAGAGATGTCCCAGTCCTCTATATTCCCAGGATTGTCCAGAGGAAAAGGAACATGTCCCACCGGATCATCAGGTAGATGAAGCTGAGATTTCTGCAAGTCTTCTACAGACAGATGAATGAAGATTTCTACTACCCAAGTGCAATACGTTTTTAATTTTTTTTCCTTTGAAACCACATTGAATTTTCATGCACGTGATAATGACATGTGCAGCAACGCGGTTTTTATTTTGCAAAACACATTGTAAGCACAGAAAAGAATTCCGGGTTTACAAGTGTGATATCGGTTGGAGCTTTTCGGACTGATATCTCTCTCACCAGTATAAATATAACCTCAAGCTGATAATCATGTTGGTGATTGTATTTCCTCACCTATTAGCTGCCTCTGTTTGTCCGACGGCTCAACAGCTTACATGTTATTCTGCTTCCATAGTGTTGTCAGTAACAGTCCTGATCCTTCGGTCCTGAGATAACCTTCTCTATATCAAGAGATTCAGCACCGGCCATCAGCTCCTCTTGGCATTGAAAAAGAAAAGGGTTCTACAAGTAGTTGTGATGTCCCAGACTGCAGGGGGCGCACTAGGACAAAAACTTCCAACACATTAATGAGCGGTTTGGTTTCCTTCATCAGGAGTCCCTGAAGAAGAGGAACAAATTCCGCAGAAACACATTGGGTCTTTTTGTTCCGATGTGTTTCATCAGATTTTTGTTTTCATAGAGAAAGTGATTTCCGGCCGTTGGGATAATTACTGTTACTGACAACACCATGGGGGCAGATAGAAACATGTAAGCGGCTTCACGGGCCGCTCTGTCAGACAAACCATGGCGATTAGTATGTGAGGAGCTACAATCCCCAACTTGATCAGTTTGTCTGTTGGAGCTCCAGAGTCTTTTTGTGGTAAATTAGAGCTCAGTTTTGTATCTTCTGACAAACTATTTAGGACAACTGATTTATTGGCAGCGACATATTTAAGAGAGCGCAAGCCGTGCTGTTTAATTCTGTATTTATATTGGTGCCATGGTAGGCGGCACCGCCCATTTGTGGCACTCCACTTTATCGGATACAACTAGACAGTACTGCCAATGGTTTGTAATATTTGATCCTTGGTTGAATGTTGATCCAGTTTGATCCCCACTTGAGCAGATCCTTCTCCTTTCAGGGCAGATTGGTTCGTGTCGTCGAGGGGTTTTCCACCTATGTCTGGATATAAGATAATGTGGGGCCTTTTACTTCTTTGTCATCTCTTTACTTTGCAGGAAAGTTCTGGTGGAGCGATGAGTGGCCTCGATAATCCCATATCAGTGTCAGTGAATGGTAAGAGAGTTTCATCATCCTTATATAGAAAGGCAATGTGCTGATGACTCGCTTCTTAAAAAATATATGTGCCCCCACCTTCTCCTCTAAAAAGGACACTTTAAGGAGAGTCCATGGACCAGAGCCGGACAAATAACTTCCTGATTCTGGAAAAATCTTTACAAAAAGCCTTGTATACAAAGAAATCATTCATTGCTGATGACAGATCTGTAAATCAAAAGAAACAAGAAAAAAAAGAAAAAACCTTAATCAAAAAAGACCGTAAAAACTACAAACAATAAACAGTATGTGGTAACATGCAGAAGGGGGTCCATGTCTCTTGCCCTCGGAGGATTATCATCCTCTATTGCTTCCATATTTTGTATTTTATAGGACTTTTTTAGCTCTTTAGAATCGATGAGCTAGCCACAGGTTGTCAATTCTCCACAGCACTGTAGACTAAGTTATGGTGCTGTTAGGGGACGGGACGGTAAGCCGGGTGATATAGTTTTACTTATACTCAGCAGATCCAGCGGTGTTCCTCTTTGAGGTCAGCGTGCAACCCGAAATTCTAATTTTTTTTTTTTTTTTTTTAAGAGTCCTGGGCGCGCTCTTTAAGCCTAAGGAATGCGCCATATATAGAGCAGTGGCCTGGCGTGGTATTGCAGGTATAACTTTCATTAAAATGAACATATTACTTCTCCACAGCACCATAGACTAAGTTATGGTGCTGTTAGGGGACATGACAGGAAGTCGTGTGATGTGTTTTTCTTATATTCCGCTCCTCTCGCAATCCAGCGGTGTTCCCCTTTGAAGTTGGCGTGCAACACGAAATTCTGACTCTTTTTCAGAGTCCCGTGCTCACACTCTTCAAGTCTGTGGAAGAGCACGGGACTCTGATTTTCATGCTGTGCCAACAACAGAGGAGACACCGCTGCCATGACACCCCTGCGTTTTTATCACGGGGGGCTGTACAAGACTCCCCATAATCGGCTGGGAGATTTAAATGCCGCTGTCAGAATTGATGGCGTCTTTAAAGGGTTAACGGCACCGATGAACCGGTTGGAGCTGTTCCCTTCGGATGTCAGCTGTAAGAAACAGCTGAAGCCTGCATTGTATGGAGGGAGGTCGCCGCATGATCTCCCTTTATACATACCCCGACGTTGCAGGATGTAAATGTATGCCCTGTGGCATTAAAAGGCTAAGGACGGCTACTCGCATGATTCGGATGCCTAAAAAATAGGCTTTGCCAAAAAGTCTCCCTACTCATATATGTTTTTTTTCAGTGTAAGTCCTGATGCATTGCCTCATTCTCGGTAGTAACACTTCATTGTAACAAGGCTTGTATAAAGAGTCTGACATTGATTTGCAGGAATTCTGCCTTCTGTTAGGTGACCCTGCAGAGATATTGTTCTATCTCCCTTATTTCCTTGTTCTTGGTAGTAACACTTCATCAAGGATCCCTGTAATAACACAGCTGTCGTGTGTTGGTGTGATCTCTACATGACTTGGAGCATATAATGTGATACTGAATATTTCGGGGTGTGCGCCTTAGTCTATTACTCCTCCCAATACTGCAATTGTTTCTCCAGCACTTCCATGTTTAACCCACTCCACACACAGGCACATGGAGGAGCCGTCAATGTATACTTCTCTCCACTGTACATGTGAACTCACAGGGGTTTTCTCTCTAATGACATCTTCCTCCTACAGAGTGTGAAGGGTGTCCCCATCTCTAATGGGCATTTACCCATGTTTGAATTATTTCACATTCAAAGCCACTAATTTAGGACTTCCATATTAGCGGTAGTAATGCTCCGCACACTGATATAATCTAATTAATATATATATTAATACAAAATAATTTGTGGAACCACCTTTGCTACTATTACAGATACAAGTCCCTTGAGGTGTGTTTCTGTTAGCTCAGCACATCTTGATACTGGAATTTCTACCCATTTTCCAGGTAAAAGTCTTCCAGTTGCTTCCAATTAGATGGTTGCATTAGTGTTCATCAGTCTTCAAGTCATGCCACAGATCCTCAATTGGATTGAGGTCTAGGCTATGACTCCAAAACCCTTCCATGTTTCTTTTTAAACCCGTCCAGTATAACTTTGTGCACAACTCCAGTCCCTGAGGGACTCCCAACAGGTCATGTTTTCAGGATATCCTATAGTATATGCATCTGTTGCAGTGTCTGAGGCTCTGACAATTACATCACCTGTGCAATACTGAGGAAATCCAGAAAATATGACCTCTTGGTCTGCCTTGAGGATTGGGGTTGTGCACCCCTGTGCTGGAAGGTGAACCTCTCTATTAGACTCACATCTCTGGCAGACTAAAGCAGATCTACCATAAGCACTGTCCTGTATTTAATGCCATCAAGTTTTGGCCAGAGACACTTCTTCCATGTGTTGAGGGAGTCTGTCATATGTGGGTTTTTTTTTTTTCCTGGCCCCTATTCCATAAGTCCTAGGGCGACATACCCCTTTTATGGAATTTGACGCAAAAAAAAAATTAAACATTGTTGTCTATTAACATTTTGATATTATAATGTATGGTGTTTTATAGAGAGAAACCTGTCACTTCCTCTACTATGGAAACTCCGCTGACAAAGTACTTACAAGCACTACGATGTGATTGTGAGTACTTTGGTCTTCCATCACTGCAAGTACATGTGCTTTATTTAAATCACATGTTATATTACTTTTCTTGCAAGCCAACTTCCCTTTATATTTCCTTCCTTGCTTCCTAATGTCTTAATAAAGCTTGATTGCTCAATAAAAAAATCAATTGTTTAGTTTTGGAATCTAAGAAATTTTTGCTTTCTTTTCCAGGTGAAGACTGGATAAGAGGCTCCCCTGGACATCTCAATGTATCTCTATATCAGGAAGAAGAAGATTACACCACACAAATAAATTCAATATCTCCTAATGTACCCTCAGTGCTTCAGACTAGCGATCTATTCTCTGATGCTGCTGATCACAACCAACATTCATCTAACCATTCCCCGATTAACAAACATGGACCTGTTCATGGACAAGAGGAACTATTTCAATGTGGGAAGCGTTTTAAAAGAAAATCTAAACTTTCCTCTCAGAACAGAAATTCTAGCAATGAAAGGCCATTTTCGTGTTTAGAATGTGGCAAATGTTATAACCAAAAATCATATCTTCTTAAACACCAGAGAACTCACACAAGGCACAAGCCAATATCATGTCCTGAATGTGGGAAATGTTTTAGTCGGAAACCGCATCTTGTGGAACATCTAAGAAGTCACACAGGGGAGAAGCCATTTTCGTGTTCAGGTTGTGGGAAATGTTTTAGCCAGAGATCGATTCTTCTTAAACATCAGAGAATTCACACAGGAGAGAAGCCGTTTTCATGTCCTGAATGTGGGAAATGTTTTAGTTGGAAATCATATCTTGTGGAACATCTAAGAAGTCACACAGCGGAAAAGCCATATTCATGTTCAGAATGTGGGAAATGTTTTAGCCAAAAATCTTATCTTGTTAAGCATCAGAGAAGTCACACAGGAGAGAAGCCTTTTTCATGTTCAGAATGTGGGAAATGTTTTAGAGAAAAATCAAGTCTTGTGCTACATCTAGTAGTTCACACAGACGAGAAGCCATTTTCATGTTCAGAATGTGGAAAATGTTATAAGCAGAAATCATATCTTCTTAAACATCAGAGAACTCACTCAGGGCAGAAGCCAATTTTTATGTCCTGAATGTGGAAAATGTTTTAATCAGAAACAGCATCTTGTGGAGCATCTTAGAGGTCACACAGGGGAGAAGCCTTTTTCATGCTCAGAATGTGGCAAATTTTTTGGCCAAAAATCAAATCTTGTTAAACATCAGAGAACTCCCACAGGGGAAAAGAATTGTTTTACATAGAAATCGAGTCTTTTAAAACATATAAAAAGGTACACAACGGAGAAGCCATACTCATGTTCACAATGTAGGAATCACTTTAACCAAAAATCCATTCTCGTGGAACATTTAAGATTTCACACAAAGGAAAAGCCATGCTCATGTTCACAATGTGGAAAGTGTTTTAGCAGGAAATTTTGTTTCTTGTTAAACATCAAAGAACTTGCCAACTACAGAAGACAATGTTACAGTTGTGGACTCTATTGTAGGGCCGATGCTTTCTGTGTATAGCTTAACCCCTCACGGCCACAAAACAGTCTTGCACACAGGATTTTTAAGGAGGACCTGTGCAAATGTATTAGGACACTCTGATTGCATAACCACTGGCATTGTGTATAACAAAAAAAACCATTGCCCTAAAGCAAATCCCCTCTCCCTCACAAGCCCAAGTAACCTGAAACCTTTTTTCATCTACTTAAACCCCCACATTATACACTAAATGGCTATTTGTTTGGAGACAAAGCTCTTCTAGCATGTTGGACTTCCTCTTGGACTTAAGAAAGTCAGCAATTCATCATTGCATAGATTCCAATAGGTGTTGAAATCATCATTTTGCAGGATAATGAACCCACGTGTGCTACAATAAGTCCACCCACACAATTGGTCCACCTCCACGAGCTTACACCATAGATGAATGACAGAGAGGGTTGATCTCTCCATGCTGTTTACACAAATTCTGACTTTCCCATCACCATAGTGCAAAAGAAGTCTGGATTAATCTGACCAATGTTTGCCCACTGCTCTTTTGCACACTGGAGTTTTGGCTTTTTTTTTTAAACCTAAACAGCAATGAATAGTTATCTGCTATTATAGCCCATCCGTGTTAAGCAACCATGCGGTGTGTTTTCTAGACACTTGGGTCGCATGCACATGGCAGGTCCGGATACCTGACTGGGGCCAGTGATCCCGCGGGTACTATCGTACCTTGTCACCACCAGAAGCTAGGAGTTTGACAGAGCTTGCATGGAGGAACGCCCCTATCATTTCCCTATCTCCCGATTGGCTGAATAATGGAAGGTTCTAGCAGCGTGTGTATTGATTTTGTGTCTGGGCTGGAGCGTTAGGGTTCGTTTTCCTGTTAGGCTTACATTATTAGCTGTAAATGCAGAAGCCTTTATAGCTATGAATGGAAGCCTAACAGGAAAACTAACCCTAACCCTCCAGCCCAGACACAAAATCAATACTCGCGCTGCAGCTACCAGTGTCCCCAGAGCATCTGTTCTCCTTCCATCTTCCCTGGCCACACACTATGCTGTGCCTCCGCTCCCTCACTGGTCCGTGCGGCCACGTTTTTGCACCCGGTGTGCTGGCTCTCTGCTCCGTCCTGGCCGATGGCTGTCTGCCAATGACAGCTCTTTGTCCCACTCACTCAGTGTTCTGTTCCGCTCTGTCGCTCCCAGTCTTGCCGCTGTCCTCCCTGCTGTGTCAGAACGGCACTTGGGGGATTAAACACATCCCCAGCTAATCAGAAGCTAACTAAATGTGAAGACTTCTGTATTATGTAGCCCCTCCCCCCCCCCCTAACTTCTGGCGGCAACATAATACAACAGTACCAATCTCACGTACCTGTCTTCTTTCTTTATCTGTACTGCGGATTGTCCGGTTGTCATATACGCACAGTACAGAATGTCCTGCGCTGGCGCTAGGCGATGACGCGTGTACCCGCAACCAATCTGGAACTAATGTTACAGATAGGCTGCGGGTCGGACGGCTTTCATTGACTTCAATGGAAGACATCCGTGCAGAGCCCACAAAGAAATGGAACATGCTGCAATTTTTCATCTGCAAGCAGAAACCGCAATTGGCTTCCTCTCATGTGCATGAAGATTCACTTTTGCATTGCATGCTATGGGCGGTATTTACTGCAGAATCCGGAGGCTTTGGCCCGCTCCGGATTCCGCAGTTCAAATCTGCCGTGTGCATTCACCCTTAAGGTGGAGCATCAGCATTGTATTTGACTTCAATTTACCACACTTTGCTGTTCCTGTCAAAATGAATTTTTGACATCCTCCTCGAACGCTTTCAAGTCTGGCGGGACTACTCCCTTACTCTTACATGCTCCCTGCTAACTCTAAAACAAAAAACACTCCACACTAATTTGGCTTTTTAAGTGGGGTGGGCCACAGCTTTATTTTACCTTTTCATGAACTTTATCCAAATGTATTAAAGCTTTTAACTGTTACGGTTCCCACGCTTGATTAAAACCCTTGATTTCCTTGATGCCGAGAAGCGCCCGTTGTACTCGGGCGTGTAAACCACCTTTCTCCAATCCAAATGCTGGCATAGAAAGAAAACCACTGCCACCAAGGATGCAGCATACCCCCTCTGCTGCACTTTGCCCCACCCCACCTGCCAGTACCAATGCTGCCTCCAGATAATCCTGTAATCACGATTAATAATAGATCTAAAGCTATAACATTACTGATTGGTGCCGACTCCCTAATCCTAAGTGCCACAAACAAAAAAAAACTGCAAAAGCTACTCTAACAAAAACCCTTCCTGAGCACTCAGATGCATCCACCTTCAAAGCTCCTAAAATCCTACAAAAAAATGGAAAGGGGAATTTGGTGGCGGCTATCGACCCGCCCCCATACCTTCTTCAATCCTTTGTTGATTTAATTGAAAACAAAATCTCTCGTCACATCCTATTTTCTAATCAAAGGCGCAATAAAATACGTCTTCCAAATGCTTACCGAAAACTGCTCCGTCTTCACAATTCTGCTCTGCTATCATCTACAAGGAAAGAGGGCAACGTACTCCTTCGACAACCATTAGCCAGTGAAGTTCCTTGAGCCTCTGCATCTGTGTGCAATAAAGCGCATCGGCCATCCTTTTCTGGCACCAGGGGCCATGTTTTTGCTCGAAAAGGCACATTGTATTGCAACCACCATAAAGCATACATCCTAGGAACACCAAAACCAGGGGTGACAATGACGATTGCCTATTGGACTACCCATTCATTATCCAACCATAAACATATTTCCGATCCACCTCTTTGTCAACCCATACCACCAGTGCCACTGCCATTGGAAAAACTCAAAAGAACTATGTTCTGGACCCACTCCATTTTTTTTTTGTCTTTCTTTTTTCCACCGACTTGGCCAGGGTGACCTGCACTTATGGTTGCCAAAAATAACTCCAAAAACCGATGGCTCTTGCCGCATCTGAACATAACTGGTCTTCCTATTGGATAAATCCTCTTTTGGCATGTAACTTGACCAATGAAAGTCTGAAGAAAGACTCTTCAAACATGGAGATCAGCTCACAGTTCCCATGTTATACGCACAAGGTTATGCAGTTCCTTAATTCCCACCATTGCCAAACCATAGTCTCCTTGAAAAGGTTCATCAGTCTAACTTTGCATGCAAAGTCCAGCAACCCCAGCAAAAAAAATGTGAATCTGAAGCGACATAGCCTTCTTACATCTGGTCACTGTATCAACCATTTGTCATAACTCTCACCCGTTAACCAGAAATACATTGACCTCCAAAAACAATTTCGATCCCCAAGAAAACCAACTAACCAATTAACCAATTAACGCTTTAATGGCCCCACTGTCTTCTCTTCCAACAGCACAACCCGTGCATACACCATTAACCTCCGGAAGGCTGACAACAAAAATCACAGACTTTGCGAATCCCTGAAACTGGCAAACACAAATCATCTAGATAGCGAATGGCCGATATGACGCCTATCTCGTAAACATAATATCCATTCCAGAATGGACTAAACTGCTTAACAATTGAACAAAATGGTGTACCATCGGCAAACACATATCCACAATGAACTGACCCTCCAGCTGAAAGCCCTCGTCATAACGCCATCAAGCCACACCACTGTGCAGCTTGTATGCGCTGTAAATTGTGTTCAAATAGACCCTCAACTCCGGACCCTTGCTGGGCTGATGTTGACCTACTATATACACCAACACCAAAAAGGCCTGAAGCCAGTTACCAAAAGTCTTTACTACTCAAGGTTGTTTTTCTGCACCTCTTTCATAAAGGCGCTCCTTATCCACCACTACATATTCCATTACCAACAACCACCATATATCAACATATATACCGGTAAATCTTTCTTTCTCTCACTGGAACTCTCAGGATGGGGTCACTCCACACAACATGGAATCTGCATAAACCTTCCACAGCGAATCCCCCACAGCGGAGCTCCCTGGATCCCCACAGGACACTAAAAGACCCTTTTTCACATCAGGCAGGCAAATCAGGGCCTCTGGCAAATTACAGGACACTAAAAGCTTTTTCTTAGAAAAAGTATTTAAAAGCGATTTTAACACTACTTTAAACTCGCCATTACCAGAAACCAAACACCGGAAACACACTTGTTAAGACCTTTTGACAACACTCACGAGCTCAACCGTCCTCCATTACCAAGGATGGACTCCACCCTGAACCACGTTGCTGAATCCTGCCTTCCATTGTTGAGTGCTGTTCCCCGCTGCACCTGGGAGAAGCCCCACGACCCCCGTCATGCCAACGACCCTTCAAAAGATCTTGTGTTCTCCGAATGGATCCTCTTCTGTGCCTGTGCTGCCTCTCCTGCTCATCCCTCAATGAGCTAGATCCCAACGACCAGCAGTGGTGCCTAGCGTGAGAAGGCCGCTCATAACGCCTGTTCCACCCAAAACTGTCCCTTGCATACTGATTGTTCATGCCAAGCTTTCGTTCTTTACGAGGCCGACATCCATCTGAAGCGGAAATTGGAAGTGAATTGGACTCGCTCCCCTGCCTAGCATGTGCCATCAGCTAGCCCTACCCCTTTTTTGCCTACACGCACCCCTCCATCCTATGTTTCCCTCTGTATGGCCCGACCTCTGCCCTACACCTACCCTGCCCCTATCTTCTGTACTCTGAAGCCCCCTCAGTAAATCAGTACCCCACTGTGTTGCCATCTAGCCTGACTCTCTTCCTGCCCTAGCCTCCGTCGCTGTGCCTTTGCTGCATTCCTGCACCTGACTTGCCCTTCCTCCCGCTACACAACTTCTCTGCACATTACTCTTGCTATACAGCCCCAAAACTCCCTCCTACCCTCCCTCCGTCTCTCTCCCTGCTCCTCGCGTCTCTACCTCCCGCTACCTACCGTGACCTGCTACCAAAATTTTCTGCTCCCGGCTGACCCCCTCCCCCCTTGAACCCTGTCTAACAGCTTTGTCTCCACTTGTATGGTCTGTGGCTCCTGACGAGAGTTGCATGCACTCGAGTTTCCTGGTTCTAATCTCCTTGCACCTGTGTCGAGTAACAGTTTACATCCACAGCATTCCTTGTTGCTGAATCTTTTTCATCAATCATGTCAAAATGCAAAAGAGAGAAAAGTGACACTAAGAGCGTGCGCAGCCATGAAAAAGGTTATATCTTATTAACTAGCACAAAAACAATTATTTAAACAAAATAGTTTTTTTGTTTTTGCATTAGTGTATTGGTGAGTACATTGGCCACTTTTTGCGATTTTTTTTTTTATTTTTTTTTTTTATTTTTTTTAATTTTTTTATTTTTATTTTTTTTTAAATTTACTTTTCTTTTTATGTCCCCTTTTACTGTGATTTATAAAATATATGAGTCAAAATTAATAAGAAATTCCAAAGGAGCTCCATATACACAGTGTTTACCGGGGCCAGGGTTAGACAAAGAGGGCCCCTGGGCAAAACTGAAAATGGGACCCAGATACTAAATATTCTACCAGTCCAATGTTACATTAAGTTTTGGAGGCGGTGTGCAGACGGCTGCAGTGCTCAACCTCTATCAAGGAGCAATGCTAGTGTATTAGAAGAGCAGGGACATAAGTTTCAGAGCATACTGTATCAACCACTCCTGCCCAGAAAAATAAACTGCCACACCATGACCTCTACCATTACCGCCACATAGTAACTTTATCAGAACATAAGCGATGTAGGGAGAGGAGAGGGAGACGTGGCTTGATAAAAATGCAAACTAGGGTCCATGCCGCAAAAAATGAGCCCTCATAACAACCATGTAGATGAAAAAAGTTATGGCTACAGAAAATAATTTTATCTTTTTTTTCAAAGATATTTTATTTTTTAAAAGTAAGACAGCAAAAAGAAGTTATATAAATTTCGCAATCGTACTGACCCGCAGAATACAGTTATCTTATTTTTGCTGCAGTGTGTATCACGTAGAAACAAGGCCCGCCCATGGCGGAAATTTATTTTTTTTCATTTAATTTCACTTAGAATTTTACTTTAGCTTATTAGTACGTTATACGATACATTAAATAGTACCATAGAAAAATACGTGTCCTGCAAAAAAACAAGCTATCAGGCAGCTACAGTGGCTGATATGTTTGTTTTGAAACTGAAATAAAAAAGGGGTCAATAGGTTAACCCTTTCCAATCCAATTTGTATCCTGGTTTTCCTAGGGAGCTTACTCTTTTTCTGCCGTTATACAATGGCGCTATATGCTGGCTAAAGCCAGCACTGCATGAGGTGACACGTTGGATAGGCTCCGACAGCAGAGAGGCTGGCAATATACAGTAAGAGAACCCCGACGGACGTCTTCCAACATCGGAGCTGTACAGCCTTAATGTTACCATACAGTGCGGCATGGGGTCCCGCGGTCGGCGCGTGTCGCTCCGGCGTCGGCTCCAGCAGCCTGGAGCCCTGTGTCGAGGTCATCCCAGCAGCTTGGGTTGGCCAGTGGGCGGCGGCGTGGGCGTGCCGCCCGCACTCCTCTGTGCTTCTTATACAGCAGTGGGTGGAGTTGCCTCCTCCCACTCTCCGCCCCTGGGCGGAACCTTGTGGTTAAAAGACTGGCAGTGAACTGAGCTCATTGCCAGTTATTGGTTCTGCATGCACCTAGCCAGTCTGTCTGTGGATCCCCTCAGTCAGTCCCTAGTTGTCGGTCAGCTCCCTCTGGTCCCCTATTACTCAGTCTGTTTTAGTTGGTTCTGTTTGCCTCTAATCTAGTCTGTCCCAGTCAGCACTAGTTGCTATCCAGCACCCTGCCAGTTTGCCTGTGAGTTCCATCTCCAGCCTTGTCAGTTTTGTTTGGCCTGTTACACCTGCCCCCTCTGTCGGCACTCTGTTCCCCCCATTAGGTAGTTTCCTGCTTGTCAGCCGCCAGGTCCCTAGCCAGTGCAGGGACCGCCGTCCAGTTGTCCGCCTGGGGTTAGCCAGGGCCGAGGCAAGTAGGCAGGGACAGTGGGGTGCGGGAAGATCAGGGCATCCCACTTGGCGCTCGGGGGGCAGAGTGCCGTAACAATTAAATCATAATGTCTTCACAGGTCAGACAGTGGATTGGAAAGGGTTAATTCATATGAGTGATTTTTTTTTTCTAAGATAAAAAACTGGAGCGTGTCCTACTTTTGCCCGTTATCTTCAATGTGAGCAAAACAAAAATGCATCCTACTAGCATGTAGATGCGATTTTCATGCGATAACTCATCTCATTTTCATAAAAGCATGTTTAGGAGTGCGATGCCGGTCTGCTTTTTTCGACAGTTTGAATACACCCTAGTAGTAACCATGTTCTTGACGCCCCTAGCAACCAATCACGGTGCAGCTTTCATTTCTGAAAATTTTCTGGTAAAATGAAAGCAGAGCACTAATTGGTTGCTATGGGGAACAAGGACAGTCTTCCTGTTAGACAGTTCTGATAAATGAGGCCCTGTAAGTATTGTATATACATCTACTTCCTGTACACCTATATGGGAGCACCAGTATAAAAAAAAGATGCAGTGGCATAAATAAAATAACAGACACAACGTTTCTGTACCATTTTACTGATGCTTCTGGACACAGGTTCTCATGAAGTAAGAGGAGTCTGGTGGGAGGAGCCTCGCACACACACAAGGTCACAGTGTAATCATGGGAATTGTTGTTTTTAGTACCTCACAGCTCCATAACTGCCAGTAAAAGTGTTTTAACCCCTAGTTTAACCTGATAGCAAAAATATGCTGCGGGATTAAAGCCCCTTCTTCTGCAATCAAGCAGAAGAAGGTCAAGTTGTCAGCTTGTAGTCACAGCAGAGAACCCAGAGGAGAAGGGGGAAGCATTTTTATACCACTTCTGCCTTCTCCTTTCTCTGCTACGTAGCGTACAATGAGCACTATGTACTAAAAAGTGGAAGTGTTTCTTCCATTATGCGAGGAGGTGGTCACAAGACTGCCGGCTCCCCCTGTTAGAGCAGACCTGCAGGGTCCTAGCAGACCCTGATCACCTCTGTCACTGACTATTGTCATTGCAGAGGGATGCTTTGCCTTGTAACTGGGGCTACAGTGGAAAAGTGTCAAATAAAAACAAATGTGAATGTCCCCCAGAGGTCTTATATGACATCATGGGGGACATACTGTCTCCCCCCAACCCGATAATGAGACTGGGAGAGGGCAGTGCTTGAAATATAAGCTCTCCACTGAAAATAAGCCCTAGCTAAGCTGCTTGTGAAAAAAAAAAAACAATACTTACCTACCAGCTGGAGTTTGGGTCCTCACGCTGGGCTGCGGCACTACTCCAGGCTGCCATATCCTCCTTCACGCCAACAGAGCAGTTCTTCGTGATAGTGGGGCTTAAATACTCCGTTTCCAGCAAGCTAATGATCTGATTGGTTAATCCCAGTGCTGTCTTTCATTGGATGACGCAGCACTGGATTAACCTATCACAGCCATTCAATTATGTAATTCGCTGAATGTCAGTGATTGGTTAATCGAGCACTAGCTGTCATTGGCTGACGTGGCACTCGATTAATCAATCAGAGCATTAGCTTGCTGGAGGCGAGGTATTCAAGTCCCGCTTCCAGGAACAACTGCTCTGTTGGTGTGAAAGCTGCAGGCCATCGCGAGGGACCCAACCACTGGCTGCTAGGTAAGTATTATTAGACAACCCCCGAAACGGGTATAAAAGGTTCTTAGAAAATATAAAGAGCCAGAACTATCCAAGAAAGTGTAAAATTACTATAAAAACACTTTTAGGACCAATGCCCACGGGCAAATTAGAATGATCAAATCCGTGCTGGTGTCCCACACGCGTGATCCACTCCCATAGGGATGCATTGGACACCCGCAGGTAATTAAATATCTGCGGATGTAATTTTACCTGGCACACGGATGGCACGTGCAGGAAAACACCTGCTGCATGCTCCATTTCGTGCGGATCTCCCATGGCTTCTATTGAAGCCTATGGAAGCTGTCTGGTCCCGCGGCACACCCGCAGCTGTATTTCTGCTGGACTGCAGGAAAGCAGGAGTTAAAAAAAAAATGTGCACGGCGCATATGCGAAGCACGCTGCCGGCATGTCGAGTACGTCCACTGGGCCGAAGAAAAAAGATCCAGCCGGGACAGAGGGCAGATCCGCAGCGTCCGGACAGGTAAGTATATCAGATTTTTTGGCCTCATGTCTGCGGGAGAAGAAGGGACCCACTGCGGGATTCATGCGGGTCCAAATTTCCCTGTGGCCATGAGGTCTTAAACTTATAACGTCACTTGTGCTTCTATGAGGGTCCCCACTGTGTTTGTTGTTTTTTCTGACACATGAGGCCCTCCTTCCTCTGGCTGCTTTGCACCTTTATGCGTCAGAACTAGAGATGAGCGAGTATACTCGCTAAAGGCAATTGCTCGAGCGAGCATTGCCTTTAGCGAGTACCTGCCCGCTCGAGACTGAAGGTTCAGGTGCCGGCGGCGGGCAGGGAGCTGCGGGAGAGCGGGGAGGAACGGAGGGGAGACCTCTCTCTCCCTCTCTCCACCCGCTCCCCCCTGCTGACTGCCGCTACTCACCGCTCCCCCGCGCCGCCACCCGAACCTTCTGTCTCGAGCGGGCAGGTACTCGCTAAAGGCAATGCTCGCTCGAGCAATTGCCTTTAGCGAGTACACTCGCTCATCTCTAGTCAGAACTCGAGATGATTTCTCCCACCATCGTTTCTGTGATGTTGTCAGGTTTGGTCAACAGAAGTGTGTGCTACCCCCTGTATGTATGATGGTATCAGCCTCCTTTCTCTGATCTGAGTCTCCACTTCCGAGTCGTGGAGGTGTTGGTGAATATTGGTTTTATAAGCACGTCTACTTGGATGTTTGCACATAACTGGAATGCGCTATAGTTGGAGCCTGATGTAATGTTTAGTGTCGGGGTAGCACTTGTGATTCTAAGAGTAAATGTTCATGTGAATCTTTTTTAAACCCCAGTATGGGGATACTCATGATTCCTTGTCCATCATCGGAGACTTAGTTCCAGGCTGTTCGGACTTTCTTTTTTGTGGGGTATGGCTCTTTCACATGCTGATGTGTTAGGATAATGGCGGGAGTTCTGTTGCGAAGCTCGATAAGTGACAGGGGTGTGTTGGGTCTTCTGTTCCATCTTTCGTAGAGGAATGATTCTGTGAGTGCTATGGAGAAGAGATTCTTAAGGTGAGCTCTGCTGCTTCCAGCGTGCTGAATATCTTAAGGTTGGGTTCACACAGTACGGATTTGTCACGGAAATTCTGTGAGGCAAATCCGGCCACTGCTCCTAATCCCGGGATTAGCCGGCCATGTGGACAAGATTTAGCAAAAATCTCATCCACACAGGATGGCCAATCCGTTGCGGCAAAGCTGAGGCAGAACCGGCGATGCGCCGAGGAGTTGACAGCTGCAGCATGTCAATTATTTTTTTTTTTGTTGCGGCCTCTCTTTTCTTTATGGGGAGAGAAAGCCGCAACGGAATGCCGGCGGCCGAACCGCTACAAAACCCATGGCGAGATGCCATGGGTTTTGAAGCTGCGGCTCTCCTTTGGAAATCTTGTGGCTTTTCAGTGCAGACAAACCGCAGGATTTCCATCTTGTGGGAACCCAGCCTAAAGGTTCCATCTGCATTGAATGCCTTTACCTGCGCAGGGTAGTGGAGTTGAAATCTGGTCCTCTTTTTGTATATGGCTGTGCAGACAGTGCTGAACGCTTTTTTTTTTGGCGACTTACGCTACGAAATACTCAAATATTAACACTTCTTGATTTTTAAATCTAAGAGGCTTGTTTCTGGCCCGGAAAGCTTGTAGCAGCGAGATTTTGTCATTGCAGTCAAGGAGCTTCGATATGACCTGGCGTGGGCATTGCGCATGTTGTTCTCCCCTAGAGGATCTTTTGGGTTCTGGTTGCTCAGGTCCAATCCTGTGTGCTCTTTCCAATCTGTAGTAGTAGCCTTGACCTAGCGCCTCTGGCAATTCTTTATCGCAGATTTGCAGCAGCCCTTCTTGTTTCACTGTTTCTGGTAGGCCCACTATACTCACGTTGTTGTGCCTGGACCTGTTTGTTAGATCTTCTACTTTGTCCTTCATGCGCTGCATACACTATGTACTTTCTTGTAGTTGACTTTCTAGATGATGCTTGTCCGCAGATAGTTGGTTTACTGTACTTTCTAACTTCTCCATCTCTGAAGCCTCCTCTTGCATCTCTGGCTGTACTGGGCTTGCGGAGTCCTCCCTTTCATTTGTCTGCCGGGTGGTTTTGGGGGTTTGTGGTTTGGATGTCATCTCGCTTTGGGATTCAGCACATGCTCTAGCTTGGAACTTCCCCGTTACTTTCTGTCCACTCCTCAAGAGGTAACATACCATTCGCTACTTCCTCCGCTGTCTAACTAGAGCAATATGTGCTGTCTCTGTTCTGTCTTGTTCACGTGACCACAAGGTATCAGAAGCTTACTTCCATCCAGTTTCACATGTCAGCGTCGGAACCAGAAGTCAACATATGGATTAATATTTAACTCGTTGTGTTGGAGCTACTTATCAGGAAAATTATATCTTCTCTTCACCAACAATTGAATATAGAGATTGAGTTGCACATCGTTTTTTCTTCAACCACTAGGTGGCAGTAGTGTCTCTAGCAGGGGTGTAACTTGAAGCTCCCGGGCCCCAATGCAAAATCGGTAACAGGGCCCCCAACTATAATGCTTTATTCATAGTACTGGGCTCCCTATATGGCGAAGAGAGGCCTTAGGAGCCCCCTAAGGCTCCTGGGCCCAGGTGCAACCGCATCCCCTGCATCCTCAATAGTTACGCCCCTGGTCTCTAGACTATGTGCTATTGAACCGAACGTAGTTTTCTCTTTGACCACTAGGTGGCAGCGGTGTATTGAATGTGCTAGATCTTGCTGTGCATAGGATATGGAGAGCAGGCCCTGCACTGATCTTCCTCCCAGGCTAATTATGGTAACTCACCCAGGTAGCTGTCACTTCAGCAAGGACAGGATGGATCCTCTCTCTCTCCCCGTCTGAACTGCTTAGCTGCTCCTTGATGCGTGCAGGAGTTCTCCACTGGCTTCTCCTGTACAAGCCTCAGGCTGATGTCGGCCCGCCTCCTTGTCCACTCCAGGAGCTGTGACAGCTTGCTCAGGGCTTTTCACCAGTTGTCCTCCTCCACTGGCCTGGTGTGTCCCTTCTTGCGTGCTGTGGGCAGCGTGGAGCAGGGATGTTGTGGGCAGTGTAGAGTGGGGTGGAGGGGGGGGGGGATAGCTGATCAGTATTGTTCTGCAGCTCCTACTGATGTCTTGGAGGATCAGGACATTACTTCAGGGTAAGGGGGAGAGTTATAGTATCCTGGAAGATGAGAACTGGCTGCTGTATGTGGTGCCCTGCAGTGTATCCTGTGTGACCGTGTACTCACTATATAACGGGGGACAATGCGCTAATATGTCATATTATGGTCATGTGTGAGTGTTCTCAGTGAGAGAAACCAAGTAATCTTGTAGATATGATACCTTTTAATGGCTAACAAAAATACACGATGTTACAGCAAGCTTTCGGGGATATCTCGCCCTCTTCGTCAGGCTAATGAATGAAACTAGTATGGATGGCACATAATTATAACATACAGATGCAGAGGGGAGGGGGAACACATTCCTCTTGATCTAAAAAAATGTTCACACAGAGATTTGAGATTGTTTTGCACTCGAAACTTAAAACAACAGACAAACAGAGCTGAGACATAAATTGTAAATCAGTCCACTGAACTTAGAAAAGTTTTATGTGTCTTATCTCTCCTTCAACCTGCACATGGAAGGAGATGCAGCACCACCTAGTGGATGGTATTTTGTTAGCCATTAAAAGGTATCATATCTACAAGCTTACTTGGTTTCTCTCACTTAGAACAATCACACATTGCTCTACTGGCTAACACGGTACCAAACCTTTTTTTCATTTTATATTATGGTCAATAATCTGTAAATAAGACACCTCCATTGTACGCTGTCACTAATCGTCTATAATCCCCTAGTAGTGAGACACTTCATGAAAGATGTTCTTGTCTCCCTCAGGTTCCTTAGGTACAGGACTCTCACAGATAAAGACGATGGTCCTTTTCATCAATGACCCACCAAGGATGGAGAAGGACAGAGACCACATGGCTGCCCGGATATTAGACCTCACCCTGGAGATCATCTACTGGATAACTGGGGAGGTGAGAGCTTCACATGATGTCACTCTTATCTCTAGTAATAAACAGGGGAATGATGGGAAAGGTGAAGGATTCTTAGCCTCCATGTAGTGATCAGTGTCTCCCCATCCACAGGATTACACAGTAGTGAAGAAGTGGTCTGGTGAGTGTGTGACCTCCCGTATGTCAGGAGGATGGAGCCGGACCCAGAGCCCCATCACTGAGCATTCACCTCATTCACTGACACATGAGCAGAAGGTCCTAGAACTTACCCACAGGATCACTGAGCTGTTGACCGGAGAGGTGAGCGCTGCTGGGAATGGGGGACATTATATAATACCGCCAAGGCAGGAGTCTGGATGATGACGGTATATTGTGTGTGTCAGGTTCCTATAAGGTGTCAGGACGTCACTGTCTATTTCTCCATGGAAGAGTGGGAGTATTTAGAAGGACACAAGGATCTGTACAAGGACGTCATGATGGAGGATCAGCAGCCCCTCACATCACCGGGTAAGAGCAGATCTTCATTGATTGTAGAGCAGGGGTCCCCAACTCCAGTCCTCAGGGACCACCAACAGGTCATGTTTTCAGACTATCCTATGGTGAGAACACCCGTGGCAATGTCTGAGGCACTGACCATAATTACATCACCTGTGCAACACTGAGGAAATCCTGAAAACATGACCTGTTGGCGTTCCCTGAGGACTGGAGTTGGGGAACACTGTTGTAGAGGACAGTTTTGAGGGTTGGCTAATCTCACCATCATCTGATCATCAGATATATAATGTATTCAGTCTCTCTGGTTATTTCTTATAGATGGATCCAGCCAGAGAAATCCCCCAGAGAGATGTCCCAGTCCTCTATATTCCCAGGATTGTCTAGAGGAAAAGGAACATGTCCCACTGGATCATCAGGTAGATGAAGCTGAGAATTCTGTAAATCTTCTACAGACAGATTTATGAAGTTTTCTACTACCCAAGTGCAATGTGTTTTTTAATTTTTTCCTTTGAAACATTTAATGTTCATGCACTTGATAATGACATGTGCAGCGATGCATTTTTTTTAGTTAAGCAAATTGCAAGCACAGAAAAAAATTGGAGATTTCCAAGTGTGATATCAGTTGGAGGTTTTCAGACTGATATCTCACTCACCCGTATACATACAGCCTCAAGCTGATAATCATGTTGGTGATTGTAATTCCTCACCTATTAGCTGCCTCTGTTTGTCTGACAGCTCAACTCCTCTTAGTGCTGAGATAAAATGAAAGCTGCTCTGTGATTGGTTGCTTTGGGCACCGAAAACAGTTATCTGCTGTTTGTTGATTTCCTGTTAGACTGTTGTGATAAATGCGGGCCGGTGTTCATAAATTTGTGCCATGTATTCCTGTCTGGGGATGGATCATTATCCACACGGACATCCAAGGGTGAATTAGGAAGCACAAAATGGGCCGATGATTGGCGGCTCCACCAGGGTTAGACTGCGGCTAAATAGCAGTCCTGAAATGCAAATTTTCACCGCTCAGTCTGACTCTTCTAGTGGGAATTACTTGTTGTAAATAACCAGAAATAATAAAGTGAGTCCGTAGAATCCATTAGTGGAAGCAGATTTGGGGGTTGCTGCATTATAATTCAAGCAAAGGCAAAAAAATGCAAGGTTGCCAAGACAACAAAATTTCTGATTTCTTTTTTTTTGCCTATAACCTCCTCTGGGTCCAGATTAAACTATGTGCAAAATTTTATGTGAATCGTTCATGGAGTTTGTACATGTTGTACAGACTAACAAACAAATATATAGAAAATATTGGTGCCATGGTAGGCGGCACCGCCCATTTGTGGCTCTCCACTTTATCGGATACACCCAGACAGTACCGCCAATGTTTTGTAATATTTGATCCTTGGTTGAATGTTGATCCAGTTTGATCACCACTTGAGCAGATCCTTCTCCTATTAGGGCAGATTGGTTCCTGTCATCGAGGGGTTTTCCACCTCTGTCTGGATATAAGATAATGTGGGGCCTTTTACTTCTTTGTCATCTCTTTACTTTGCAGGAAAGTTCTGGTGGAGCGATGAGGGGCCTCGATAATCCCACATCAGTGTCAGTGAATGGTAAGAGAGTTTCATCATCCTTACATAGAAAGGCAATGTGCTGATGACTCGCTTCTTAAAATATATATGTGCCCCCACCTTCACCTCCGAAAAGGACACTTTGATGATCTAAAGGTTTAAATTGTCCATGGACCGGAGCAAGACAAAGGACTTCCTGATTCTGGCAAAATCTTTACAAAAAACATTGTATACAAAGAAAGTGTTCATTGCTGATGACAGATCTGTAAATGAAAAGAAAAATACAAATAAAATTAATCAAAAATGACCATAAAAAACACAAACAAGAGACATGCGGATTTTAACAGGTGTGGAATCCAAGCCCCATAGGGATAACATTGTGCTAATCTTGTCTGATATTGTTTAAAGTACAAATTAGTCTCTCATTTCTGTGCCTTTTCATGGGTGTTTCTAAATGCCATTTTGAAAGCTTTGAGTCTTGGAGGTTTTAAAATGGGTTAATTCATTAGGATTTCTAATACGAGGGGCATTCATGAAAGATTTCCCCTGACCCACTTCCATTGACTGAGAGCAACAAAACTTGTCGCAGTTAGTAGCCCTTCTCTACATCGGTGCCACATAGGGACACACACTTCTTTAATCTCTTTAAGCAACGTTAAGCAGCTCGCTTGAAGGAGTTGACAGGTTGCTCGAAAAGCCATGTTGCGACTTCCGAAATCAGAGTCTCATCATATGGAAAATGCTTGCCCTTCAAAAATTACTTAAAGGGGTTGTCTCGCGGCAGCAAGTGGGTCTATACACTTCTGTATGGCCATATTAATGCACTTTGTAATATACATCGTGCATTAAATATGAGCCATACAGAAGTTATTCACTTACCCACTCCGTTGCTGGCGTCCCCGTCTCCATGGCGCCGTCTAATTTCTGTGTCTTCTGGCTGCTTTAGACGCGCTTGCGCTGTGCGGTCTTCTGCCTGGTGAATGGGGCCGCTCCGTCGCGCTCGCGCCGGAGAGCTGGTCTGCGCGTCGTCATCGTAGCTCCGCCTCCGTCACGTGGTGCCGATCAGCCAATGAGGTGGCTGTATCAGCAGTGGAACGCAAGGAAGGAGAAGACAATCCATGGTGCACCATGGGAGAAGACCCGCAGTGCACCATGGGAGAAAACCGCGGTGTACCTTTGGGAAAGGACCGGCGGCCATCTTTAAAAGAAGAAAAGAAGATGCTGCGCGAACGGGGATGCAGGTAAGTGATTTTAACAGGGCAGAATGCGGGGGTAAGTAGAAAAAAAAAATTTGGATTTCGCCGCGGGACAACCCCTTTAATTGTTGGAAAGAGGTGAAAGTCCAATGGTGCGAGGTTGGGTGAATAAGGGGGATGCAGTAGAATTTCCATCCGGGCAACATGTGAGTTGTGAACTAGGCATTGTCTTGCAGAAGGCGGACACCTTTGGTGAGCATGCCACCTCTCTTGGGTTTGATGGTCTACTGTAATTTCTACAGCAGTTAAGCATACTATACCCCATTAATCGGGAGCCTGGGAGCCTTCACTTGCTGGATGGTGTGCTCATTGATAGTGGAGAGGGGTAGCCCTGGAATTGGAATCGTTTCCACCAAAGTCCGACCACGTTTGAATTGACGATGTTCGTTCTTTACTAGATCATATGACGGGGAATCCTCCCTTTAAACCTCTTTTATCTCATCGACCATCTCCCTTGCTGTGCGACCTTCCTAGTGGAGGAACTTGATGACTCCTCTGTATTCCACTGGTCCATTATCAGGCCTCGCACCGCTTCAGCACCAGTAAAAAAAAGAACATTATCAGTTCAGATTTGCAAATTGGCAGGTAACCTATAAAAACTTCTATCATTACACATGTGCAGGTTCAGCCTCCTGTGATAAATAGAAGTGGGTCCGGAGAAATCTTTAATGAACGCCCCTTGTATGCAATCTACTCAAAGACACTTCACAACTTACAGGAGTTGTCCGGCCTCCAAAAGTGATTTTTTTTTTTCTTCTCACTAATGCCCTGTAAAGAAAACGCATTATGAAATACAGCAAGACAAACAAAAAAAAGGTATTCCGCTTACCTGTATCCCACTTATCTTCTTCTTTTAGTTCTGTGAGGCTGAATCTTTCAAAGATGGCGGAGCTGTCCTGTTCCCATGATGCACTTCGGTTTCTTCACTCCTCAGCGTACGTGCTCCCGACATCGCCGGAGAGTGTAGAAGCCGAAACCAGGAAGTGATACTACTGCGCATGTGTGGTGGATCAGACGCCTGTTCACAAGTCGACAAGGGCTACTTCGAATGCGCAACAATGAAAGAAGAAACTTGCCTGGATAAATAAGACGAGTGTTCACGAGCCGACAAGCGCTACTGCGCATGCACTACAAATAAAGAAGAGACCCCCAATAACATCCCCTGCAGCAACAGTGCCCCTCCCAATAGCATTGCTGGCAGCAACAGTGCTCCACCCCCCTCAATAGCATCCCCGGCAGCAACAGTCCCCCCCCCATAGCATCCCCAGCAGCAACAGTCCCCCCCCCATAGCATCCCCAGCAGCAACAGTCCCCCCCCCAATAGCATCGCCAGCAGCAACAGTTCCCCCCCCATAGTATCCCCAGTAGCAACATTGCCCCCCTGATACCATCCCCAGCAGCAACAGTGCCCCCCCGCTTCCCCTAGTTTGCTGGCCCAGATAAACTTGAAGAGGGTAAGTTGGAAATAGCGGCGAGTGGGCAGATAGACTAATAGTGGTAAACATCTAAAAAGATATAATATCCTTGGCAAGCTGACCTTCAATGAATATGACTCCATGTTCTATCCTATGTGTAGCCATGTTGTGAGAAAGTAGCCATCTTCTGTGTAAATTATTTTGTACTTTTCCTTTAACAAGATTTGCTAAAATGTATCAAAGAATAAGAAAGGACCTCGATGATTAGAATATTCAATGGCCCTCAGGTCATGTCTCAGGTCATTCCGCCCCGTTCTCCTGTCTTTCTTTCAACAATTATTGTTTATAATCAAAGTACCTTTGTACTCTGAGAAGTTAATCATGTAGGATTCTGCTACATTTCCGCTGCTTTTCCTTCAGATTTTTAGATGTTAAATTCCTTATCTTGCATGTTTGTTTCTTTGACCAATGGTAATAAATGAATAATAATAGATTTGAATTATTGTAATTAGATCATGAGCCTCTATAAAAGCTGCAGACTGTCAATCAGGAAACAGATTACTTTGATCACACAAAGTTTTGTTGTGGTGACAGCTAATCTCCTGAGCTCAGTTTACCTCTAAGCAAGAATTTGGACCCCAATAGCATATCGTGTAGCAAATATTGGTTTGCACTAACAAATTGCATTAATCCTACGCACACATGACAGTTATGACCTATTCCATTTTAAAAGGTCTTTTGTGGGGGATAGTCCCACTTATATAGGGAATGTATTGCAGTAGTCATGTTGACCTCTAGCTATGTAATAAAATGTTGTTTGTGTTGGAATTGGAAATTAAGATCAATCAATTTTTTTAACATGTTCAGGGGTATGGATGGAAGATATTTCTTATTTATGTATTTTCTCTCAAAGGCCTGCAAGAGCTGCCCAAGTGTCTAATATAGACAGTAGGTTCGTTAAGGTCATTAACGGTTGGGATATGGTCAGTAGAAGGTCATCTGCGAATAGGCTTACTTTATATTCATCATCCCCCAACTTCTCCTTCCTTGCGTTCAGGTTATTCAGAATGGCCACTGCCAGCGGCTCCATCGCCAAGGCTAATAGGGCCGGGGACTGGGTGCATCCCTGTCTAGTCCTTCTATCAATTCGAAAAGGAGTTGCCTTTGTTGTGGGCAGTTTAAGAAGCATGGAGTAAATAGCCGAGAGTGCAGAGAGGAAAGGCCCCTGGATTCGGATGCATTGTAGGACCCAATATAGATAGCTCTAGGACAATGTATTAAAGGCCTTTTCTAAATCTGACTTTAAGAGGGTCATCTGGGCATTTACCCTGGAGACGTGATCTATAATGTTTAACACCTTACGGATGTTGTCTGGGCTTGTCTTGCCGGTATAACCCCCACCTGATCTTTATGGACTAAGGCTGGGAGCAGGTGGTTCAGTCTTGCAGCCAAAATGGCCATAAAGATCTTGTAGTCCAGATTAAGCAGTGAAATGGGTATATAATTTTGTGTGTGGGGGGGGGGGGTACATTTTCTTTACGGATCAGTGTGAGTTGGGAATCCAGGAACTCATTCGGTGCAGCCTCCCCTTTCATGAGGTCCTAGACTAAATTTTTGATTGGATAGACTAGCATATCTTTAGATTTGTGCAGTAAAGGGCGGTGAAGTCTCGTCCAGGGCCCTACTTCGCTTAAGGTTTTTAATGGTGTCTATGATTTCTTATTCAGAAACCTTGGCATTCGTTGAGTCTCTGTGGGTATTTAATAGGGTGGGAAGTTTCCGTACCCCAAGGAATGCGAAAGGTGTGTTATCATCTTGGCCTATGTATAATGTGTTGTAATATTCATGGAAGGTGTTGCAATTGAGGTCCAGGTTAGATGTCGATTTTTCCCTGAGGAGTATTTATTTTGAAGATTTTATAGATTTTTGCCCTGTTTCGGATGTTGGCTGCTAGCAGACGATCGGATTTGTTAGCATATTTAAAGTAAGTTGCCCATGTCTTCTTCCCAGAGTTATGAGGACTTGTCCTTTTTACCCTTATTCTTTTGGATGCTATTTTGAGGGAAAACCCCTTTAAGGGCAGGAACAACCCGGTGCACCATCTTCTAATATAGACCGATGTAAATGTTAGACAGTGGAAAGGGATCAGGCCATTACTTCATGGTGAGGGGGAGAGTTATAGTGTCCTGGAAGATGAGAACTGGCTGCTGTATGTGGTGCCCTGCAGTGTATCCTGTGTGACCCTGTACTCACTATATAACAGGGGGACAATGGGATAATATGTGATATTATGGTCAATAATCTGTAAATAAGTCACCTCCATTATATGCTGTCACTAATCCTCTATAATCCCCTAGTAGTGAGACACTTCATGGAAGATGTTCTTGTCTCCCTCAGGTTCCTTAGGTACAGGACTCTTACAGATAAAGACGATGGTCCTTTCCATCAATGACTCACCAAGGATGGAGAAGGACAGAGACCACATGGCTGCCCGGATATTAGACCTCACCCTGGAGATCATCTACTGGATAACTGGGAAGGTGAGAGCTTCACATGATGTCACTCTTATCTCTAGTAATAAACAGGAATGACGGGAAAGGTGAAGGATTCTTAGCCTCCATGTAGTGATCAGTGTCTTACCATCCACAGGATTACACAGTAGTGAAGAAGTGGTCTGGTGAGTGTGTGACCCCTCGTGTGTCAGGAGGACGGAACCGGACCCAGAGCCCCATCACTGAGCCTTCACCTCATTCACTGATACATGAGCAGAAGATCCTAGAACTTACCCACAGGATCACTGAGCTGCTGACCGGAGAGGTGAGCACTGCTGGGAATGGGGGACATTATATAATAACACCAAGGGAGAAGTCTGGAGGATAACTGTATATTGTGTGTGTCAGGTTCCTATAAGGTGTCAGGACGTCACTGTCTATTTCTCCATGGAGGAGTGGGAGTATTTAGAAGGATACAAGGATCTGTACAAGGACATCATGATGGAGGATCAGCAGCCCCTCACATCACCCGGTAAGAGGAGACCTTCATTGATTGTAGGGAACAGTTTTGAGGGTCGGCTAGTCTCGCCATCATCTGATCATCAGATATACAATGTATTCAGTCTCTGGTTATTTCCTATAGATGGATCCAGTCAAAGAAATCCCCCAGAGAGATGTCCCAGTCCTCTATATTCCCAGGATTGTCCAGAGGAAAAGGAACATGTCCCACTGGATCATCAGGTAGATGAAGCTGAGATTTCTCTACATCGTCTACAGACAGATGAATGAAGATTTCTACTACCCAAGTGCAATGTTTTTATTTTCATGTTTACCTTTTGAAACAATATTCAGTAATCACGTGCGTGAAAATAGCATTTGCAGCGATGTGTTTTTTTCCCCGAAACACATTGAAAGCACAGAAAAATTGCAGGTTTACAAGTGTGATGTCGGTTGGAGCTTTTCGGACTGATATCTCACTCACCGTTATAAATACAGCCTCAAGCTGATAATCATGTTGGTGATTGCAATTCCCCACCTATTTGCTGCCTTTGTTTGTTCGACGGCTCAACAGCTTACATTGTATTCCGCTTCCATAGTGTTGTCAGTAACAGTCCTGATACTTCGTCCAGAGATAACCTTCTCTATAGAGAGGTTCAGCACCGGCCATCAGCTCCTCTGCCATTGAAAAAGAAAAGGGTTCTACAGGTAGTTGGGATGTCACAGACTACAGGGGGCGCACTAGGATAATTACTTTTTTTTTTAAACTCATTTTATTGAAAATTAAATAGCATAGAGAAACTTACAATCGCAGGAAGGTGCAGCACGTAGATAATACACATCACTGTATAATTAGGTTGGTATAAAAGTTCAGTCAATGCAGTACAACATAAATAACACATTAATTCTGTAAAACCTGATCAGGTACACAGAAGCCAAATCTCCGAGGCCACAGGTCCCGCTCCAGAACATGTATCCACTATGGGGCACGTCTGAGCTCCAGAATGGATGAAGCCATTAATTGTGGTAAATATAACGTGAGGGGGGAATCGCACCACAGACCCCACACTTTATCAAATTTCTCAGGACACTTGCGTCCCTTGTAGACTATATAATTATATGGCACCACCGAATTGACCAGCTTCCTCCACATTGAGAGTGAGGGGTTCTTACGATCCATCCACCGCAATGCAATCGTTTTTCTAGCAAGGAACAAAGATTCCCTCAGAAAAATCTTTTTATGGTGTTGCCAGCTTTCTTCATCTAGTATTCCAAATAAGCAGATCTCTGGGCTCGGTGGAACAGGGACTTCCACAAGTTCAGAGAGGAAACCTGTGACCTCCCCCCAGAAACTTTCAATAACAGGACACTCCCACATCATGTGCCAAAAATCGGAATATTCGCAGGAACACCTAATGCAGTTTGTAGACTGTATTCTGCCCATTTTGTACAATCTCGCTGGAGTGAGATAACACTGGTACACTATATACAGCTGGATCATTTTATTATTGGCTGCTGGGGATACATATAGAGGAGATTCCAGGAGCTCTTGGAACGTATCGTCTGTTAGTGTCGGTATCAGTGTCCTCCATTTTGTTAGGGCAGAGGGTATATCCTGAGAGGCTCGTATTGAGATGAGGTGGGAGTATAGTGCCGATATGAGGCCCTGGGGGCCTTGGGAGCGAAGGATGCCTATTAAGGGGTAATGAGAAATAGCAGGTCTGGGTGGCGGGAACTGCGCATCTAAAGCGTGTCTGACCTGGAGAAATCTATAAAAATGGGAACGGGGCAGATCATATTTATTTTGTAGCTGCTCAAATGAGGACAGGGTGTTCTGTGGATAGAGGTCTGCCAGGGTCCGGATGCCATATTGTTCCCAAATGTGGGCGTCCTCCAGTCGGAGTAATTCTGGGAGCCCATGATTACGCCAAAGGGGAGTGTCAGCTATTATGTCCATAAAATTGCCAATTGACTTGGCCTGCCGCCAGACCTGAGAGGCTAACCTATGAATTGGTAGCATTTTGCCTGTTAGGGTAAAAGGAGATTCCAACAGGGGCCACAATCTAGGGATTTTAAGATAATGTGCCAGATGCGCCTCAGAGTTGGGGAGAGGGTCATCACTCAGCCAGCTTCTCAAGTGAATTAGCTGGCCTGCCACATAGTAAATGAACAAATCTGGCAGGGCAGCGCCCGCGTCTTGCTTCGGCCTCTGAAGCGTAGAGATTCGTAGTTTGGGGCGGGAATTTCCCCAAATAAAGGAAGACATCAGGGACTGCATGGATTTAAAGAAGCGGGACGGGATATGCAGTGACGCATGCTGCATTATGTATAAGCATTTTGGTAATACTATTAGTTTGATAAGATTGATTCGCCCCGCTACCGAGAGCGGTAGGGAGCCCCATATTTTAAACTTAGACCTGAATAAATCTATGAGGGGGTATACATTTAGCTCTAGAGACTTTCCCACATCATTGGTTATCTGTAACCCCAAGTATTTAAACTGGTTTGAGATCCGGAGGCCGCAAAGTGAGTCAATATTGCCCAGACGACTCTCACGAGAAACAGGCATCAGGGCTGATTTAGTCCAGTTGATTTGAAGGCCCGAGAATTCACCAAAAGTATTAATAAGATTTATCACGTGGGGGAGGGTTGCCTCAGGGTCCGCCAAGAAAAGCAAGAGATCATCGGCATATAAAGCCACTCGATCTTCCCTATCCCCCACTGTGACACCCCTGTATAACTGGGTTTCTCGTAGAATCATTGCCAACGGCTCAATGGCCAGGGCAAATAGTATGGGGGAGAGGGGACACCCCTGCCTAGTTCCTCTATGTAGTTGGAAGTAGGGAGAACAGGATCTATTAATGGAAATAGCTGCTAGGGGGGATTTATACAGAAGAGTGATCCAGCGTATAAAAGTCTCGCCGAAACCAAATCTCCGTAAAACTTGGAAGAGAAAGGGCCATTCAATGGAATCGAATGCCTTTGCTGCATCTAAGGAGGCCAAGGCCCAATCCTCTTCTCTGGCCGCCCCTATCTGCGTCACCACTTGGGCCCTCCTCAGATTCTCTCTAGTGGATTTTCCGGGCATAAATCCAGTTTGATCCGGGTGGATTAAATCCAGTATTATGGTATTGAGACGATTAGCCAGCATTTTAGTTAGGAGTTTGTAATCAGTATTAAGTAGGGAAATTGGCCTGTAGGAACCACAGTCTAGGGGATCTTTATCCGGTTTTAGAATTAATACTATTGTTGCTTCGTAGAAGGATGGAGGGAGATCTCCGTTCTCATAGGCCGCATTGTATGTTGCAAGTAATGTAGGGAGCAATATGTCTTGGTATTTGGCATATACCTCAATTGGAATGCCATCAGGGCCTTGCGATCTACCGTTGAACATTCCCGAAAGCGCTTCCGTTAATTCAGTCAGGGTAAAGGGTGCATCCATAAATGCTTGTTGGTCCTGTGTGAGTGTCGGGAATGTAGGCTTATTTAGGAAATTGTTCAGGGTGTCCTGAGAATGCTGGAATTTGGTGTTGTACAACTCAGTGTAGAACTGTTGAAATCGCATCCCAATCTGATCCCCGTCAATAAGGACTTCTCCGGAATCAGATTTGATACGTAGTATAGAGGGAGACGCTGAATTCTGATGGACTAACAGAGCCAGCAAGCTGCTGGATTGATTACCTTGTTCATAATATTTTTGCTTAGCAAAGAAAGTAGACCTACGGGCCTTCTCCTGCAGATATATGAGATCTTGTCTTCCCTGACTCAACCACCTTGTTCTATTGTCATCTGAGGGGTCTGCGACATAAGTCGCTTCCAATTTGGAATATTCGGATGCCATCTCCTGTTCACATCGGGAAGTATTGCGTTTAATAAATGATATAGAGGAGCGAAGGCAGCCTCTGAGAAAGGCCTTAAGAGTCTCCCAGAGTAGTGCCGGGTCAGTATCAGGGCTATTTATTTCAAGAAAGGTGGCAAGCTGGTCGGGAATACGATCGTGTGGGTCAAATAGACTTAGCCAGAAGGGATGTATTCTCCAACCATGTCTATTAGTCTTACTATTTGCTATAGCAAATTCAGCCCAAAGGGGAGAATGGTCCGACACACCCCTAGGAAGGTATTGTACTTTCGCTACTGTTGAACAAGCACGGGCGTTACCGAAAATGTAATCAATGCGTGACAGAAAGTTGCTGCCAGCTGAGTGGCACGAGAACTCCCGATCCGCTAGATGTTTAGCTCTCCAAACCTCCTGCCAGCCTACCTCCTGAGAAAATGTAGTTAGTGTTGTAGGGTGTGGGTTAATAGAAATTGACAGAGTAGTGCTAAATTTATCTAATGTTGTGTCAAGCAACATGTTAAAATCACCCATACAGACAACAGCAGCGTTTGGGAACTGAGCCGCAAACTGGGCTGCCTGATGAAGGACAGTCAGGTTTGCCGGTGGCGGCAGGTAGACCCCAAGGATAACATATGGATTTGACTGAACCCAGGCCTGTATAAAGACATATCTCCCCTCAGGGTCTCTCAGGGTCCGACCAGGCTCCCATCTAAGTCGCTTGTGTATCAGGATGGATACTCCCCTGGAGTATGAAGTGTGGGTAGCGTGGATGGACCACTGGACCCAGGGCTTACGCAACCATGATATAGACTCTGGAGTCAGATGGGTCTCCTGGAGACATGTAATATGCGGGTTACAGCGCCTCACCTGTGAGAAAACCATAGAGCGTTTTCTGGGAGAGCCCAGCCCCCGGACATTCCAGGACAGCATAGTGAAATTAGACATTAATATTATACTTTACATGTAGTAGTAGGATAATCCCTAAGTTAAAGGAGGTGGACCCCCAGTAGTGGCCCAGGAGCATCCCAAGCTCTACAAATCCCCTCCAATCACATATCCATACATTGTGCTGCACCAATCCTTGCAAAACTTGAAAAAAAACATAACTAAACGTTATAAACCAAACTTGAAGTTGCATGTGTGCCCGATTACTTAGAATGAGGAGAACATTGGTATTTAGTTCATGCAACATAGTAAATATAGGGGGAGAGAGTGCACCTTTCAGATGGCAATATATAGGGCAGAATCTCACATTTCGCACCAAGCATAAAGTCCGTGGATCCCGGAAAAACATATATAACCGTTATAATGATAATTCCCTGAGGCGTGGGAGAAGAAGTCCCAAAAGGTTTCTGTCACGTAGTACTGCCCAGTCCACACAGGGTAGGGGAACAAAAGGGAGTTGAAGGTGTTAAATACGAGGTAGAGAAGGCAGACTTCCGACAGGGTCACAACACTTAGGTTACCAGTTCTTGAACTCCTGGAGCTCCAGGTCAACGTCTGGGCGATCCCGGGAGTCGCTCCAACCAGGTCTCAGCCTCCGCAGGTGTAGAGAAGAAGATAGTGCGGTCGCCATGAATGACTCGCAGACGGGCAGGATACATCATGGAATACTGGATAGCAGCTTCTCTCAGCCGACGCTTGACGTTGACAAAGGATGCCCTCGTTTTTTGAAGAGTGGCCGAGAAGTCGGGAAAAATGGAGACGGTGGTGTTGTTGAATTTAAGTGCCCCTTTACGTCTAGCAGCTTGTAGGGCGGCGTCTCTGTCCCTGCTACTGAGTAATCGTGCCAGCATCGGTCGCGGTGGGGCACCCGGAGGTGGGGGTCGAGATGGAACTCTATGTGCCCGTTCAATGGCGAAGGCCGAAGAAAAGGCCGCCTCTGGAAGAAGGTCTTTCAGCCACCCCTCCATAAACGCACACGGGTTTTGTCCCTCAACACGCTCCGGCAGGCCTAAGATTCGAAGATTGTTTCTTCTTAGTCTGTTTTCGAGGTCATCAGCTCGTTGAGACCATAGACCGGCCATCTTCTCCACTTCGGTCAATTTAGCTGGTATTGGAGTTAGAGTATCTTCCACCTGTGAGATGCGGGCCTCAGTCTCTCCGACTCGCTCCCTAAGATTCTGCATATCCTGTCGTAGGAGGCCCACGTCAATTTTAACTTCCTCAATTTTGCTCGTTAATGAGGTAGTAGAACCTTTAATGGCATCTAGCAGTTGGGCCGTAACTTGCCGTAGTGTAGGTTCCGAGTCAGAGGGTAGAAGCGTGCTAGAGCCTGGCGAGGGGGGTGGCCGTTTCAGTGGATCAGAGGGTGCGTGGCTAGCATCATCAGGTTGTTCGTGAGCAAATTCACGTAGCCGCTCTGCTATTGGTATATTAGATTTGCGGCTCATTTTTGAGGTTCTACGGCTCCCTCGCCGGCAGGACACCGGTGTCGATATGATTGCGGTCAGCAGGACCCACCACTAAGTCTGATGTCACCCACTCTACTGGGGTACACTAAAGGCATACACAGGTCTTTTTAGGTAGAAAGTGTCACTGGCTCCAGCTGGGTTGTGATCACTAGGAGTGGTAGTACTAGAAACACTATCTCCAGCTGTGGTATGACCGTTTGGAGTGGTAGTAGTGGTGAAGTGACACTATTTCCAGCTGCGATGCGTCCGCTAGGAGGAGTAGTAGAGTGACTATTTCCAGCTGGGTTGTGTCCTCTAGGAGTGGTGAAGTCTCCCCTCTCCCCAGCCGTGATGTGTCTGTTGGGGGGAGTAGTAGTAGCAGAACAGCTCTCTCTTCCACTGTGTGCGTCCGCTAGGATTAGTAGTAGAATGGCCCTGTTTCTAGTTGTAATGTGTCCGCTAGGAGTAGTAGTAGCAGCAGCGTCACTCTATCTGTAGCTGTAATGCGTCCACTAGGAGTAGTAGTAGCAGAATATCTGTCCCCAGCAGTGACGTGTCCGCTAGGAGCAGTAGTAGTGGTGGCAGAGTGGCTCTATCTCCAGCAGTGACGTGTCCGCTAGGAGCAGTAGTAGTGGTGGCAGAGTGGCTCTATCTGCAGCAGTGACGTGTCCGCTAGGAGCAGTAGTAGTGGTGGCAGAGTGGCTCTATCTGCAGCAGTGACGTGTCCGCTAGGAGCAGTAGTAGTGGTGGCAGAGTGGCTCTATCTCCAGCAGTGACGTGTCCGCTAGGAGCAGTAGTAGTGGTGGCAGAGTGGCTCTATCTGCAGCAGTGACGTGTCCGCTAGGAGCAGTAGTAGTGGTGGCAGAGTGGCTCTATCTGCAGCAGTGACGTGTCCGCTACGAGCAGTAGTAGTGGTGGCAGAGTGGCTCTATCTGCAGCAGTGACGTGTCCCCTAGGAGCAGTAGTAGTGGTGGCAGAGTGGCTCTATCTCCAGCAGTGACGTGTCCGCTAGGAGCAGTAGTAGTGGTGGCAGAGTGCCTCTATCTGCAGCAGTGACGTGTCCGCTAGGAGCAGTAGTAGTGGTGGCAGAGTGGCTCTATCTGCAGCAGTGACGTGTCCGCTAGGAGCAGTAGTAGTGGTGGCAGAGTGGCTCTATCTGCAGCAGTGACGTGTCCCCTAGGAGCAGTAGTAGTGGTGGCAGAGTGGCTCTATCTCCAGCAGTGACGTGTCCGCTAGGAGCAGTAGTAGTGGTGGCAGAGTGCCTCTATCTGCAGCAGTGACGTGTCCGCTAGGAGCAGTAGTAGTGGTGGCAAAGTGGCTCTATCTGCAGCAGTGACGTGTCCGCTAGGAGCAGTAGTAGTGGTGGCAGAGTGGCTCTATCTGCAGCAGTGACGTGTCCGCTAGGAGCAGTAGTAGTGGTGGCAGAGTGGCTCTATCTGCAGCAGTGACATGTCCGCTAGGAGCAGTAGTAGTGGTGGCAGAGTGGCTCTATCTGCAGCAGTGACGTGTCCGCTAGGAGCAGTAGTAGTGGTGGCAGAGTGGCTCTATCTGCAGCAGTGACATGTCCGCTAGGAGCAGTAGTAGTGGTGGCAGAGTGGCTCTATCTGCAGCAGTGACGTGTCCGCTAGGAGCAGTAGTAGTGGTGGCAGAGTGGCTCTATCTGCAGCAGTGACATGTCCGCTAGGAGCAGTAGTAGTGGTGGCAGAGTGGCTCTATCTGCAGCAGTGACGTGTCCGCTAGGAGCAGTAGTAGTGGTGGCAGAGTGGCTCTATCTGCAGCAGTGACATGTCCGCTAGGAGCAGTAGTAGTGGTGGCAGAGTGGCTCTATCTCCAGCAGTGACGTGTCCGCTGGGAGTAGCAGTAGTGGCAAAATGACTCTCTAGCTACAAGTGTCCACTGGGAGTAGTAGCAATACAGTGCCTACCTCCAGCTGATGTCTGTCCACTGGGAGTAGTAGTGCAGTAACTTGATTGCCAGCCGTGCTGTGACCTCAGGATCCTGTAAAGCCCCCCACAGAGCTGGTCTGTTTGAAGCTGGAGAGAGCCGGCCCTGGATTCTCAGTCTCCCGCTGTGTGCTGTAGCAGTTTTCTTCCCCCACGCTTCAGCTAAGCAGCAGCCGCCTGTCAGGATGGAGGAGGGGCCGTCTCCTCAGCCTCGGCACCCACTCTCAGCCTCCGCAGCAGTAAGGGACTCCCGAGGAGAATCCCAGCCCCGTCACCGTTCACCTCACAGCCTCCACGTCAGTGTTCTGCCTGCAGGACTGGTGAGTGCCCGTCAGCGTCCCCGCGCTCCCCCGCAGCCTCCCAGGCAAAGGTGGGGGACGTGCCGCACTGCACCCGACGCTCAGCTCCTTGTCCGTATCGTGGATCTCACCCACCAGTTGCTTCAGGGATGCTCAGCAGGGAGGGAGCCGCAGCGTTATCTCTCCTGCCGCCGTGTTCCACGTGTGCCGGTCTCCCAGCGCGCGGCACGTGTAGCATGCAGGCCCAGGTCCGGACCTCCCGCCTCTCACTCAAAACAGCCCAGAAGTTGCACCAGGGACCCCGCCAGCACGACCACCGGCACCAGTGCAGTCTCCGGGCGCCAGTACTTAAGTTTAGTGCCTCAGGGAAGGAAGGATGTGACAGGATTAATGGGGTCTCCACGGAGCTGCCTTTAGGTGCGACTGTTCTTCATGGCCGCTTAGCCACGCCCCCAGGATAATTACTTTTACCGACAACACCATGGGGGTGACAGAAAAATGTAAGCGGCTTCACGGGCCGCTCTGTCAGACAAACCATGGCGATTAGTATGTGAGGAGCTACAATCACCAACTGGATCAGTTTTTGTCTGTTGGAGCTCCAGAGTCTTTTTGTGGTAAATTAGAGCTCAGTTTTGTATCTTCTGACAAACTATTTAGGACAACTGATTTATTGGCAGTGACATATTTAAGAGAGCGCAAGCAGTGCTGTTTAAGGCCTCGGTCACACGGGCGGTTTTTCCCGTGATTTGCGCATGCGATCTGCGCATTTTTAGAACCATTGCTTTGCAAAGCAATGGTATCGGACACATGGTCGCTTTTTTATGCGGTTGTCTGATAAATTATAGGACACAAGAAATCGCAGATTGCGCCTATCTGCGTTTCCTTGTGTTTTCCATATGCGCTCAATGGGGCCGGCGGCAGCAGCGCCGACCCCATTAAGAACATATACTACACAAATCATTCTCCTCTGCCACAGCTGTAACAGCTGTGGCAGAGAAGAATGATGTTTGCCTATTGAATTCAATGGAGCCGGCAATACAGCCGGCTCCATTGAAAGCAATGGGCTGCCGGCGAGCGCAGGATGAATTTTCAGGAAGGGCTTAAAAATATAAGGCCTTCCCTGAAAATCATCCAAAAATGTGTAAAAATAAAAAAAATATATATACTCACCTTGTCCCTGCAGCCGGAGTTCAGCCGCGGCCGGCCGGCAGTTCTCCTGAACTGCTCTGAGTAGTATTCAGCAGTACTATCCTCGCCTGCTGAATGGGCTGCCACTGATTGGTCACAGCCCTCACCAATCAGAGGCAGCTCTCACTCACCCATTCATGAATTCATGAATGGGTGAGTGAGTGCTGCCTCTGATTGGCTCAGCGCAGGGACCAATCAGGGGCAGCTCTCAGCTATTGAATGACAGCTGAGAGCTGCCTCTGATTGGTCTCTACACTGAGCCAATCAGAGGCAGCACTCGCTCACCCATTCATGAATTCATGAATGGGTGAGTGAGAGCTGCCTCTGATTGGTGAGGGCTGTGACCAATCAGAGGCAGCCCATTCAGCAGGCGGGGATTTTAAATCCCCGCCTGCTGAATACTACTCAGAACAGTTCAGGAGAACTGCCGGCTGGCCGCGGCTGAACTCCGGCTGCAGGGACAAGGTGAGTATATTTTATTTTTTTATTTTTACACATTTTTGGATGATTTTCAGGGAAGGGCTTATATTTTTAAGCCCTTCCCTAAAATTCATCCTGCGCTCGCCGGCAGCCCATTGCTTTCAATGGAGCCGGCTGTATTGCCGGCTCCATTGAATTCAATGGGCAAACATCATTCTTCTCTGCCACAGCTGTTACAGCTGTGGCAGAGGAGAATGATTTGCATAGTATATGTTCTCAATGGGGTCGGCGCTGCTTCCGCCAGCCCCATTGAGCGCATATAGAGAACACAAGGAATCTCAGATAGGCGCGATCTGCGATTTCTCGTGTCTGCCCGATTCGCAGAAAACGCTGCTAGCTGCAGATTTTTCGGCGAATCGTCGGGCCCGGTAACGCGATTTGCGGATGCGTATCCGACATGCGATCCGCAAATCGCGGCAAAAAACGCCCGTCTGACCGAGGCCTAATTATGTATTTATATTGGTGCCATGGTAGGCGGCACCGCCCATTTGTGGCTCTCCACTTTATCGGATACAACTAGACAGTACTGCCAATGGTTTGTAATATTTGATCCTTGGTTGAATGTTGATCCAGTTTGATCCCCACTTGAGCAGATCCTTCTCCTATTAGGGCAGATTGGTTCCTGTCATCGAGGGGTTTTCCACCTCTGTCTGGATATAAGATAATGTGGGGCCTTTTACTTCTTTGTCATCTCTTTACTTTGCAGGAAAGTTCTGGTGGAGCGATGAGTGGCCTCGATAATCCCATATCAGTGTCAGTGAATGGTAAGAGAGTTTCATTATCCTTAGGCCTTAGTCAGACGGGCGTTTTTTGCCGCGATTTGCGCATGCGCATGCGTCCGGTGATTTTATAAAACCATTGCTTTGCAATGGTATCGGACACATGAGCGCTTTTTATGCGCTCGTCCGATAAATTATAGAACAGAAATCGCAGATCGCACCTATCTGCGATCTGCGATTCCTGTTCTCTTCTCTATATGCGCTCAATGGGGCCGGCGGCAGCAGCGCCGACCCCATTGAGAACATATAGAAGACAAATCATTCTTCTCTGCCACAGCTGTAACAGCTGTGACAGAGAAGAACGATGTTTGCCCATTGAATTCAATGGAGCCGGCAATACAGCCGCTCCATTAAAAGCAATGGGCTGCCGGCGTGCGCGGGGTGAATTGTCGGGAAGGGCTTAAATATATAAGCCCTTCCCTGTAATTCATCCTAAAATGTGTTAAAATAAAAAAAAAATTGTATACTCACCTTTCCGCTGCAGCCGGAGTCCAGCCGCGGCCGCTGTCAGTTCTCCTGAACTGCTTCTCGGCACTATTCAGCCGGCGGGGCTTTAAAATCCCCGCCAGCTGAATGATCTGCCTCTGATTGGTCACAGCCCTGACCAATCAGAGGCAGGTTTCACTCACACACCCATTCATTAATTCATGAATGGGTGAGTGACTGCCTCTCAGCGCTGAGCCAATCAGGGGCAGGTCTGACTCACATCCATTCATGAATTCATGAATGAGTGTGAGTGAGACATGCCTCTGATTGGCTCAGCGCTGAGCCAATCAGGGGGCAGGTCTGACTCACACCCCCTTCACACCCACTGCAGGACGGCCGCGCGGAGCTCCGGCTGCCGGGAGAAGGTGAGTATATATATATTTTTTATTTTTACACATTTTAGGATGATTTGCAGGGAAGGGCTTATATATTTAAGCCCTTCCCGACAATTCATCCCGGGCTCGCCCGCAGCGCATTGCTTTAAATGGAGCGGCTGTATTGCCGTCTCCATTGAATGCAATGCGCTGGACAGCTCCGGCCCGTTTCTAATGAAACGTGGCTAGGAGCAGATTTTCGGGCGACTTGCGCGCACCGGTCACACGATTTGCGGATGCGCCTGCGTCATGCGATCCGCAAATCGCGTGAAAAAACGCCCGTGTGACTAAGGCCTTACATAGAAAGGCAATGTGCTGATGACTCGCTTCTTAAAATATATATGTGCCCCCACCTTCTCCTCCAAAATGGACAATTTGATAACCTAAGGGTTTCAATTGTCCATGGAGCAGAGCAAGACAAATGATTTTCTGATTCTGGCAAAATCTTTACAAAAAACGTTGTATACAAAGAAGTCATTCATTGCTGATGACAGATCTGTAAGTCAAAAGAAACAAGAAAAAAAACTTTTACATTATGCAGTGGCCTGCCATGATATTGCAGGTAGAACTCATTAAAAGGAACACAACACTGTAGACTAAGTTATGGTGCTGTTAGGGGATGTGACGGGAAGCCGGGTGATGTATGTTTCTTATACCCATCCACTCCAGCCGTGTTCCCCTTGAAGAACAACACAAAATTCTGACTCTTTTTCAGACTCCTGTCCGCTCTTCAAGTCTATGGAAGAGCATGAAACTCTGAAAAGAGTCAGATTTTCATACCACATACTGACATCCTTTTTTCCTTTATGAAGTATTTTCTGTACATGATTATGGGGGCGGCCATCATAACTGAGATGCTGCTCTATTCTGGTAAAAGCCATTGAGAGAGATGCATTACAGCAGCCACATGGCCATAACTGTAGTTGGTTCATTTACCTCTATGGAAGAGGATTTTGGGTAAGCTCTGGGATCTATGCAGATGAACTGTGACCATTACTTATTGTTAATGCAGTATTCCAATTTTGGACATCTCCACATAAATGTCTGGTGCTCGAACCTATGCTGTTCTGTTTATTTACAGGCTACTTTCCGGTTTGGTTTACAGTCAGTTTACATCACAGCCACTGCAGCCAATAACAGAGCTCAGCGATCGAGTGCTGAGCTGTCAGTGGCTGCAGCACCTGTGATGTCTTTAAACATGAGATCAGTGGGGAGCCCCGGATCAGCGATGTGGGACACCGCGGGGAGAGGGGAGTAGATGCTGATTTGTTATTTTAAACCCTTTATGCTGTATGATTTAACGCTGTAAAAAAATAGCAGAATTGATGTTTCTTCTCCCTGCCCTCCAAAAAAAATGTATATAAGTTTTACAATATATTATTCAAAATTGCACCAATAATAACTACAGTCTGCCTCGCAAAAAACAAGCCCTCAGATGGCTGTGTCAACGCAAAAATAAAGTTATGGCTTTTCAAAAGTAGATATGAAAATCCTACAAAAATCGTTGCGTCATTGGGGCCAAAACGAGCCATGTCACTAAGGGGTTAATGCATGGGAAACTGAAAAAATATACTTCAGCCCCCCCCTTAAATATGTTGTGATTAACTCCTTTTCTACATAAGGACCTGGTTCTTACCATGAATGAGAAATAGCTAACTGTACAGCATCTGTCTATTTCCCAAAACTGGGGGGAATATTTTAGCCCCCTAGTAATCAGGCCCTAAATACAAGGAAGATTTAGCCAGCTCAGTGATTTGGTTAGTTCCCCTTCTCCATTAGGACTTGAAGTACAATGTGTGGTGAAGAAAACAATGTCAAAATCATTTGGATATGCAAAACCTTTACGGAGTTATTCTATGTTAAAGTGACACATGTTAGATTTCCAAAATTTTCCGTCATTAAGGCACAAACAGGCTTCATCACTAAGAGGTTACAATTAAAACGGGTAATAAAGCTATTCAAGACGGTTACTTATACCAGATCCTGCATTCAGCTGGGCCGACTATACCTTGGGTCTTGAAGAAGATGGTAGAGCCATCCGTGACCTTATAAGATTTTACCCCACCATCTCCCCGTGACCCTGTGTACTACACCAACTTTCCTTTTATATTTTCTTGCTTGCTTGCTATTGTCTTAATAAAGTTTCATTGCTTAATAAAAACTCAATTGTTTAGCTTTGGAAAATAAGACATTTTTGCTTTCTTTTCCAGGTGCAGATTGGATAAGAGGCTCCCATGGACATCTCAATGTATCTCTATGTCAGCAAGAAGATTACACCACACACATAAATTCAATAACTTCTAATGTTCCCTCAGTGTTTCAGACAAGCAATCTATTCTCTGATGCTTCTGGTCACAATCAACCTTTATCTAACCAATCACTGATTAACAAACAAGGACAAGTGGAAATATTTCAATGCGGGCAGGTTGTTAAAAAGAAATCTCAACTTTCTTTTCAGAACAGAAATCCTAGCAATGAAAGGCCATTTTCATGTTCAGAATGTGGGACAAGTTTTAGACATAAATCACGTCTTGTGGAACATCTAAAAATTCACACAGGAGAGAAGCCATTTTCATGTTCAGAATGTGAGAAAGGTTTTAGACAGAAATCACGTCTTGTGGAACACCTAAGAATTCACACAGGGGAGAAGCCATTTTCATGTCCTGAATGTGAGGAATGTTTTAACCGGAAATCAAAACTTGTGGGACATCTGAAAACTCACACAGGGGAGAAGCCTTTTTCTTGTTCAGAATGTGGGAAATGTTTTAGACAGAAATCAAAACTTGTGGGACATCTAAAAACTCACACAGGGGAGAAGCCTTTTTCATGCTCAGAATGTGGGAAATGTTTTAACCAGAAATCGATTCTCCTTAAACATCAGAGAACTCACACAGGGGAAAAGCCGTTTTCATGTCCTGAATGTGGGAAATGTTTTACTTGGAAATCAGGTTTTCTGGGTCATCTAAAAAGTCACACAGGGGAGAGGCCTTTTTTATGTGCAGAATGTGGGAAATGTTTTAACCAGAAATCGATTCTTCTTAAGCATCAGAGAACTCACACAGGGGAGAAGCCATTTTCATGTTCAGAATGTGGAAAATGTTTTAGCCAGGACTCAATTCTTCTTAAACATCAGAGAACTCACACAGGAGAGAAGCCATTTTCATGCCCTGAATGTGGGAAGTGTTTTAGTTGGAAACCAAGTCTTGTGCGACATCTTAGAAGTCACACAGGTGAGAAGCCATTTTCATGTTCAGAATGTGGGAAATGTTATAGCTACAAACTAGATCTTGTTGTGCATCAGAGAACTCACGCAGAGAAGCCTTTTTAATGTTCAGTATGTGGGAAATGTTTCAGACAAAAATCTGATCTTGCTAAGCATCTGAGAACTCACACAGAGGGGAAGCCATTTAAAGTTCAGTCTGTGGGAAATGTTCTAAGCAGAAATGGACTCTTCGTAACCATCAGAGAACTCACACAGGGGAAAAGCAATTTTCATGTCCTGAATATGGGAAATGTTACAGTTGGAAATCAAATTTTGTAAAACATCAGCGAACTCGCACAAGAAAAAATATTTTCCTTTTCTCAACTGTGGGAAGTGTGTTTACATAGAAATCAAATCTTGTAGAACATAAAAAAAGGCACACAGAGGAGAAGCCGTACTCATGTTCACAATGTAGAAATCGTTTTACCAAAAATTGGTTCTTGTGTAACATTCAAGATTTCACACAGAGGAAAAGCCATGCTCATGTTCACAATGTTGAAAATGTTAGAGAAGACAAATAGAGAAAACAATGTAACAGGTGTGGACTGTTATTGTAGGACCGACTGCCTAAGGTTAGTTTTACAAGGGCGATCGCAATTTTGCCGCAAGAAAATCGAGGCTTGGTTCCCATGATTTTTAAATGTGAGCGATGCAATTTTTTTTTTTTTATAGAATAACCTTGCATTGCAGCCGCCTGCATTAAAATCGCGTGAGAAAATCAATTGTTTTTTTAACTGAAAGCCAGTAGTATTTTCTAATGTTAAAGTTGCATCACAACGCAAGTTTGTTGCATTGTGATGCGATAAAAAGGTGGTTTCATAAGGAAACATGGGAGATCACAAATCACGGAAAGATAGAGCATGCAGTGATTTTTGCTGTCTTAACATCGCATCAGTGAAAAATCGCAAATGGGAAGGAACCCATTCTAAGTCATTGGTTTCATAATCTGCTTTTTTTACTGACTCTTGCATCAGGTGAAAATCGTGATTTTTCTCACCCGCATAAAACCACTCTAAGGCTTCTTTCCCACGACCGTATATTGGTCGCTGTTTTCATGGCCAGCCGATATACGCTACGTTGGGAGAGATAAAGCTGGTGAACAGGCGCACAAAATCAAAGTTTGTGCGTCTGTTCAGACTGCATGGGTCCCGACGCATATACGCCAAGACTACCATGCCATCGCCTCTTTCCCCTCCCTCCCCATTGCAAGCTCACCTCTGCTCTCCTCCCTGCTTGTTCTTTGCAATGGGAGGGGCGGGGGTGGAGCTAATTCCGTCCTGTCCCACGTCCTCCCATTGATGGCTCTGGACAAGGGGCGGGGAGAGGGCAGGAGCTTAGCTCCACCCACACCCTGCCCCTTGTCCACAGCCAGGAATGAGAGGAGACGGGACAGACTGGCGCTTATCTCCGCCCATGTCCTGCCTCCTCCCATTGCAAAGAGCCAGCGAAGAGGAGAGCAGAGGTGAGCCTGCACGGCGGGAGGCTGCTAAACTCCCTTCCACCTCCAGCCGCTGTCATGGGCTCCCATAGGAGCTCATGCAGCAGACGACGTATTCCGGCCCAAAAGATAGTTCCAGGACTATCTTTTGGGCCCGACATAAAAACGCTCGGTGCTATATTGGCCGGCCGGGCGCTTTTATGTCTCAGGAATACGGTCATGTGATCTGATACATTGGAATCCAATGCATCAGATTACAGCATATGTAAGCCGGCCTTAAAAACGGACGGCTGATTTACGCTCGTAGGAAAGAGCCTTATGGATGCTTTCTGTGTATAACTTGACCACTCATGGCCACAAAACTGTGACAGCCAGAATTTTTAAGTAGGACCTGTGCAAATCTATTAGGACTCTCTGATTGTATAACAACTGCCACTGTATGCCAATGAAAAAAAACATTGCCATAAAGCAAAATAAAAAAGAATTATGCATAACAAAATGTTGTGATTTCTTACTCTCCCTATCCACTGTTGGTGTAACCCCCTCTTCCTCACATGCTCAAGTAACCTCAATCTTTTTTTTTTTTTTTTTACATCTACATAAACCCCCATATCATACACTAAATTGCTACTTGTTTGGGGACAAACCTCTAATATCATGTTGATCTTCCTATTTGGAACTTCATCATTGCATAGAATCCAATAGGTGGTGAAATCATCATTTTGCAGGATACTGAACCCACGTCTGCAACTGTATTGGCCCAGAGGATCCTCCAGAATAGCCGCACCATCACCTGTCCTAGTCCTAGAATATGGCGTAGGTGGGCGCTATATTCGATTCCATGGCGGTACCCTGTCGCTGCCTGTAGTACACCCCCGCGAACACAAAATAGTTGTTCGCAAGGACGTACTCAAGCAGCGATAGGGCAAACCGCTGACCACCTTCAGAAATTGAGGAATTTTGGAGGTACCGCCTCACTGCCGATAACCCACGTGTATGGGTAATCGATGTGTATATAAGCTAACAACGTCTAATGTGACCAAGAGAGTAGATTCAGAAATCGTACATAAATTCAGCTTCCTCAAAAAATCACCGGTGTCCCTAAGATAAGACTGAGAGCCCTCAGCATATCCTCTCAAAATTCTATTCAGAAAACGAGCACTATTAGAAAACAGCGAGTCACAACCGGCACAACCGTTCCCTCCTATTTAACATATATATGCTGCTATGCTATAAAACATTTGGATTGTGATATTCATTTCTATAATTATTATAGCACTATGCTGCATTGTATGCAAATTAGCTTTATGGCTGTATCATCCCCCAAGTTGATCATCTATTATGATGCTTGAAAATTGATTTTGGCATTGTTGTTGTGGGCTCCCGCGGTGCTCCATGCCTTTAGCGCATGCGCTGTTTGTAGTAGCTCGTCGGGTGATTACTTGCCGACTTGCCTGGTTCTCGTGGGAGTATATGCCTCCACGCATGCGCTGTCATTTGCCCTTACTTTGGGGACAGTGTTTCCGCCCTCACTCCAGTGACGGTGTTGTAATCTCGCGGTCACTACTGATCCCGCGCATGCGCAATGCATTCAAATGGACGCTGCTGGTATCAGAAGCCATTGACAGGTGTTACATGTGCAGGTAAGACAATTTGGATACATCAGCTGTTTTGTATTTTATTGTAATGTGTTATGTATGTATGTGTATATATATATATATATATATATATATACACATATGTATATGTGGTGTGCTATAGGTCAGTTATGCTTGAGAAAGATCTAACATAGATCGAAACGTTGCATCTGCCTCTACAATAGAGGAATAAAAGTCTGCTGGTTCACTTGCATCATATGCTGCTGCCTACTTCTTCTGATGAGCTTTTTGGAGTCTTTTTTGTGGTCCTGCTTTATGGGCATAATTGAGTTAGTGCTGCTTGTAACCATTTCAGATTCATAAAGATCAGGTTGGCTTTATCCCCTCCCGACAGGCCCCAGAAAACATTAGAGAAGTCCCCAATCTTATACACGTCTCAAAAACTCGCAGAACTCCGCTACTGACAGTGGCCCTGGATATTGAAAAGGCCTTAGACAGCCTCTTATGGGACTACCTTTTCGCAGTTTTAGAGAAAGCAGGAACCAAAGGGAGCTTCGTCACATCGCTACATTGCCTTTATTCAACTCCCTCGGCAGAACTAAAACTCCCCTCCTCCATAGTTAACAAAATATCTGTTCAAAGAGGAACACGACAAGGATGTCGCACAAGCGATGGAGCCTCTTGCCCAGACCATTAGAAAAAACCCGAATATCTCAGGTATTACAGTAGGGGACCAAGAACATAAAGCTAGTCTTTTTGCGGACGACATTCTCCTCATGCTATCTAGACACCTCACTTCTCTACTAAATCTAATAACAACCCTGGATTCTTTTGCAGAAGTCTCAGGACTAGTAGTAAATATGGACAAAACGGAAGCCCTATTCCATAACATCCCCCCACACTCGCAGAAACTTATAGAGGTAAACTTTGGCTTCAGGGCCCGCCCTCAATACTTTACTTACCTGGGTATTAAATTCACCCCCAGTCTAGACGCACTATATAAACGGAACTACCACCCCTTTATTTGCTTCTTTAAAGGCAGAATTGAAAAAATGGAATCAGCCCACCCTCTCGTGGATAGGCCGTATCAACTCGGTTAAAATGACAATCCTGCCCGGCCTACTATATCTATTCCGATGTCTCCCTATAGATATTCCTATGAAAGACATGCAAGAAATGTAGAAAACTATTTTCCAATTTATATGGGGAATTAAAAGACCCAGAATTAAACAAAAAGTGATGCACCACCATAAAACAGTCGGGGGCCTGTCAGTCCCTAACCTGAAAAAATATTATTTAGCAACCCAACTGTCGCAAATTCCCCTTATATTCGCAGGCACAAGGAGACCGCTGTTGGTCGATCTGGAGGCCTCTCTTTTGGCCCCGATGGACCTTGGGGCATTTTTCTGAGATAGAAATTTGAAACCCACAAATACCCATCACTTATCCCCACTAACCTACCATCAGTTTTTGATCTGGAGGAAACACAGATTTAAATACGCCATGATATCTATTTCTCCGTTGCTACCTGTTATCCCTAACCAGGCTTTCCCCCTGATTTTACAAGATGAAGGTTATCAGTGGTGGCGAAATAGGCGCATTACGCTTCTTTACCATTTTATGCCACATGGCAAACTTCTTACCTTGCAACAGTTGACCGACAAATACTCAGTCCCAGATCATTTATGGTTTGAAATTAGGCAAATCTACAGTTTCCTTCACTCTTTGCTAGGCACCACCAACCCCACCGTCACTCCTACAGCCTTCGAGAGATCCTGCATTTGGTCCCCACTCCGATCAGGCATGATATCCTCACTATATACTAGCATGAACAAGCCCTTACCAGGTGCCAAACTCCCTTTTATGCACCGTTGGGAAACAGACCTCGGCATCTCTCTATCTTTACCTCATTGGCAGCATTGCTGCACCTGTATCTCAAAAGGTAGTCACCAAGTAGCTCTTGCCGATTCCTCGCTAAAAATTTTACATAGGTCCTATCTAGAGATGAGCGAGCACCAAAATGCTCGGGTGCTCGTTACTCGAGTCGAACTTCCCGCGATGCTCGAGGGTTCATTTCGAGTAACGAACCCCATTGAAGTCAATGGGCGACCCGAGCATTTTTGTATGGGACCTATGCTCCGCTAAGGTTTTCATTTGTGAAAATCTGGGAAATTCAAGAAAGTGATGGGAACGACACAGAAACGGATAGGGCAGGCGAGGGGCTACATGTTGGGCTGCATCTCAAGTTCCCAGGTCCCACTATTAAGCCACAATAGTGGCAAGGGTGCCCCCCACCCCCAACAATTTTTACTTCTGAAAAACCCTCATTAGCAAGGCATACCTTAGCTAAGCACCACACTACCTCCAACCAAGCACAATCACTGCCTGCATGACACTCCGCTGCCACTTCTCCTGGGTTACATGCTGCCCAACCGCCCATTTCAGTAATAGTAGCAGTCAAGACAGGCCCCAGTAACATATCACTAGCAGCATTATAGGGGGAGCACAGTATTAGTTCCATTTCAGTAGTAGTAGCAGTCAAGACAGGCCCCAGTAACAATTCCAAAGCAGCAGTATAGGGGGAGCACAGTATTAGTTCCATTTCAGTAGTAGTAGCAGTCTAGGGTATTAATGAGTGACTACTACCCCCAGCAGACACGCAGTAAACTGAACACGGTCACAGGCAGCCCAAAGATTTTTTTTTTCCAATTTTTTTGAAAAAGCCCACTGCCTATATAGCCAGTATATCTCTTTCCCTGTACCACTGTCCCTGCCTCACCAGTAATGCCCCTATACTCAGTAAAATGACTGCAGACTGAGGACACAATGCTCTGCACGGCCGATATACAAAAAAAAAAAACGTGCAAAACTGCTAAAAGCAGCCTCAACAGTACTACACACGGTCAGATGTGGCCCTAAGAACGACCGTTGGGGTTCTTGAAGACGAAGATAACAGCCTAACACTCTCCCTATAGCAGCTACAGCAGGACAGCAGTTTCCCTAATGTCTCTCAGTGTGCATGTGTGGCGAGCCGCGGGCGGGGCAGATTTAAATACTCCAGTGTCACCTGATCTCTCCAGCCACTCACTGCAGGGGGGTGGGATAGGGCTGGAACTTCACAGGAGGAAGTTGTAATGCCTTCCCTGTGTTTCTATTGGCCAGAAAACGGCGCAAACTTTTCTGGGAAGAAAATGGAAGTGACTCGAACACCGCGTGGTGCTCGTCTCGAGTAACGAGCATCTCGAGTACCCTAATGCTCGAACGAGCATCAAGCTCGGACGAGTACGCTCGCTCATCTCTATTAATCATACATCAGTGTGACTATCACACTCACATTGTTTGATAGAGTTTCCTTACAATCAACTGTTATCCAAAAAATCCGTAAATCTTTTGTTTTTTTGGATTTTTGCTTATCGCAATATAATCGCAGAAAAAACGCATGAAGGTTGAGTGTAATAGGAATCCTTAGACTTTTCTCTGGAACAATCTCTATGTCTCAGTTTATCAGTAGACATTTGTTTTTTACCAGTTTCCTACTTATCGCGATACAATCGCATAAAAATCGCATGAAAATTAGATCTAATGAAAATTCCCGGAATCTTCTCCACGACAATCTCCATGTCTTAGTTCATCCATAAGTATTTGTTCTCTGCCAATATCATGCTTATCGCACCATAACCGCATTATAGTCGCATGTAAATCCCATAACGGTTAGATATGATGGAATTTATCCGAATCTTCTTTGGGACAATCTCTATATCTTAATCTTAACAACAAACATTATGATTAGAGATGAGCGAGTATACTCGAGCGAGCATTGCCTTTAGCGAGTACCTGCCCGCTCGAGATGAAACGTTCGGGTGCCGGCGGCGGGCAGGGAGCTGCGGGGGAGAGCGGAACGGAGGGGAGATCTCTCCCTCCCTCTCTCCACCACCCCCGCTCCCTCCTGCTGACAGCCGCTACTCACCGCTCCCCCGCGCCGGCACCCGAACCTTTCATCTCGAGCGGGCAGGTACTCGCTAAGGGCAATGCTCGCTCGAGTATACTCGCTCATCTCTAATTATGATCGTATGTAAATCGCATGTAGGTTACATATGATATTTATCAGTATTTTTAGAAACAATCTCTCCAATTCATTTTTTACTGGTTTTCTGCTTATCGCACTATACCCACCTTATAATCGCAGTATCCGTGGTAGAGAAGGTCACTTTACTGCGCTTCCTATAGCGTGATTTATTTTTCAATATAGATCTGGTATTTCTATACTTTCTTTTCCAATTATAGACTTCCTTTGCTCGGTAATCCTTTTCATCCCGCTCCAATTTATTTTTTTTCACATTTAAAATTGCTTCTTCCATTTTGTTTAAATTCTCTTTCATTTTTTAATTTATTTTTTCAAATTCTTCATCACTAATTAATGCATTCAAGTTGTCCTCTATTTCTTTTATGTCCCTTTTAATTTCCCTTATCTTTATTTCCTCCGTATGCACTATCAATTTCATTAATTTCAAAGAGCAATCTGACAAAATCTTCTCCCATTCCTCTTTAAATGCTTCTGAATATTGAAATGTGGGCATTTTTTTCAATCGCAATCCTCTTGGGATCATGCACATATCTACCGTATATTCCGGCGTGTAAGGCGACGGGGCGTATAAGACGACCCCCCAACTGTCACCTTATACGCCGGGAATACAGTGGAGCAAAAAAAAAAATCATTACTCACCTCCCCTGGCGTTCTGCGGCGCTGCTGCAGGCTGTCGCTCCCTCCTGGTCCCCGGCAGAGCATTGCTTTCTGGACACAGGGCCGTCAGCCCATCACAGCCATTCAATGACATCATTGAATGGCTGTGATTGGCTAAAACACACATGCCTTCAGCCAATCACAGTCATTCAATGATGTCATTGAATGGCTGTGATTGGCTGACAGCGTGTGTTAGCCAATCACAGTAATAGCTTTCTGGAGGCGAGGATTTCAAGCCCTGCGTCCAGAAAGCAATGCTCTGCCGGGGACCAGGAGGGAGCGACAGCCTGCAGCAGCGCCGCAGAACGCTGGGGGAGGTGAGTAATGATTTTTTTTTTTTTGGACACTTTCTTTTTTTTGTATTACCGGCGTATAAGACGACCCCCGACTTCAGAGCAGATTTTTCGGGGTTCAAAAGTCGTCTTATACGCCGGTATATACGGTATATAACTGTTTAGACTGTGCATGTCCCACCACACTTTCAGTTCCCTTTTTTATATTTTTCTCTAAGTTAGAGAAAAATAAAAAAAGGGAACTGAAAGTGTGGTGGGACATGCACAGTCTAAAAAGGTATATAGATATGTGCATGATCCCAAGGGGATTGCGATCTATATTGAAAAATAAATCACGCTATAGGAAGCACAGTAAAGTGACCTTCTCTACCACGGATACTGAAAACTATGCAACTGAGAAGGATTCCTCTAGCTGTACAGCGTCCAGCCCCGAGTCAATAACGCAACCCAACCGCAGGAATAACTACCAACAGCAAAAAAACGAAGTAGGCTATCCACAAGTCCGGAGGTATCCAGACAGGAGGAAAAGCCACTGGGAAATGTTATAGTGCGATCCCCATTGATAATTACAGGCAGCCAATTAAAAATCCTGGAAAAGGGACTGAGCTTCGCACCAAGGAACAACTTTAATGTATTTGAAACGATATTAGACATCGATCGCTTTATAAGATCCCTCACTGTAAAGAGACATCTCCATATAAAAAAAAGAATTAGGATATTACGACGAGAAGCAATCAAACTTGGAACTGGATGTGAAAAATGAATTTGTGGGAAAAAATATGAAAGAAATTATGGCTTTAATTGATCTGATAGATCTTGAAAAAGAAACTGAACATATAGAAGAAGAAGAACAACGGAAAAGGAACAAAGTGAATCTCAAGATCTCAAACCCAGAATTCTACCCCATTGAATCTAGATCGGATCACATGAGCGACTTTCAGTTTGTGCTGGAACAGGAGCTTCTAAATTTAAAAAGAAAAGAAGATAAAATCAAAAATAAAGAAGATAATCTAACATCTAAAGAAAGAAGGGAGTTAAAAGCACTAACTGATAATGAGAACATAATAATAAAAAAATCAGATAAAGGAGGGAACATCATAATTAGAGATGAGCGAATGTATTCGTTTCGAGTAATTACTCGATTGAGCACCGCGATTTTTGAGTACTTCCGTACTCGGGTGAAAAGATTCGGGGGGCGCCGGGGGGAGCCCTCTCTCCCTCTTCTCCCCACTTCCCGCTGCAACCCCCCACTCACCCACGGCGCCCCCCCCGAATCTTTTCGTCCGAGTACGGAAGTACTCGAAAATCGCGGCGCTCGGGCGAAAAAGGGGCGTGGCTGAGTACGCTCGCTCATCTCTAACCATAATAATGGACTCTGCTTTCTACGCCGTGCAAATGAATAAAATCTTAGCCAATGAAAGAGTTTATAAGAGAATGGAAGTGGATCCAACAGAAGAATGTCTAAAAGAACTGAAAAATCTTGTATCAAGAGGTCTCAATATGGGCGTATTGGAGGATAGGGAAACTAATTTTTTGGTCCCGGAAAATCCTGCTATGGCCGTTATCTATGGACTACCAAAGGTTCATAAGCAAATTTTCTCCCTCCTTTTCGGCCAATAGTAGCAGGGATCGGCTCACCCTGTGAGCATCTTAGCTCGTGGGTGGACCGATCCCTGCAGGCTCTGGTCAGGAGGGTGCCGGGATTTTTACGTGATAGTAAAATGGTCATACAACAATTAGAAGAATTTGAATGGGATCCTAATTCATGCTCGATTACATGCGATGTGATTGACTTGTACTCGAGCATACCACACCATGCGGCCCTGATGGCTGTCAGATATCATTTAGATTTTCATAGTGCTTATACAACAGAATTAAAGGAATTTATTTTATTATCTATTGAATTTCTACTTACTCACAGTTTTTTTTATGTTTGACAGCAAATATTACTTACAAATATCGGGAGCACCAATGGGCTCCCGTTTCTCACCAACTATAACAAATTTAACGATGAGTTTCTGGGAGACCAAATTCATTTTTTGTTATGATAATCCATTTAGGGACCGCATGGTGTGGTATGCTCGTTACATCGACGATATAATTATTATCTGGATAAGGAAGGCACAGGAGGATATGAACATGACCTTAAAAGAGTTTGGGGCCTATATTAACAAAAATAGTTCAATTTGAAATTTACCAGTGAATGGAAGGAAAATATGACCTCCTTTTTGGATCTAACCCTAATAGGATCTAGGGAAGATGGAAAAATTATATTTAAACCCTTTAGAAAGGAAACCGCAGGAAACACAATACTGCATGCACGAAGCGCACATCCAGAGCATGTGATCAACGCAATCCCAAGGGGAGAAGTGATTAGAGCCCAAAGATCTCGCTCTTTAAATAGAGATTATAAAACAACGGAAATTGAAATAACTAACAGGTTAAAAGAAAGAGGGTATAAAAAAAGTCTCCTTAGGAAGGCATCCCGTAAAATAGAAAAGAAACATAGAAATCAGCTTTTAGAGGATTCAGAAAGCAAAAATAGGAGTGAAGACAATCAATTGGTGTTCTCCACAAGGTTCAGTAGAGAGTCTTATAATATCAAAAAAATATTTCTGAAATATCTACCTGTACTGTACCAAGATAGAATACATAGTAACATAGTATGTAAGGCTGAATGAAGACAATGTCCATCTAGTCCAGCCTGTTAGCCTCCTGTGTTGTTGATCCAGAGGAAGGCAAAAAACCCCAAGAGCAGAAGCCAATTAGCCCTTTTGGGGAAAAAATTCCTTCCCGACTCCCTAATGGCAATCAGACTGTTCCCTGGATCAACCCCTAATAGTTTCAACCTGCCTATATACCCGGATTGACAATTAACCTAAGATTTATATCCTATAATGTCCTTCCTCTCCAGAAAGACATCAAGTCCCCTTTTAAACTCCTCTATGGATTTTGCCATCACCACTTCCTCTGGCAGAGAGTTCCACAGTCTAACTGCTCTTACAGTAAAGAATCCCCTTCTATGTTGGTGATGAAACCTACTTTCCTCTAATCGTAGCGGATGCCCTCTTGTTACCGTTGCAGTCCTGGGTGTAAACAGATCATGGGAGAGATCCTTGTATTGTCCCCTCATGTACTTATACATGGTTATTTGATCACCCCTTAGCCGTCTTTTTTCTAGAGTAAATAATCCCAGTTTTGGTGCCTCTCTGGGTATTCCAGTCCCCTCATTCCATGCATTAGTTTAGTTGCCCTTCTTTGAATCCCCTCAAGCACTGTGACATCTTTCCTAAGCACCGGTGACCAGAATAACTAGAGACATCCTAAGTAGGGGTGTAAAGGTTGTAGCTAAAAGGAGTAGAAATTTAGGTGATACGCTATCTTCTAGTTCTTTTTCTTCAAAAACAGCAAGCATCAATTAAAACTGGCTAACACACAATGGATTCGTGAAATGTGGAAGCGCAAAATGTAGCCCATGTAAACAGGCACACAAATGCAATAGTTTCTCTGATAGCTCCGGAGAAAAAGAATTTCAGATAAAAGGGTATATGAACTGCAATTCCTTTAATATAATCTATATAGTGATGTGTACAGAATGTAAGCTTATGCCTGTGGGTTGTACTATACGTAAACTGCGAACGCGCATGACAGAACACATCAGGAATATAGAAAAGGGCAACAAAAACCATTCAGGAGTAACAAAACATTTCATAGAAGTCCATGGTGGAAACGTCAAAGATTTGATATAGTTTGGGATAGAAAGGATAACTAGAAGGAGAAAACAGAAAGTGGATCGCTCAGCAGTATTGAAACGAGAGGGTTTCTGGATACTCACTTTAAATACAAGGCAACCAGAAGGGTTAAACATAAAAACAGATCTACTATATTGGTATTAGGGCTCTTTGAAAACTGATAACCAATACAAAAACAATGCATGAAGTAGAGTAAACAACGGTACATATATAAATAATGCATAGAAAATGGCATGTCCGAAGAAATGTCACCGGGATGCGATTTCTATGCGTTTGCAATATGGTTACAATGCGATAAGTAAGGATTCAGGAACTAACAAAAACAAATGCTTATTGATAAACTAAGATATATTGGATTTGTCAGAGAAGGTTTTGACAAATTTCAATGTAACTAATAGAGATGAGCGAGCACCAAAATGCTCGGGTGCTCGTTACTCGAGACGAACTTTTCGCGATGCTCGAGGGTTCGTTTCGAATAACGAACCCCATTGAAGTCAATGGGCGACCCGAGCATTTTTGTATTTCGCCGATGCTCGCTAAGGTTTTCATTTGTGAAAATCTGGGCAATTCAAGAAAGTGATGGGAACGACACAGCAACGGATAGGGCAGGCGAGGGGCTACATGTTGGGCTGCATCTCAAGTTCACAGGTCCCACTATTAAGCCACAATAGCGGCAAGAGTGCCCCCCCCAACAACTTTTACATCTGAAAAGCTCTCATTAGCAATGCATACCTTAGCTAAGCACCACACTACCTCCAACAAAGCACAATCACTGCCTGCATGACACTCCGCTGCCACTTCTCCTGTGTTACATGCTGCCCAACCCCCCCCCCCACGACCCAGTGTCCACAGCGCACACCAAACTGTCCCTGCCCAGCCTTCAGCTGCCCTAATGCCACGCCACCCTCATGTCTATTTATAAGTGCGTCTGCCAGAGGAAAAGCAGGCACACACTGCAGAGGATTGGCACGGCTAGGCAGCGACCCTCTTTAAAAGGGGCGGGGTGATAGTCCACAATGCTGTACAGAAGCAATGAGAAATGCAATCCTGTGCCACCTCCATCTGGAGCTGCACACGTGGGCATAGCAATGGGGAACCTATGTGCCACACACTATTCATTCTGTCAAGGTGTCTGCATGCACCAGTCAGACCGCGGTTTTTTATAAATAGTTACAGGCAGGTACAACTCCGCAATGGGAATTCCGTGTGCACCCACAGCATGGGTGGCTCCCTGGAACCCACCGGCTGTACATTAATATATCCCATTGCATTGCCCATCACAGCTGAGGTAAGAATGTCATGTTTAATGCAGGTGGTCTTCGGCCCACACTGCATGCCCCAGTCAGACCGGGGTTCTTTAGAAGTGGACAGATGCATTTACAACTCCCTGTGGACCCACAGCATGGGTGGCTCCCTGGAACCCACCGGCGGTACATAAATATATCCCATTGCAGTGCCCAACACAGCTGATATTACGTCAGCTGTAATGCAGGTGGGCAAAAAATTAATTGGATTACACTGTAGGCGAGGGCCCACAAAAATTGGTGTACCAACAGTACTAATGTACCTGAGAAAAATTGCCCATGCCCAACCGAGAGGGCAGGTGAAACCCATTAATCGCTTTGGTTAATGTGGCTTAATTGGTAACTAGGCCTGGAGGCAGCCCAGTTAAAATAAAAATTGGTTGAGGTGAAAGTTTCAACGCTTTAATGAGCATTGAAACGTATAAAAATTGTTTAGAAAAATTATATGACTGAGCCTTGTGGGCCTAAGAAAAATTGCCTGTTCGGCGTGATTATGTGAGGTTTCAGGAGGAGGAGCAGGAGGAGGACGAGGAATATTATACACAGATTGATGAATCAAAAAGGTCCCCGTTTTTGATGGGGATAGAGAACGATGCTTCCATCCGCGGGTGCAGCCTACGTATTGCTTAGGTTTCGCTGCTGTCCGCTGGTGGAGAAGAGAAGTCTGGGGAAATCCAGGCTTTGTTCATCTTGATGAGTGTTAGCCTGTCGGCACTGTCGGTTGACAGGTGGGTACGCTTATCTGTGATGATTCCCCCAGCCGCACTAAACACCCTCTCTGACAAGACGCTAGCCGCAGGACAAGCAAGCACCTCCAGGGCATACAGCGCGAGTTCAGGCCACGTGTCCAGCTTCGACACCCAGTAGTTGTAAGGGGCAGAGGCGTCACGGAGGACGGTCGTGCGATCGGCTACGTACTCCCTCACCATCCTTTACAGTGCTCCCGCCGACTCAGCCGTGACTGGGGAGCGGTGACACAGTCTTGCTGGGGAGCCATAAAGCTGTCAAGGGCCTTAAAGAGTGTTGCCCTGCCTGTGCTGTACATGCTGCCTGATCTCCGCGCCTCCCCTGCTACCTGGCCCTCGGAACTGTGCCTTCGGCCACTAGCGCTGTCGTATGGGAATTTCACCATCAGTTTGTCCGCCAGGGTCCTGTGGTATAGCAACACTCTTGAACCCCTTTCCTCTTCGGGTATGAGAGTGGAAAGGTTCTCCTTATACCGTGGGTCAAGCAGTGTGTACACCCAGTAATCCGTAGTGGCCAGAATGCGTGTAACACGAGGGTCACGAGAAAGGCATCCTAACATGAAGTCAGCCATGTGTGCCAGGGTACCTGTACGCAACACATGGCTGTCCTCACTAGGAAGATCACTTTCAGGATCCTCCTCCTCCTCAGGCCATACACGCTGAAAGGATGACAGGCAAGCAGCATGTGTACCCTCAGCAGTGGGCCAAGCTGTCTCTTCCCCCTCCTCCTCATCTTCCTCCTCCTCCTCACCGCGCTGAGATATAGACAGGAGGGTGCTCTGACTATCCAGCGACATACTGTCTTCCCCCGGCTCTGTTTCCGAGCGCAAAGCGTCTGCCTTTATGCTTTGCAGGGAACTTCTCAAGAGGCATAGCAGAGGAATGGTGACGCTAATGATTGCAGCATCGCCACTCACCACCTGGGTAGACTCCTCAAACTTTCCAAGGACCTGGCAGATGTCTGCCAACCAGGCCCACTCTTCTGAAAGGAATTGAGGAGGCTGACTCCCACTGCGCCGCCCATGTTGGAGTTGGTATTCCACTATAGCTCTACGCTGCTCATAGAGCCTGGCCAACATGTGGAGCGTAGAGTTCCACCGTGTGGGCACGTCGCACAGCAGTCGGTGCACTGGCAGATTAAACCGATGTTGCAGGGTGCGCAGGGTGGCAGCGTCCGTGTGGGACTTGCGGAAATGTGCGCAGAGCCGGCGCACCTTTCCGAGCAGGTCTGACAAGCGTGGGTAGCTTTACAGAAAGCGCTGAACCACCAAATTAAAGACGTGGGCCAGGCATGGCACATGCGTGAGGCTGCCGAGCTGCAGAGCCGCCACCAGGTTACGGCCGTTGTCACACACGACCATGCCCGGTTGGAGGCTCAGCGGCGCAAGCCAGCGGTCGGTCTGCTCTGTCAGACCCTGCAGCAGTTCGTGGGCCGTGTGCCTCTTATCTCCTAAGCTGAGTAGTTTCAGCACGGCCTGCTGACGCTTGCCCACCGCTGTGCTGCCACGCCGCGCGACACCGACTGCTGGCGACGTGCTGCTGCTGCTGACACATCTTGATTGCAAGACAGAGGTTGCGTTGGAGGAGGAGGAGGAGGAGGGTGCTTTAGTGGAGGAAGCATACACCGCCGCAGATACCAGCACCGAGCTGGGGCCCGCAATTCTGGGGGTGGGTAGGACGTGAGCGGTCCCAGGCTCTGACTCTGTCCCAGCCTCCACTAAATTCACCCAATGTGCCATCAGGGAGATATAGTGGCCCTGCCCGCCTGTGCTTGTCCACGTGTCCATTGTTAAGTGGACCTTGGCAGTAACCGCGTTGGTGAGGGCGCATACAATGTTGCGGGAGACGTGGTCGTGCAGGGCTGGGACGGCACATCGGGAAAAATACTGGCGACTGGGAACTGAGTAGCGCGGGGCCGCCGCCGCCATCATACTTTTGAAGGACTCCGTTTCCACAACACTATACGGCAGCATCTCCAGGCTGATAAATTTGGCTACATGCACGTTTAACGCTTGAGCGCGCGGGTGCGTGGCGCCGTGCTTGTGCTCAAACACTTGCGCTAGCGACGGCTGGACGCTGCGCTGACAGACATTGCTGGATGGGGCCGAGGACAGTGGAGGTGAGGGTGTGGGTGCAGGCCAGGAGACGGTAGTGCCTGTGTCCTCAGAGCGGGCTTGGATCTCAGTGGCAGGTTGGGGCACAGGGGGAGAGGCAGCGGTGCAAACCGGAGGCGGTGAACGGCCTTCGTCCCACCTTGTGGGGTGCTTGGCCATCATATGTCTGCGCATGCTGGTGGTGGTGAGGCTGGTGGTGGTGGCTCCCCAGCTGATCTTGGCGCGACAAAGGTTGCACACCACTGTTCGTCGGTCGTCTGCACTCTCAGTGAAAAACTGCCAGACCTTTGAGCACCTCGGCCTCTGCAGGGTACCATGGCGCGAGGGGGCGCTTTGGGAAACAGTTGGTGGATTATTCGGTCTGGCCCTGCCTCTACCCCTGGACACCGCACTGCCTCTTGCAACCTGCCCTGCTGCTGCCCTTGCCTCCCCCTCTGAAGACCTGTCCTCAGTAGGCATAGCAAACCAGGTGGGGTCAGTCACCTCATTGTCCTGCTGCTCTTCCTCTGAATCCTCGGTGCGCTCCTCCCTCGGACTTAATGCCCTTACTACTACCTCACTGATAGACAACTGTGTCTCATCGTCATCGGCCTCCTCACCCACTGAAAGGTCTTGAGACAGTTGCCGGAAGTCCCCAGCCTCATCCCCCGGCCCCTGGGAACTTTCCAATGGTTGGGCATCAGTCACGATAAACTCCTCTGGTGGGAGAGGAACCCAATCTGAGCAGGGGCCTGAGAACAGTTCCTGGGAGTCTGCCCGCTCCTCAGAATGTCTCATTTTCATGGAGTGAGGAGGCTGGGAGGAAGGAGGAGCAGCAGCCAGAGGATTCTGAGTTGCAGCAGTGGACGGCGCAGAACTGTGGGTGGACGATAGATTACTGGAAGCACTTTCTGCCATCCACGACAGGACCTGCTCACACTGCTCATTTTCTAATAAAGGTCTACCGCGTGGACCCATTAATTGTGCAATGAATGTGGGGACGCCAGAAACGTGCCTCTCTCCTAATCCCGCAGCAGTCGGCTGCGATACACCTGGATCAGGAGCTCGGCCTGTGCCCACACCCTGACTTGGGCCTCCGCGTCCTCGGCCGCGTCCACGTCCTCTAGGCCTACCCCTACCCCTCAGCATGCTGTATTACCAGTAATGCAGAAACAGTACGTTGTAATTACATGTGCCGCTTATTGGCCTGTGGTTGGAGGCTGACTTCGCTTACGGAACGCCAGGAAATAATTTGGCGCAAGCCTGCTGTAATACTTAGCTGGCTGCGTATGATTTTGTAGAACTACTACACCTAGCACAGACAGACCCAGAACACTGAGCACAGTGACAGGCAGGCCAAATAGATTTTTTGCCCAATATTTTTTAGAAAAGGCCCACTGCCTATATTCAATCAATAATATGTCTTCTGTCCCTGCCTACGTACTTCTGTCCCTAGGGTATGTCACAGAACTGCAGAGTGTTGCACTGTAACTGCAACACAGCGGTGATTTCAGAGCCCAGACAGAGCCAGGAAATTATTCGGCGCAAGCCTGCTGTAACACTTAGCTGGCTGCGTATGATTTTGTAGAACTACTACACCCAGCACAGACAGACCCAAAACACTGAGCACAGTGACAGGCAGGCCAAATAGATTTTTTGCCCAATATTTTTTAGAAAAGGCCCACTGCCTATATTCAATCAATAATATGTCTTCTGTCCCTGCCTCCACACTTCTGTCCCTAGGGTATGTCACAGAACTGCAGAGTGTTGCACTGTTAACTGCAACACAGCGGTGATTTCAGAGCCCAGACAGAGCCAGGAAATTATTTGGTGCAAGCCTGCTGTAACACTTAGCTGGCTGTGTATGATTTTGTAGAACTACTACACCCAGCACACACAGACCCAGAACACTGAGCACAGTGACAGGCAGGCCAAATAGATTTTTTGCCCAATATTTTTTAGAAAAGGCCCACTGCCTATATTCAATCAATAATATGTCTTCTGTCCTTGCCTCCACACTTCTGTCCCTGGAGTATTACTGCAGGGCGCAATGCTCTGCACGGCCGATATACCAAAAAAAAAAGTGCAACACTGCAAAAAGCAGCCTCCACAGTACTGCACACGGTTAGATGTGGCCCTAAGAAGGACCGCTGGGGTTCTTGAAGCCTAAAATACTCCTAACGCTCTCCCTGCCTAAGCACTTCTGTCCCTGGAGTATTACTGCAGGGCGCAATGCTTTGCACGGCCGATATACCAAAAAAAAAAAAAAAGTGCAACACTGCAAAAAGCAGCCTCCACAGTACTGCACACGGTCAGATGTGGCCCTAAGAAGGACCGTTGGGGTTCTTGAAGCCTACAATAACTACTAACACTCTCCCTATAGCAGCTCCAACACGATAGCACTTTCCCTCAGCTATGTCACAACGCATCTGTGGCGACCCGCGGGAGGGGCCGATTTATATACTCGGGTGACACCTGATCTCGCCAGCCACTCACTGCAGGGGGGCGGTATAGGGCTTGAACGTCGCAGGGGGAAGTTGTAATGCCTTCCCTGTCTTTCAATTGGCCAGAAAAGCGTGCTAACGTCTCAGAGATGAAAGTGAAAGTAACTCGAACATCACGTGGTACTCGCCTCTAGTAACGAGCATCTCGAACACGCTAATACTCGAACGAGTATCAAGCTCGGACGAGTACGTTCGCTCATCTCTAGTAACTAACCTTCATGCGTTTTTTGTCCGATTCTAATGTGGTTAGGATGTATGTATCGGGCACTGATAGTTTTGTACGTTTGATATGCGATTTATAAGGTGGGTATAGTGCGATAAGCAGGAAACCAGTAAAAAATGAATTGGAGAGATTGTTTCTAAAAATACTGATAAATATTATCATATGTAACCTACATGCGATTTACATACGATCATAATTAGAGATGAGCGAGTATACTCAGTAAAGGCAATTGCTCGAGCGAGCATTGCCTTTAGCGAGTACCTGCCCGCTCGAGATGAAACGTTCGGGTGCCGGCGCGGGGGAGCAGTGAGTAGCGGCTGTCAGCAGGAGGGAGCGGGGGGGGAGAGAGGGAGAGAGAGATCTCCCCTCCGTTCCGATCCGCACTCCCCCGCAGCTCCCTGCCCGCCGCCGGCACCCGAACGTTTCATCTCGAGCGGGCAGGTACTCGCTAAAGGCAATGCTCGCTCGAGCAATTGCCTTTACCGAGTATACTTGCTCATCTCTAATCATAATGTTTGTTGTTAAGATTAAGATATAGAGATTGTCCCAAAGAAGATTCGGATAAATTCCATCATATCTAACCGTTATGGGATTTACATGCGACTATAATGCGGTTATGGTGCGATGAGCATGATATTGGCAGAAAACAAATGCTTATGGATGAACTAAGACATGGAGATTGTCGTGGAGAAGATTACGGGAATTTTCATTATATCTAATTTTCATGCGATTGTATCGCGATAAGTAGGAAACTTACAAATGTCTACTGATAAACTGAGACATAGAGATTCTTCCAGAGAAAATTCTAAGGATTCCTATTATACTCAACCTTCATGCGTTTTTTCTGCGATTGTAATGCGATTATATTGCGATAAGCAAAAATCCAAAAAACCAAAAGATTTACGGATTTTTTGGCTAAGAGTTGATTGTAAGGAAACTGTATCAAACAATGTGAGTGTGATAGTCACACTGATGTATGATTAACTAGCATGAAAGTTTTAATATGGATAATCCAGTGGTTTTCTGTGAGATGGTTTCAGATATATCATATGATATATGTTCTTTGGTGCAAAATAATAACGTATTAATGGAAGATTTATAACTGCTGCAAGGGTTTATGATTAATGGGGTTGTCCCGTGACAGCAAGTGGGGTTAAACCCTTCTGTATGGCCATATTAATGCACTTTGTAATCGTGCATTAAATATTGGCCATACAGAAGTTATACACTTACCCCCTCCCGATGCTGGCATCCCCGTCTCAATGTCGACAACCAAACTTCTTCTCTGGTCGCACAAACAGTCGCGCTTGCGCACTGAAGATTCCTCTTCTGGATGGTCCGGGCTCACGAGCTGCGTCCTGGCTCCTCCCCTTAGCGTCATCACGTAGCTCCGCCTCCGTTACGTGGTGCCGGTCAGCCAATCAGCCAATGAGGTGGCTGTAATCGGCAGTGGTGCTCAGACTGGAGAAGAACATCCACGATGCACCATAGGAGAAGACCCGCAGTGCACCATGGGAGAAGACCAGTGGTGCACCTTGGGAAATGACGGCGGCCATCTTGGAAGAAGATTTTTATAACTTCATGAAACAGCTTCATAGTGAGTAGAAACGCTCTAAAAAAACGATTTACATGGGTAGTTTGTGATACTTGCTTAACATGGGGGACTGGGGTGTGAAATTTTTTTCGTTTTGGCCGCGGGACAACCCCTTTAACATATAATGATCTATATAGATCAATTATTTAGTAAGGGTTAAGTGACATGTTCTGAGGGAAGAGAACTAGTAACAAACCAAACGTTATGAAGGAGTTAATGGATCAGGTAGTTTGTAATTAGAGATAATTGTTTTTAACTTATAAATCAGGAAGTAACACAGCATAGATTGAGGTGAACAAGGCATTATGCCGAAACGCGTTCTTGTTTGTATTATGTACCTGATCTTACAAGCATAATGGAAGAATAAAAGCAAAGAAAAATCATCTGAAGTGTCCGTATTCCCATGTATCCACTATCATTTAATCAATTATAGCCAGGGAAACAGGGCCTCTAAATTTCTGGCTAGGAGAGTAAAAATCGCCGAGTCCAAAACCACAATCTCATTGCTCTATAACCCCAATAAAAAAAAAATATCCCATTCAAATAGTGGAGGAATTTGCACATTATTACAGCTTGCCATATAACTTAAAAAATGACAAAAACACCCTACAACCTGATGCACATACTATCAAGGGCTTTTTGGAAAGTGTCACACTTCCTTGTTTCTCCAAGTCACAGTCTGAATATCTCCCTGACAGAGATTTTAGACACTATTGCTTCTTTGAAAATAAATAAATCCCACGGTCCCAAGATATGAAAAAAAAAATCAGACCTCAAGGTTGGGTTTCAGAAAGGCAGATTTTAATGAACTCAGAAAGAGGGTAGGAAGAATCCAATGGCTGGATGGAGGAAGGAAGAATGGAAAGCATTTGAAAAGACCAGGATGGATGAACCCAGAACTTGCACACATGTTAAAAATGAAGAAACATATGTTTATCAAATGAAAAGAGGGGAGAATATCTAAAGAAGAATATAATGTGGTCTGCAGAAACTGTAGGGCAAGTGTCAGAAAAGCTAAAGCTAATAATGAATTGAGGCTTGCAACAGAGGCCAAAAGCAATAAAAAGGATTTTGGGGGTATAAGAAAAGAAAAGTCAAAGATGCTGTTGGATACTTACAAGATGAAAATGGTGAATTGGTTAAGAATGATGTTGAGAAGGCTGAACTTTTAAATTCCTATTTTGTATCTGTTTTCTCTCAGAAAGTAGATGGAACATCAACTGATCTTCCCTGTGCTATTGGGGGAATAAAAGAATGCAGACTAGCTATAAGCAGAGAGATGGTGAAGGAACACTTAGCTAACTTAAATGAATTCAAGTCTCAAGGTCCATATTAACTACATCCTAGGATATTAAAGGAGGCGGCGGAGGTAATTACTGAACCACTCATCATAATCTTTGAAAATTCCTGGAGACAGGGGCGTAACTATAGAAAATCTATTATAATTCATTTGTTACCATTGGTCAAAGATCATAAACAAAATATAAATATACAAGATAAAAAATGTAACATCTAAAACTAAAGGCAAAAACCGCGCAAGTGCAGAAGAGTCACAGGTGGTTACCTTCTCAGAATACGAAAGCACAATAATTAAAAACAATAAATGGTTTACATAGAATGTTTTGGAAGATATGTAAACAGCCAGGAACCCGTCAGTTTGACCCGCTGGGCAGTCTAAATGCCATAAATCTATCTTCTGGAGCAAAAGCCTTAGGCCGCCTGCACAAGAGCGGGTCGGATCCGGCAGCGAGAATTCTCGCCGCGGGACCCGACCTGAGAGCCTGCAGGGACGAGCGGCCCCGGCTCTTTTATGTGCCAGCTGCCGCGCAGCCGGCGCATGCGCAGACCGGAGCCGGCGGCCGGGTGAGTGCGTGCCCCGCACAAAAATAGGACATGCCGCGGTTTATTTGCCGCGCGAGATTTCGTGCGGCCAAACCGCGGCCGTCTGCATAGGAGTGCGTATTGTAATGCACTCCTATGCAAACCTTCAGTGGCGGAAATCCCGCGGGAAATCCCGCGGCGGGATTTCCGCCCGTGTGCAGGCGGCCTTAGTGATTCACTTAAGACTTATTAAATAACCATTTAATATCCATAAATCCTGGAAAAAGAGTGTAAATGAATATAATGAAAAGGGGCATACAAGAATCTACTGTGAGAGGATGTATCTCCATGGCTTCTACAGCAAATCATAGATGGGCATTAGTTGTGGAGTGGAGGGAGGCTAGCTGGGCTACCTGGTAGTATTTTAGTAGATTTGGGACTCCAAATCCGCCCTGCAGCCTATGTCTAAACAAGTTAGAATGCGACACCCTAGGAATGAAATTATTCCAGATATAACGGCAGGTAATCTGCTGAAGTGTCTTTAGGACATGCCCAAGTACATGAACTGGAAGAGCTCCAAAGAAGTAAAGGAGTGTAGGGAGAAATGTCCTCTTCAGAGAATTCAGTCCATGGGATATGGTATTGGTCCCAACTTTCAAGAAATAATCTGAGTTTGCAAAGGAGTGGGATCTAGTTTTGTGCATATACTGTCTCCCCAAAAATAGGACACTGTCTTATATTAATTTTTACCACAAAAGAGGCACAGTGTCTTATTTTCAGGGGGTGTCTTAACACTTACCTAGCAGGCACCTTCCTAGTCCCTCTTGCTGCTCTCCAGGTGCTCCAGCTGTCTTCCGTATCGTCCTTAGCATTAAAAAAGCATTGTCTTCCTGGTAACGTGGGTTAAATACCCCACCTGCAGCAAGAGATTGCTGTGATTGGCTCAGCACCATGGCCTCGGCCAATCACTATTATTATTCCAAATCTAAAACCAAGACTTAGGGCTGACAATCATATAACAACAGACAAATAATTATTTGGGAGGGAATTCAATTAACAGAGCACTGTCCAGAAGGCCAGGAGTGGGGCGCATATAGCGGACAGTGGTAACCCCCAAAAACTGACACAATGTTCACAGGGTTAGATGGCGAGAGTCATGCCACAAAGGTCAACTTTTTGACAGCAATGCTTTCACCACTTCACTAGAAAAGTCTAGGATTCATAATTTCATGAACCCGGACAAAAGCAGGGGGCTCAGTCAATGCAGGGGTTCAACATTTTTTTAGTTCGACGCATTTCCCTGCTTGTAAAAGCAGTTCATGAGGAAACAATTTAGCATAAATATGCTGTCAGGAAATCCCAGAAGCAGGAGAAATTTTGAGCCAATGTAGGAGATAAAGCTGCAAACTCTTAGGTGTTCTCAAATTAACTTTGGTAACACAGCAAGGGTCTATTGGTGTGTGAGGCAATATTTAACCCCTTCATGACGCTGCCCTTTTTTTCCCCATTTTTGTTTTTTCCTCCCCCCCCCCCTTAAAAAATCATAACATCTTTATTTATCATCAATGTCACTGTATGAGGGCTTGTTGTTTTTTGCGGGACGAGTTGTATTTTTCAATGATACTATTTAATGTACCATATAATGTACTGAGAAACTTTAAAAAAATTCTAAGTGGAGTAAAGTAGAAAAAAAGCGACATTTCGCCATTTTTAGTGCGTCTTGTTTCTACGGAGCACAAACTGCAACAAAACGACATGATAACTTTATTCTATGGGTCAGTGCGATTACTACAATACCAAACTTGTCTTGTTTTTTTTTACTATACTCCTTTTTTTTTCAAAGCTATTTAATTTTTTTCAATTATTTTCAGCGGTCATCTTGTGCGCGCGATAACTAGTTTATTTTTCCATCTACGTAGTTCAACAAAGGCTCATTTTTTGCGGGATGTCCTGTAGTTTCTGTTAGTACTAATTTGAAATACATACGACTTTTTGATCCCTTTTTATTGCGTTTTTTCTGGGAGACAGGGTGACTGAAAAAGTGCATTTCTGGTGTTCTTTATTTTTTTTTTTGGACGACGTTCACCGTGCGGGGTAAATAATGCACTACTTTGATAGATCGGACTTTTATGAATGCAGCGATACCAAATATGTATTTTTATTTTATTATTTAGACTTTTAAATTACAGATATGGCAAAAGGGGGGTGATTTAAACTTTTATTAATTTTTTTTTTACAATTAAAAAAACTTTATTGCTCTTTTTTTCACTTTACTTTTAAGTCCCCCTGTGGGGGACGACGGGGACGCGCCTTTTTTGCTAGGCGCATGCGCAGTAGATCATCTTCTGCCCGGACCGAGCTGTTTCTAGAAGCCTAGGTCTCCTTGCAGGAGACGCGCAGTACACTAACTTCCTGGTTTTAGCTACCAGAGTGGAGTGAGTGACTGCCTGCCGCTGCTGCTGCGACGAGAGCCACGGACACAGGACCAGAGCATCCACAGTAAGTATTTAAAGGAGATGTCCCGCGCCGAAACGGTTTTTTTTTTTTTTAAACCCCCCCCCCCGTTCGGCGCGAGACAACCCCGATGCAGGGGTTAAAAAAACCACCCGCACAGCGCTTACCTGAATCCCGGCGGTCCGGCGTCTTCATACTCACCTGCTGAAGATGGCCGCCGGGATCCTCTGTCTTCGTGGACCGCAGGGCTTCTGTGCGGTCCATTGCCGATTCCAGCCTCCTGATTGGCTGGAATCGGCACGTGACGGGGCGGAGCTACACGGAGCTACACGGAGCCCCATTGAGAAGATAAGAAGACCCGGACTGCGCAAGCGCGGCTAATTTGGCCATCGGAGGGCGAAAATTAGTCGGCACCATGGAGACGAGGACGCCAGCAACGGAGCAGGTAAGTATAAAACTTTTTATAACTTCTGTATGGCTCATAATTAATGCACAATGTACATTACAAAGTGCATTAAAGGGGTGGTCTCGCGAAACCAAGTGGGGTTATACACTTCCGTATGGCCATATTAATGCACTTTGTAATGTACATCGTGCATTAAATATGAGCCATACAGAAGTTATTCCACTTACCTGCTCCGTTGCTAGCATCCTCGTCTCCATGGTTCCGTCTAAAATCGCTGGCGGCTTGCTTTTTTAGACGCGCTTGCGCAGTCCGGTCTTCTGCTCAGCACGAGCCGCTTCAGTGTGTTAGCCGCTACAGCTCTTCTGCGCATGCGCAGAAGAGCTGTAACCTCTCGGGAGCGCGCTGGAGCGGCCATTCTGCTACCATCCTCTGTTAGAGGAAGGTGCAGAGCCGCCCAGCCGAGAAGCCCAGCCCAGCCGAGCGGAGCCGAGAAGCCCAGCCGCCCAGCGCCGAGAAGCCCAGCCGCGCGGAGCCGAGAAGCACAGCCGCCCAGCCGAGAAGCCCTGCCTAGAAGCCGCCCATGTAAGTGAGGGGTCGGGGGTGATGTGTTAGCCTACCGCCCTGCCCCGTAGCCTACCGCCCTGCCCCGTAGCCTACCGCCCTGCCCCGTAGCCTACCGCCCTGCCCCCGAGCCTGCCGCCGTGCGCCCGAGCCTGCCGCCGTGCGCCCGAGCCTGCCGCCGCGCTGCCCCCCGAGCCTGCCGCCGCGCTGCCCCCCGAGCCTGCCGCCGCGCTGCCCCCCGAGCCTGCCGCCGCGCTGCCCCCCGAGCCTGCCGCCGCGCTGCCCCCCGAGCCTGCCGCCGTGCGCCCGAGCCTGCCGCCCTGCCCCCGAGCCTGCCGCCGTGCGCCCGAGCCTGCCGCCGTGCGCCCGATGCTGCCGCCGCGCTGCCCCCCGAGCCTGCCGCCGCGCTGCCCCCCGAGCCTGCCGCCGTGCGCCCGAGCCTGCCGCCCTGCCCCCGAGCCTGCCGCCGTGCCCCCGAGCCTGCCGCCGTGCGCCCGAGCCTGCCGCCGTGCGCCCGATGCTGCCGCCGCGCTGCCCCCCGAGCCTGCCGCCGCGCTGCCCCCCGAGCCTGCCGCCGCGCTGCCCCCCGAGCCTGCCGCCGCGCTGCCCCCCGAGCCTGCCGCCGTGCGCCCGATGCTGCCGCCGCGCTGCCCCCCGAGCCTGCCGCCGCGCTGCCCCCCGAGCCTGCCGCCGCGCTGCCCCCCGAGCCTGCCGCAGTGCCCCCGCCGCGCTGCCCCCCGAGCCTGCCGCCGCGCTGCCCCCCGAGCCTGCCGCCGCCATGCCCCCGGAGCCTGCCGCCGCCATGCCCCCGGAGCCTGCCGCCGGGGCCTGCACACACACACATGCATACACACACACATGCATACACACACACACACATGCATACACACACACACACACATGCATACACACACACACACACATGCATACACACACACACATACATGCATACACACACACACATACATGCATACACACACACATGCATGCATACACACGCACATACATGCATACACACACACATGCATACACACACACACATGCATACATACACACATACACACACATATATATATATATACACACACACACATACACACACATATATTCACACACACACACATATATACACACACATATATACAAACACGTGTGGGTATATATATATAATGTGTGTGTATATATACACTCACGAATACGCGTATGCGTATACTCATACACACGTATACTATATATATCTATCTATATATATATAGATATATATATAAAATGTGTACACGCATATATACACACACATATATATTTAGGTGAAAAAACTATTTCATCTAAAACAGTGGAAAGTGAATTGCAGGGAGGCATTACAGTACCTTCTGCTGAGAATTCAGCACTGGACAGCTCCCTGCTATACTGAAGCCTGGGTTACTTGTGCAGGGGGAAAGGATCAGCACTGGACAGCTCCCTGCTAATACGAAGCGTGACCGGCGTCTCGGGAGCGAGCACGTCGGGCTGAAGCAAGCGCAGGGAGAAGAAGCGGCGGCCATCTTTGGGAAACTTTTTATAAGTTCATGAAACGCCAGAACTGTAAGTAGGAACCGGCTTTAAAAGCCATTTACATTGGTACTTAGTAATGTATGCTGAAGAAGGGGGACTGGGCAAAAAAAAAATTTCACTGCTGCCTCGAGACATCTCCTTTAATATGGCCATACAGAAGTGTATAGACCCACTTGCTGCCTCGGGACATCTCCTTTAAGTTGAGGGGAGAAGGGGAAATAGCACTAATACTGCCAATGACTGACCGAAAAACCCAGCCACCATAACCAACTAGCCAGCTGCCTAACGTGCCAGCCAGCAAGCCGCCATTATGTTAGCCGCCCTAACATGCGTGAAAGCCGCCAGTATGTGCCAGCCAGCTGCCCTATCGTGCGTGCAAGCCGCCAGTACGTGCCAGCCAGCCACCCGAATGTGTGTGCAAGCCGTCAGTATGTGCCAGCCGCCCTAATGTGTGTGCAAGCTGTCAGTATGTGCCAGCCAGCCGCCCTAATGTGCGTGCAAGCCGCCAGTACGTGCCAGCCAGCTGCCCTAACGTGTGTGCAAGCCGCCAGTACGTACCAGCCAACCGCCCTAACGTGCATGCAAGCCGCCAGTACATGCCAGCCAGCCGCCCTAATGTGCGTGTAAACCGCCAGTACGGGCCAGCCGGCCGCCCCAATGTGTGTGCAAGCCGCCAGTGTGTGCCAGCCAGCTGCCGCAATGTGCGTGCAAGCCACCAGTACGTGTCAGCCAGCCGCCCTAACGTGTGCAAGCCGCCATTACATGCCAGCCGCCCTAACGTGCGTGCAAACCACCATTATGTGCCAGCCAGCTGTCCCAATGTGTGTGCCAGCCGCCCTAACGTGCGTGCAAGCCGCCTGTACGTGCCAGCCAGCCGCCCCAATATGTGTGCAAGCCGCCAGTATGTGCCACCCAGCCGCCCCAATGTGCGTGCAAGCCGCCAGTACGTGCCAGCCAGCCGCCGTAACATGCGTGCAAGCTGCCAGCCAGCCACCCTAACATGCGTGCAAGGCGCCAGTACGTGCCAGACAGCCACTCCAATGTGTGTGCAAGCCGCCAGTGTGTGCCAGCCAGCCGCCCCAATGTGTGTGCAAGCTGCCAGTACGTGCCAGCCAGCCGCCGTAACATGCGTGCAAGCTGCCAGCCAGCCGCCCTAACATGAGTGCAAACTGCCATTACATGCCAGCCAACCTAACGTGCGTGCAAACCGGCATTATGTGCCAGCCAGCCGCCCCAATGTATGTGCCAGCCAGACGCCCAAACGTGCGTGCAAGCCACCAGTACGTGCGTGCCAGCCGCCCTAACGTGCGTGCCAGCCGCCAGTACGTGTGTGCCAGCCGCCTTAACGTGCGTGCAAGCTGCCAGTATGTGCCAGCCAGCCGCCCTAACGTGCGTGCAAGCCGCCGGTGTGTGCCAACCAGCCGCCCCAATGTGCGTGCAAGCCGCTAGTACGTGCCAGCCAGCCGCCCTAACATGCGTGCAAACTGCCATTACATGCCAGCCGCCCTAACGTGCGTGCAAACCGCCATTATGTGCCAGCCAGCCGCCTTTTTTCCGTGTGCGTTAGTCCTTTTCTCCGTGTGCGTTTGTCCTTTTTCCCGTGTGCGTTTGTCCTTTTTCCCGTGTGCGTTTGTCCTTTTTCCCGTGTGCGTTTGTCCTTTTTCCCGTGTGCGTCAGTCCTTTTTCCCGTGTGCGTCAGTCCTTTTTCCGTGTGCGCAAGTCCTTTCTCCCGTGTGCGCAAGTCCTTTCTCCCGTGTGCGCAAGTCCTTTCTCCCGTGTGCGCAAGTCCTTTCTCCCGTGTGCGCAAGTCCTTTTTTCCCTGTGTGCGCAAGTCCTTTTCCCCCCGTGTGCGTCTGTCCTTTTTTCCCCGTGTGCGTTTGTCCTTTTTCCCCCGTGTGCGTCTGTCCTTTTTCCCCGTGTGCGTCTGTCCTTTTTCCCCGTGTGCGTCTGTCCTTTTTCCCCGTGTGCGTCTGTCCTTTTTCCCCGTGTGCGTTTGTCCCTTTTTCTATGTGCATTTGTTTCTTCTCCATGTGCTTTTGTTTGTCCTTTTTCTGTGTGCGTTTTGTTTTTTGACCCATGTGGTAAATGTAACGCAGGATTGCGCTCGGGATTTGTTGCAGGGACTTTTGTGTTTTTGATCAATAATGTAGAATTCTTTTTTTCTCTCTCCTCAGATAAAACCCCACCATTTTAAATTCCTGTAAGCTATATATATATATATATCGCTTCTGTGTGATCATCAGCAGTATTTGCGATGGACTTTTGAAGAACCCGATGCTATCGGTGATGGCGCCGAGCACTACACAAGCCTGTCTGGACAACGATTTTGACGCATGTTTTTTTTAGATAAGGTTTTTTTTGTCTTTTTTAGTTAGGTACTCGCGAGCTAATGAGGATCCTTGACGTGGATTGCGAGCTTATATTATATGGCTAAATTATGCAAATGTAAAAAAAATTTTAAACCTATTTTTAATTATTTGTTTGTGTTGCATAATTTGGCCGTATTATTAACCAATACCTCATTAATCGTAAAGTATTCCAATAAAATAGACCCGCGCCATAAAAGGAACTCTTAATTATCGCTATGCGTTTCAACACATTACAAGTGTCTTTATCAAGCTAGTACACAAATACGTTACAAATATATATATATCCCAGGATTAGCGGCCGCAGGGAAATTTGTCACAGAGATTTTATGCAGAAAATCCGCCCCGTGTGAAGCCAGCCTTACAGCGCTGCACAAGTGTGGAGCTAACAGGCTGCACTAATCAGTGCAGGACAAGTGACCGTTATTGTATCTTGAGGCCACCGGAAGCTAGATGTTTGACAGGAGGAACGCTCCTCTCACACCCCTAGCTCCCGATAGGCTCAATAGGTGAAGGTCCTAGAAGGTGCTGCAGTGGCCTCGCTCCCTGTGTTACGTGGCGCTCTGCACCACCACAGTTACCCAAGCTACCCGCCTGTCCCCCGGCGCAGTGTCCTCGGCGGCTGTCTATCACAGTCGCCCTGCGGTGTTGCGTCCCTGCGGTCATGTAGTCTGGGGGAAGAATGTAATGGCGTGTCCCGCCCCGCTGGTGGCTCCCAGCTGTTCTGCAGTGTGCTGGCGGCGACCGTCAGTGAGTGTTTCGCCGCCGCTGTGTCCCCCCCTCTCTTCATCCCTCCACTCTCTCCCCCATCGCTGTACACAAGTATATAGGAGCTGACTGGCTGGCTGCAGTAGCCTGCTCGCTCCATCAGTGCAGGGGAAGTGACACCCCCCTCCCCCCCTCTATCCCCCTCCCTCTCCCTAATCGCTGTACAAGTATGTATGAGCTGACAGGCTTCACTACACCCTTCAGTGCAGGACATGACAGCCGGCTCCCCCCTCCCTCCTGGCTTCAGTGCAGGACATGACAGCCGGCCCCGCCTCCCTCCATGCAGGACATGACAGCCGGCTCCCCCTCCCTCCTGGCTTCAGTGCAGGACATGACAGCCGGCTCCCCCCCCTCCCTCCATGCAGGACATGACAGCCGGCTCCCCCTCCCTCCATGCAGGACATGACAGCCGGCTCCCCCTCCCTCCTGGCTTCAGTGCAGGACATGACAGCCGGCTCCCCCCCCTCCCTCCATGCAGGACATGACAGCCGGCTCCCCCTCCCTCCATGCAGGACATGACAGCCGGCCCCCCCTCCCTCCATGCAGGACATGACAGCCGGCTCCCCCCCCTCCCTCCATGCAGGACATGACAGCCGGCTCCCCCTCCCTCCATGCAGGACATGACAGCCGGCTCCCCCTCCCTCCTGGCTTCAGTGCAGGACATGACAGCCGGCTCCCCCCCCTCCCTCCATGCAGGACATGACAGCCGGCTCCCCCTCCCTCCATGCAGGACATGACAGCCGGCTCCCCCTCCCTCCTGGCTTCAGTGCAGGACATGACAGCCGGCTCCCCCCCTCCCTCCATGTAGGACATGACAGCCGGCTCCCCCTCCCTCCTGGCTTCAGTGCAGGACATGACAGCCGGCTCCCCCTCCCCCTCCTCCTCCTCCACAGCCTTACAAAGCTGTACAAGTATGGAGGAGCTGACAAGCTTTTACTAGCAGTGTGCAGTCATACCAGATGTTGTCTGGTCTAAGGTCACGTGACCAGCATCCTCGAATCAGCAGCGCTGCTGAACTGCGGCTGAAATCCTAACTATGCCCTCGGGAGCAAGCACGCTGGTCACATGACCTTAGACCGTGCCAGAAAGGCATCATGGGAAATATAAGGACGGCGGCCATCTTGGATTTATTCCGTTTGTAAGTTTCACAGGAAGAAGATAAGAAAATATAAAGGTAAGTGAGTAATGTGCGTTATAATGGTGTGTGTTATAATGGTGTATGTGTTATAATAGTGTGTTCTAATGGGCGTATGTTATAATAGTGTGTGTGTTATAATAGTGTGTGTGTTATAATGGTGTATGTGTTATAATGGGTGTATGTGTTATAATGGTGTGTGTGTTATAATAGTGTGTTCTAATGGGCGTATGTTATAATGGTGTGTGTTATAATAGTGTATGTTATAATGGTGTATGTTATAATAGTGTATGTTATAATGGTGTGTGTGTTATAATAGTGTATGTGTTATAATAGTGTGTGTGTTATACTGGCGTGTGTTATAATGGGTGTATGTGTTATAATGGTGTGTGTGTGTGTTATAATAGTGTGTTATAATGGGCGTATGTTATAATGGTGTGTGTTATAATGGTGTATGTGTTATAATGGTGTATGTGTTATAATAGTGTATGTTATAATGGTGTATGTGTTATAATGGCGTGTGTTATAATGGGTGTATGTGTTATAATGGTGTGTGTTATAATGGTGTATGTGTTATAATGGCGTGTGTTATAATGGGTGTATGTGTTATAATGGTGTGTGTGTGTTATAATGGGTGTATGTGTTATAATGGTGTGTGTGTGTTATAATGCTGTGTGTGTGTTATAATGGTGTATGTGTTATAATAGTGTGTGTTATACTGGCGTATGTTATAATGGTGTATGTGTTATAATGGTGTATGTGTTATAATAGTGTGTGTTATAATGGTGTATGTGTTATACTGGCGTGTGTTATAATAGTGTGTGTTATAATGGTGTATGTGTTATACTGGCGTGTGTTATACTGGCGTATGTTATAATGGTGTATGTGTTATAATGGTGTATGTGTTATAATGGTGTATGTGTTATAATAGTGTGTGTTATAATGGTGTATGTGTTATACTGGCGTATGTTATAATGGTGTATGTGTTATAATGGCGTGTGTTATAATGGGTGTATGTGTTATAATGCTGTGTGTGTGTTATAATGGCGTGTGTGTTATAATAGTGTGTTATAATGGGCGTATGTTATAATGGTGTATGTGTTATAATGGCGTGTGTTATAATGGGTGTATGTGTTATAATGGCGTGTGTTATAATGGGTGTATGTGTTATAATGGTGTGTGTGTGTTATAATGGGTGTATGTGTTATAATGGTGTGTGTGTGTTATAATGGTGTATGTGTTATAATAGTGTGTGTTATACTGGCGTATGTTATAATGGTGTATGTGTTATAATGGTGTGTGTGTTATAATAGTGTGTGTTATAATGGTGTATGTGTTATACTGGCGTGTGTTATAATGGTGTATGTGTTATAATAGTGTGTGTTATAATGGTGTATGTGTTATAATAGTGTGTGTTATAATGGTGTATGTGTTATACTGGCGTGTGTTATACTGGCGTATATTATAATGGTGTATGTGTTATAATGGTGTATGTGTTATAATGGTGTATGTGTTATAATAGTGTGTGTTATAATGGTGTATGTGTTATACTGGCGTATGTTATAATGGTGTATGTGTTATAATGGCGTGTGTTATAATGGGTGTATGTGTTATAATGCTGTGTGTGTGTTATAATGGCGTGTGTGTTATAATAGTGTGTTATAATGGGCGTATGTTATAATGGTGTATGTGTTATAATAGTGTGTGTTATAATAGTGTGTGTTATACTGGCGTATGTTATAATGGTGTATGTGTTATAATGGGTGTATGTGTTATAATGGGTGTATGTGTTATAATGGTGTGTGTGTGTGTTATAATGGTGTGTGTGTGTTATAATGGTGTGTGTGTGTTATAATGCTGTGTGTTATAATGGGTGTATGTGTTATAATGGTGTGTGTGTTATAATAGTGTGTTATAATGGGCGTATGTTATAATGGTGTGTGTGTTATAATAGTGTGTTATAATAGTGTATGTTATAATAGTGTGTGTTATAATGGTGTATGTGTTATACTGGCGTATGTTATAATGGTGTATGTGTTATAATGGCGTGTGTGTGTTATAATGGTGTGTGTGTGTTATAATGGTGTGTGTGTGTTATAATGGTGTGTGTGTGTTATAATAGTGTGTTATAATGGGCGTATGTTATAATGGTGTGTGTGTTATAATAGTGTGTTATAATGGGTGTATGTGTTATAATGGTGTGTGTGTTATAATGGTGTGTGTGTGTTTATAATAGTGTGTTATAATGGGCGTATGTTATAATGGTGTGTGTGTTATAATAGTGTGTTATAATAGTGTATGTTATAATGGTGTGTGTGTTATAATAGTGTGTGTTATAATAGTGTGTGTTATAATGGTGTATGTGTTATACTGGCGTATGTTATAATGGTGTATGTGTTATAATGGCATGTGTTATACTGGCGTATGTTATAATGGTGTATGTGTTATAATGGGTGTATGTGTTATAATGGTGTGTGTGTGTTATAATGGTGTGTGTTATAATGGTGTGTGTGTGTTATAATGGTGTGTGTGTGTGTTATAATGGTGTGTGTGTGTGTTATAATGGTGTGTGTGTGTGTTATAATGGTGTGTGTGTGTTATAATGGTGTGTGTGTTATAATGGGCGTATGTTATAATGGTGTGTGTGTTATAATAGTGTGTGTTATAATAGTGTGTGTTATAATAGTGTGTGTTATAATAGTGTGTGTTATAATAGTGTGTGTTATAATGGTGTATGTGTTATACTGGCGTGTGTTATAATGGGTGTATGTTATAATAGTGTATGTTATAATGGTGTGTGTGTTATAATAGTGTGTGTGTTATAATAGTGTGTGTGTTATAATGGTGTGTGTGTTATAATGGGTGTATGTGTTATAATGGTGTGTGTGTTATAATAGTGTGTTATAATGGGCGTATGTTATAATGGTGTGTGTTATAATGGTGTATGTGTTATAATGGTGTATGTGTTATAATAGTGTATGTTATAATGGTGTATGTGTTATAATAGTGTGTGTTATAATGGTGTATGTGTTATAATGGCGTGTGTTATAATGGGTGTATGTGTTATAATGGTGTGTGTGTGTTATAATGCTGTGTGTGTGTTATAATGGTGTATGTGTTATAATAGTGTGTGTTATAATGGTGTATGTGTTATACTGGCGTGTGTTATACTGGCGTATGTTATAATGGTGTATGTGTTATAATGGTGTATGTGTTATAATAGTGTATGTTATAATGGTGTATGTGTTATACTGGCGTATGTTATAATGGTGTATGTGTTATAATGGCGTGTGTTATAATGCTGTGTGTGTGTTATAATGCTGTGTGTGTGTTATAATGCTGTGTGTTATAATGGGTGTATGTGTTATAATGGTGTGTGTGTTATAATAGTGTGTTATAATGGGCGTATGTTATAATGGTGTATGTGTTATAATGGTGTATGTGTTATAATAGTGTGTGTTATACTGGCGTATGTTATAATGGTGTATGTGTTATAATGGCGTGTGTTATAATGGGTGTATGTGTTATAATGGTGTGTGTGTGTTATAATGGTGTGTGTGTGTTATAATGGTGTGTGTGTGTTATAATGGTGTGTGTGTGTTATAATGGTGTGTGTGTGTGTTATAATGGTGTGTGTGTGTTATAATGCTGTGTGTTATAATGGGTGTATGTGTTATAATGGTGTGTGTGTTATAATGGTGTGTGTGTTATAATAGTGTGTTATAATGGGCGTATGTTATAATGGTGTGTGTGTTATAATAGTGTATGTTATAATGGTGTGTGTGTTATAATAGTGTGTTATAATGGGCGTATGTTATAATGGTGTGTGTGTTATAATAGTGTATGTTATAATGGTGTGTGTGTTATAATAGTGTGTGTTATAATGGTGTATGTGTTATACTGGCGTATGTTATAATGGTGTATGTGTTATAATGGCATGTGTTATACTGGCGTATGTTATAATGGTGTATGTGTTATAATGGGTGTATGTGTTATAATGGTGTGTGTGTGTTATAATGGTGTGTGTGTGTTATAATGGTGTGTGTGTGTTATAATGGCGCGTGTGTGTTATAATGGCGCGTGTGTGTTATAATGGCGCGTGTGTGTTATAATGCTGTGTGTGTGTTATAATGGTGTATGTTTTAATACATCTACATAACAGGTCATTAGTGGGGGGAAAAAAACCAACTGTGTGCGGCCGGACAACCCCTTTAAGTATATACTGTGACGGTCATTATTGGGGTAGGTCTTATTTTTGGGGAAACCCGATAATGAGGCGTAGAATTTCGTCCAGTTTATATCCAGATAGTTGTGTTCCACTTTCTCACCAAAGGAATGGCAGCATCCAGGGCGCGGTATAATATAATAATTATAGCATCCAGGGCGCGGTATAATATAATACTTATAGCATCCAGGGCGCGGTATAATATAATTATAATAATGGCAGCATCCAGGGCGTGGTATAATATAATAATTATAGCATCCAGGGCGCGGTATAATATAATAATTATAATAATGGCAGCATCCAGGGCGTGGTATAATATAATAATTATAGCATCCAGGGCGCGGTATAATATAATAATGGCAGCATCCAGGGCGTGGTATAATATAATAATTATAATAATGGCAGCATCCAGGGCGCGGTATAATATAATAATTATAGCATCCAGGGCGCGGTATAATATAATAATTATAGCATCCAGGGCGTGGTATAATATAATAATTATAGCATCCAGGGCGCGGTATAATATAATAATTATAGCATCCAGGGCGCGGTATAATATAATAATTATAGCATCCAGGGCGTGGTATAATATAATAATTATAGCATCCAGGGCGCGGTATAATATAATAATTATAATAATGGCAGCATCCAGGGTGTGGTGTAATATAATAATTATAGCATCCAGGGCGCGGTATAATATAATAATTATAGCATCCAGGGCGCGGTATAATATAATAATTATAGCATCCAGGGCGCGGTATAATATAATAATTATAGCATCCAGGGCGTGGTATAATATAATAATTATAGCATCCAGGGCGCGGTATAATATAATAATTATAGCATCCAGGGCGTGGTATAATATAATTATAATAATTATAGCATCCAGGGCGTGGTATAATATAATAATTATAGCATCCAGGGCGCGGTATAATATAATACTTATAGCATCCAGGGTGTGGTATAATATAATAATTATAATAATGGCAGCATCCAGGGCGCGGTATAATATAATAATTATAGCATCCAGGGCGTGGTATAATATAATAATTATAATAATGGCAGCATCCAGGGCGTGGTATAATATAATAATTATAGCATCCAGGGCGCGGTATAATATAATAATGGCAGCATCCAGGGCGTGGTATAATATAATAATTATAGCATCCAGGGCGCGGTATAATATAATAATGGCAGCATCCAGGGCGTGGTATAATATAATAATTATAATAATGGCAGCATCCAGGGCGTGGTATAATATAATAATTATAGCATCCAGGGCGCGGTATAATATAATAATTATAATAATGGCAGCATCCAGGGCGTGGTATAATATAATAATTATAGCATCCAGGGCGCGGTATAATATAATAATGGCAGCATCCAGGGCGTGGTATAATATAATAATTATAATAATGGCAGCATCCAGGGCGTGGTATAATATAATAATTATAGCATCCAGGGCGCGGTATAATATAATAATAATTATAATAATGGCAGCATCCAGGGCGTGGTATAATATAATAATTATAGCATCCAGGGCGCGGTATAATATAATAATGGCAGCATCCAGGGCGTGGTATAATATAATAATTATAATAATGGCAGCATCCAGGGTGTGGTATAATATAATAATTATAGCATCCAGGGCGCGGTATAATATAATAATGGCAGCATCCAGGGCGTGGTATAATATAATAATTATAATAATGGCAGCATCCAGGGCGTGGTATAATATAATAATTATAGCATCCAGGGCGCGGTATAATATAATAATTATAATAATGGCAGCATCCAGGGTGTGGTGTAATATAATAATTATAGCATCCAGGGCGCGGTATAATATAATAATTATAGCATCCAGGGCGCGGTATAATATAATAATTATAGCATCCAGGGCGTGGTATAATATAATAATTATAGCATCCAGGGCGCGGTATAATATAATAATTATAGCATCCAGGGCGTGGTATAATATAATTATAATAATTATAGCATCCAGGGCGTGGTATAATATAATACTTATAGCATCCAGGGTGTGGTATAATATAATAATTATAATAATGGCAGCATCCAGGGCGCGGTATAATATAATAATTATAGCATCCAGGGCGTGGTATAATATAATAATTATAATGGCAGCATCCAGGGCGTGGTATAATATAATAATTATAGCATCCAGGGCGCGGTATAATATAATAATTATAATAATGGCAGCATCCAGGGCGTGGTATAATATAATAATTATAGCATCCAGGGCGCGGTATAATATAATAATGGCAGCATCCAGGGCGTGGTATAATATAATAATTATAATAATGGCAGCATCCAGGGCGTGGTATAATATAATAATTATAGCATCCAGGGCGCGGTATAATATAATAATTATAATAATGGCAGCATCCAGGGCGTGGTATAATATAATAATTATAGCATCCAGGGCGCGGTATAATATAATAATTATAATAATGGCAGCATCCAGGGCGTGGTATAATATAATAATTATAATAATGGCAGCATCCTGGGTGTGGTATAATATAATAATTATAGCATCCAGGGCGCGGTATAATATAATAATGGCAGCATCCAGGACGTGGTATAATATAATAATTATAATAATGGCAGCATCCAGGGTGTGGTATAATATAATAATTATAGCATCCAGGGCGCGGTATAATATAATAATTATAATAATGGCAGCATTGAGGGCGTGGTATAATATAATAATTATAGCATCCAGGGCGCGGTATAATATAATAATGGCAGCATCCAGGGCGTGGTATAATATAATAATTATAATAATGGCAGCATCCAGGGCGTGGTATAATATAATAATTATAGCATCCAGGGCGCGGTATAATATAATAATTATAATAATGGCAGCATCCAGGGCGTGGTATAATATAATAATTATAGCATCCAGGGCGCGGTATAATATAATAATGGCAGCATCCAGGGCGTGGTATAATATAATAATTATAATAATGGCAGCATCCAGGGTGTGGTATAATATAATAATTATAGCATCCAGGGCGCGGTATAATATAATAATGGCAGCATCCAGGGCGTGGTATAATATAATAATTATAATAATGGCAGCATCCAGGGTGTGGTATAATATAATAATTATAGCATCCAGGGCGCGGTATAATATAATAATTATAGCATCCAGGGCGTGGTATAATATAATAATTATAATGGCAGCATCCAGGGTGTGGTATAATATAATAATTATAGCATCCAGGGCGTGGTATAATATAATAATGGCAGCATCCAGGGCGTGGTATAATATAATACTTATAGCATCCAGGGCGTGGTATAATATAATAATTATAATAATGGCAGCATCCAGGGCGTGGTATAATATAATAATTATAGCATCCAGGGCGTGGTATAATATAATAATTATAATGGCAGCATCCAGGGTGTGGTATAATATAATAATTATAGCATCCAGGGCGTGGTATAATATAATAATGGCAGCATCCAGGGCGTGGTATAATATAATAATGGCAGCATCCAGGGCGTGGTATAATATAATACTTATAGCATCCAGGGCGTGGTATAATATAATAATTATAATAATGGCAGCATCCAGGGCGTGGTATAATATAATAATGGCAGCATCCAGGGCGCGGTATAATATAATAATTATAGCATCCAGGACGTGGTATAATATAATAAGTATAGCATCCAGGGCGCGGTATAATATAATAATTATAGCATCCAGGGCGTGGTATAGTATAATAATTATAGCATCCAGGGCGTGGTATAATATAATAATTATAGCATCCAGGGCGCGGTATAATATAATAATGGCAGCATCCAGGGCGTGGTATAATATAATAATTATAGCATCCAGGGCGTGGTATAATATAATAATTATAGCATCCAGGGCGCGGTATAATATAATAATGGCAGCATCCAGGGCGTGGTATAATATAATAATTATAGCATCCAGGGCGCGGTATAATATAATAATGGCAGCATCCAGGGCGCGGTATAATATAATAGTTATAGCATCCAGGGCGTGGTATAATATAATAATTATAATAATGGCAGCATCCAGGGTGTGGTATAATATAATAATTATAATAATGGCAGCATCCAGGGTGTGGTATAATATAATAATTATAGCATCCAGGGCGCGGTATAATATAATAATGGCAGCATCCAGGGCGTGGTATAATATAATAATTATAATAATGGCAGCATCCAGGGCGTGGTATAATATAATAATTATAGCATCCAGGGCGCGGTATAATATAATAATTATAATAATGGCAGCATCCAGGGTGTGGTGTAATATAATAATTATAGCATCCAGGGCGCGGTATAATATAATAATTATAGCATCCAGGGCGCGGTATAATATAATAATTATAGCATCCAGGGCGTGGTATAATATAATAATTATAGCATCCAGGGCGCGGTATAATATAATAATTATAGCATCCAGGGCGTGGTATAATATAATTATAATAATTATAGCATCCAGGGCGTGGTATAATATAATAATTATAGCATCCAGGGCGTGGTATAATATAATACTTATAGCATCCAGGGTGTGGTATAATATAATAATTATAATAATGGCAGCATCCAGGGCGCGGTATAATATAATAATTATAGCATCCAGGGCGTGGTATAATATAATAATTATAATGGCAGCATCCAGGGCGTGGTATAATATAATAATTATAGCATCCAGGGCGCGGTATAATATAATAATTATAATAATGGCAGCATCCAGGGCGTGGTATAATATAATAATTATAGCATCCAGGGCGCGGTATAATATAATAATGGCAGCATCCAGGGCGTGGTATAATATAATAATTATAATAATGGCAGCATCCAGGGCGTGGTATAATATAATAATTATAGCATCCAGGGCGCGGTATAATATAATAATTATAATAATGGCAGCATCCAGGGCGTGGTATAATATAATAATTATAGCATCCAGGGCGCGGTATAATATAATAATTATAATAATGGCAGCATCCAGGGCGTGGTATAATATAATAATTATAATAATGGCAGCATCCAGGGTGTGGTATAATATAATAATTATAGCATCCAGGGCGCGGTATAATATAATAATGGCAGCATCCAGGACGTGGTATAATATAATAATTATAATAATGGCAGCATCCAGGGTGTGGTATAATATAATAATTATAGCATCCAGGGCGCGGTATAATATAATAATTATAATAATGGCAGCATTGAGGGCGTGGTATAATATAATAATTATAGCATCCAGGGCGCGGTATAATATACTAATGGCAGCATCCAGGGCGTGGTATAATATAATAATTATAATAATGGCAGCATCCAGGGCGTGGTATAATATAATAATTATAGCATCCAGGGCGCGGTATAATATAATAATTATAATAATGGCAGCATCCAGGGCGTGGTATAATATAATAATGGCAGCATCCAGGGCGTGGTATAATATAATAATTATAATAATGGCAGCATCCAGGGTGTGGTATAATATAATAATTATAGCATCCAGGGCGCGGTATAATATAATAATGGCAGCATCCAGGGCGTGGTATAATATAATAATTATAATAATGGCAGCATCCAGGGTGTGGTATAATATAATAATTATAGCATCCAGGGCGCGGTATAATATAATAATTATAGCATCCAGGGCGTGGTATAATATAATAATTATAATGGCAGCATCCAGGGTGTGGTATAATATAATAATTATAGCATCCAGGGCGTGGTATAATATAATAATGGCAGCATCCAGGGCGTGGTATAATATAATACTTATAGCATCCAGGGCGTGGTATAATATAATAATTATAATAATGGCAGCATCCAGGGCGCGGTATAATATAATAATTATAGCATCCAGGGCGTGGTATAATATAATAATTATAGCATCCAGGGCGTGGTATAATATAATAATTATAATGGCAGCATCCAGGGTGTGGTATAATATAATAATTATAGCATCCAGGGCGTGGTATAATATAATAATGGCAGCATCCAGGGCGTGGTATAATATAATAATGGCAGCATCCAGGGCGTGGTATAATATAATACTTATAGCATCCAGGGCGTGGTATAATATAATAATTATAATAATGGCAGCATCCAGGGCGTGGTATAATATAATAATGGCAGCATCCAGGGCGCGGTATAATATAATAATTATAGCATCCAGGACGTGGTATAATATAATAAGTATAGCATCCAGGGCGCGGTATAATATAATAATTATAGCATCCAGGGCGTGGTATAATATAATAATTATAGCATCCAGGGCGTGGTATAATATAATAATTATAGCATCCAGGGCGCGGTATAATATAATAATGGCAGCATCCAGGGCGTGGTATAATATAATAATTATAGCATCCAGGGCGTGGTATAATATAATAATTATAGCATCCAGGGCGCGGTATAATATAATAATGGCAGCATCCAGGGCGTGGTATAATATAATAATTATAGCATCCAGGGCGCGGTATAATATAATAATGGCAGCATCCAGGGCGCGGTATAATATAATAGTTATAGCATCCAGGGCGTGGTATAATATAATAATTATAATAATGGCAGCATCCAGGGTGTGGTATAATATAATAATTATAATAATTATTATATTATACCACTAATTATTATATTATACCACGCCCTGGATGCTGCCATTCCTTTGGTAAGAAAGTGGAACACAGGTACATTGGGGTCTCTGAAGGCTCTGACCCCGTTATTGTGGCGTCCCATGGACTTAATAGTCATCTTTGTACTGGCTTAATCCTGCAGTGTGCTGTGAGTCTCATTCAGAGTGAGGGTGCGGAGTTTTATATCCAGATAGTCCAGCGACCCGGTTATCCATGTAACCAGGAAATTGGATTGCAGTAGGAAGAGATCCTGTGGGGGAGGGGGAGGTTAGAAGCTTTCAACTTGGCATTATTGTCAGGCCAGAAAGTGACCTGAACCCGGACAGCTCCACCATCAGGTCAGGGATGGCGGTACGGGTAGAGGATATGACTGCCAATACATCATCTGCTCACATACCAATCGTATGATTCCCTTGTTGTCCGGGTTATAACAACCTTTTATTGCCAATGGATCTATGCTTAGATTAATTAGGAGAGGAGACAGTGGGCAGCCCTGCCTCGTAGCCGCCGCGGGCCCCAGGGCCGGCGGGCGGCCTTGCCTCGTAGCCGCCGCGGGCCCCAGGGGCGGCCCTGCCTCGTAGCCGCCGCGGGCCCCAGGGCCGGCGGGCGGCCTTGCCTCGTAGCCGCCGCGGGCCCCAGGGCCGGCTGGCGGCCCTGCCTCGCAGCCGCCGCGGGCCCCAGGGGCGGCGGGCGGCCCTGCCTCGTAGCCGCCGCGGGCCCCAGGGGCGGCGGGCGGCCTTGCCTCGTAGCCGCCGCGGGCCCCAGGGCCGGCGGGCGGCCCTGCCTCGTAGCCGCCGCGGGCCCCAGGGGCGGCGGGCGGCCCTGCCTCGCAGCTGACGCGGGCCCCAGGGGCGGCCCTGCCTCGCAGCCGACACGGGCTCCAGGGGCGGCGGGCGGCCCTGCCTCGCAGCCGACACGGGCTCCAGGGGCGGCGGGCGGCCCTGCCTCGCAGCCGTCACGGGCTCCAGGGGCGGCGGGCGGCCCTGCCTCGTAGCCGCCGCGGGCCCCAGGGGCGGCGGGCGGCCCTGCCTCGCAGCTGACGCGGGCCCCAGGGGCGGCCCTGCCTCGCAGCCGACACGGGCTCCAGGGGCGGCGGGCGGCCCTGCCTCGCAGCCGACTCGGGCTCCAGGGGCGGCGGGCGGCCCTGCCTCGCAGCCGCCGCGGGCCCCAGTGGCGGCGGGCGGCCCTGCCTGGCAGCCGCCGCGGGCCCCAGTGGCGGCGGGCGGCCCTGCCTCGCAGCCGCCGCGGGCCCCAGTGGCGGCGGGCGGCCCTGCCTCGCAGCCGCCGCGGGCCCCAGGGGCAGTGTATGGGATCCACAGTCTTGTCAGAAATTCAGTAGGAAACTTCCAATGTTCTACTGTGTTTCCCTGAAAATAAGACAGTGTCTTATATTAATTTTTGTTCAAAAAGGTTTAACTTTTTTACATGTATAGCTGCCTGGAAACTATTTAAATTGACTTTTTTAATTAACTGTTAGCACGGCTTAATTTTGGAGTAGGGCTTATATTTCAAGCATCCTCAAAAAGCCTGAAAAATCATTTTGCATCCTCAAAAATTCTGGAAAATCATGCTATGTCTCATTTTCAGGGAAACCGGGTATATTAAAATTATACTTTTTATTAAAATTTTATTTTTTCAAGCGTCTCATTGAGACCGTCTGGATTTAAAGTGTTAAAATGGAAAAAGTAAACCATTTCCTTTGTTTTAAGTCTAGAAAACTCGCCGATGGGGATTTGTTCCACCGGGGTAATTTTGAAAAGTGACAAATCTGAATTACGATGAGTATAGAAATGCTTAGAGACTCTGTTTTAAAAAACGCTATAACGTTGGATAACGGCGATCGCGGAAAAGTGAAGAAAAGTTGAAAAAAAGAAAAGTTTCACCTCCCCTCATGGATCGGATCCATGAGGGAAGGTGAAAATACTCACCCTCCTTCCTCCATGTCCTCCCACCACTCTCGGGACCATCCGCTGGCTTCTGCGATGTGCCGATGTGGCGCGCATGCGCAGAAGGCCGGCGAGCCCGGCAAATTCAAAATCTCCCTGCACCCGGCTGTCACCGTAAGCCGAGTGCAGGGAGATATGACTGGGGACCGCTGTATGCGGTTCCCAGTCACATGATCACCGTTATCCATCAGATAACCGTGATCATATAAAGTTAAAAAGTAAAAAAAAAAAAAAAAAGAAAGTTTATAAAGTTAAAGTTTCATCTCCCCTTATGGATCGTATCCGTAAGGGGGGATGAAATTACGTACCCAAGGTCCCGGATTTGTTCCCTCATGGGATGTTGATCCGCGGACCTTACCCCAGCTTCGGCGCATGAGCCCATCAGCATGATGGCGGACGCATGCGCAAAAGTGAAGGATTGCCCAAGAAATGTAAAATCTCCCTGAACCTGGCTACCAAAGGTAGCCAAGATCCTGGAGATGTCACGGGGAGCCGCGGTATGCGGTTACTGGTCACGTGATCGCCGTTATCCAATGCATAATGACGATCACGTAAAAGTTTGTTAAAAAATGGGAGTTTCGGTGAGGGGACATGAAACATCTTCTCGGAGGCTTCCGCATTTGAATCCAGATGCGATTATTCTCCATGGATCCTTCCAGCTTCTGCGCATGCGCCCGCCGGCAAAATGCCGGACACATTCGCAGGAGCCGGGGAGCCCAGGAAATTTTAAATCTCCTTGCTCCCAACGACCAACGTTCGCTGAGTGCTTGGAGCAGTGACCGGTGGCCTCGCTGAGCGGTCCCCGGTCACATGATAAAGTAGCGAACTAACATTAGGCCGGTCACACATGACCAGAGAGGAATTACGGGTTCTGCATGCGCTTGATCAGCGGTAATCCACGGATCAATCACATGCATTAGATTACACAATCCCCCCCAATTAGCGGGCCGGAATTACATAATCCACTCGCAGAAACAGAACACGGCATGCTAGATTTTACCGCGGATATCCGCGACCTAGAGCCCATTGTGCTCTATGACAGCGGATATACTCGCATCCCATGTGCAAACACATTGTGTACGGGCTGCGGGTACCTGAGTCATCTCTAAGCGACGGCGCGGGAAATAAAAACAAAAATGATGTAGTGCGCATGACCTCCTGTGTGAGTATGCAGTTATGCGCAGTACATTACATGGCCATACACAGCGCCACGGCCAGACTCACAGCTGGGATCCGCTGCGCACCTCCACAAGCGGATTCCACATACGGCCGTGTAAGTTTGGCGTTATTCAGACCGCTACCGGGGGATACCGGTTTTATTGCCCTATGTGCCCATTTCAATCAGCCTCCGTAATTACCCGTCTTCAGAAATACCACACAGTTCACATTATTACTTTTATCTAAGATTTGGGGAACGCCGAAAAGGGCGCAGAGGGGGGGGGGGGGGGATATTTTTAGGGAGTCAATTTTTATGGAATTTATTCAGTTGTACCCTGAAATCCAACGGGCATTCCCTCCATTATAGGCCTAGCCATGTGTCCTGTAAGAAGATTAGGGCCACAATGGGTACGTTTCTGAATACGGGACAAACTTGGGTATCTATTTTGGGGTGCAAGTCTTCATTCCTATGTGTGCTGTACAAAAAGGGAGTAAATTTCTTACCGAAAATTCCTTTTTTCCGAGTCATCCTGACGGCAGACATGGAGGTTGCACCTTGACCTCGTAGGGACAGGAAGCAAGAGACTTCAAAAGGCTCCTCCTGCCTCCCATTCACCAGTGTCTTCTAACTTACTTACATGGACATGTCGTGGTTAACCAAGGAAGATTTTTATTGCTCCAAGACAAAATTAACATGGTTAGTTCTATTTGAACATAAACAATAAGAGGGTAGCTTACCCGGATTAAACAAAGGAAATATGCACAAATTTACCGCATAAGCAGAAATGTCCACCATAGGAGCCTCTGGGCTACTAGTTCGTGCCCGCATAGATGTAGATATAATCGTGTGAATTTTTGGGAGGGAAATACGTGCCGTCAGGATGACTCGGAAAAAAGGAATTTTCGGTAAGAAATTCACTCCCTTTTCCCAGCATCATCCTGACGGCAGACATGGAGTATACCAGATTAACTCTTTAGGGAGGGACCACTGCTTGCAGGACCTTTCTCCCGAAAGAGAGATCGGAGGAGAGGTCCGCATTCGGCCTGTAATGTTTTGCGAAGGTGTGCAGGTTGGACCATGTGGCTGCCTTACAAATTTGGTCCGGCGTCGCCATAGCCCTCTCTGCCCAGGAGCAGGATACTGCCCTGGTTGAATGGGCCTTGAGTCCTTCCGGGATAGTGCTGTTGCCGGAAGAGTAGGCCTGCTGGATGGTGGCTTTTATCCAGCGGCTAATGGATCTTCTAGAAGCCGCTCTTCTTCAGCCCGGCCCCTGGAATTGGACAAAAAGACAGTCAGCCTTCCTGAAGGATGAGGTCTGCTCTAAGTAGCATAAAATGGCCCTCCTTACATCCAGGGTATTGTAGTCTCTTTCCCTATCGTTTTGGGGATTTTGACAGAAGGATGGGAGAATAATTTCTTGCTGTCTATGGAATTTTGAGGCTATCTTTGGGAGAAAGAAGGGGTCTGTTTTTAGTATGACCCTATCGTCCTGGATTAATGAGTAAGGTGTCTTACAAGATAGGGCCTGGAGCTCGCTCACGCGCCTTGCTGTTGTGATAGCTACCAAGAACACAGTTTTAAACGTGAGGAACCTAATTGGTATCTGATCGATAGGCTCAAAGGGATCTTTGCACAGATTTTGGAGGACTAAGTTTAGGTCCCATGGCGGGACCATACTACGGCTAACTGGCCTCATTCTCTCTGCCGCTTTCATAAACCTGCGGATTAGTCTATGATCCGCTAGGGGCTGATCTAGAATGGCCGAGAGTGCTGATACCTGCACTTTCAGGGTTCCCGGTCTCAGGTTTTTGTCTAGACCCTCCTGGAGGAAATCCAAAATCTCTGCCACTGAAGTGTCGAAATTGGAGACTTCCAGCCCCCTCCAGGAGGAGAATCTTTTCCAGATTTTATTATAGATAGCTGAGGACACCGGTTTTCGGGACTGGCGTAACGTCGCGATGACCCTAGAGGACAGACCTTGTCTTAGTAGCATCTGTTCCTCAATATCCAGACCGCGAGGTTCAGTCTCTCTAAGTTGGGGCACAGAACTGGGCCCTGTGCTAGAAGATCCTTCCTGGATGGAAGGCGGATTGGCTCCGTGATGGCGAGTTTTAGGAGTACCGGAAACCATGCCCTTTTTTCCCAGTGTGGAGCGATTAGGATCAGCGTGATGTTGCTCTGCTGGACCTTCTGAAGAACCCTCGCGATCAGGGGTATGGGGGGAAAGGCGTATGCCAGACTGAAATCCCAACTCTGGGGAAAAAGCGTCTAACCCCTCGGCCCTGTCCCTCGGATCTAGGGAAAAGTAGGCGGGGCATTTTGAGTTTCTGCTGCTCGCGAATAGGTCCACCTGTGGACTGCCCCAGGTTTCCGTAATAAGACGAAACTCCTCCTGATTCAGCGACCATTCTCCGGGGTCCAGGCGTCTTCGACTGAGGAAGTCGGCTGTCTGGTTTTGGGACCCTTTGAGGTGGACCGCTGTCAGGGATTGTACCGTGGTCTCGGCCCATCTGAAGATCCGGGCTGTTAGTTTCAGCAGGTGAACGTTTCTGGTGCCCCCCTGGTGGCGAATAAGTGAAACGGCGGTCACATTATCGGAGAAGACTTTTATGTGTCTTTTCTTTAGGATATCCTGAGTCCTGTGAAGCGCTTCCCAGATGGCCCTAAGTTCTCTGAAATTCGATGTCTGGGCACGCAGCGTCGGCCCCCACTCGCCCTGGAGCAGGCGCTGCCCCACTTGCGCTCCCTAGCCAGACTGGCTCTGTTACTACAGAGATGAAGGGTTCTGCCACCCATGGGGACTCCGCTTCTAGAGTATCAGTTGACCGCCACCAGCGGAGGGACCTTAAGACAGAGGATGACATGGGCATTCTCCTATCCAGAGAGATGGATGTCCCATCCCAGTTACCCAGGATGGCTCTCTGTAGTGTTCTAGAGTGCGCCTGGGCCCAAGGGATAATGCCAATGCAGGAGGTCATGAGGCCCAGGAGCCTCATTGCGTCCCTAATTGCCATTTGCTTCTTCTGGCCTCCCTCCTGAGCTGCCAGTCTAAGACTTTCCTGTCTGGGTGGAGGCAAAGACAAGGTCTGTGATACTGAGTCTATCTGCACCCCCAGGAAGGTTTTCCGTGTCTCAGGGAGAAGACTGGACTTGGGGAAGTTAACTATCCACCCCAATCTCTGAAACAGAGAGATGACTCTGCTAGTATTGTCTCTGAGGATCTTGGATGAGGAGGCGATCACCAGGAAGTCGTCCAGGTACGGGATGATATTTATACCTGCTACATGGAGATGCGCCACCATCTCTGCCACTATTTTAGAGAATATTCTGGGCGCTGTAGAGATGCCAAAGGGTAGGCACTGAAATTGAAAATGGCGTACCCGGCTCCCTATTCTGATGGCAAACCTCAGGTATTTATGATGTTCTGGCAGGACTGGGACGTGGTAGTACGCGTCTTTTAGGTCGATGGTACTCATAAAGTCCCCTCTTTCGATCAGGGTTACCGCTGACCGGACTGTTTCCATTTTAAACCTTTTGTAGGTAATAAATTTATTCAGGCCCTTCAGATTACGAATAATCCGGAAACTGCCGTTTGGCTTTTTTTAAATCAGAAATAGAGGCGAGTAGAAACCCTGGCCCTGCTCTACTGTGGGGACCCGAACTACCGCCCCCATTTGCAGCATCTTAGAGATTTCATCTTTAAAGATGTCCTGCATGGCAGGGGATTGTGTGGGGGTGACTCTGAAGAAATTCGGGGGCCGGGTGAAGAATTCTATTCTGTACCCCTGGGCTATGAGCTGCAGGACCCACGGGTTATCTGTAATCTCTTGCCATTCTCGGGAAAAGCTCAATAGTCTGCCCCCACCTGGTACTCTTCTATAGGGGTAGGGGTTGTTTTTGTCTTACCCCTGCCTCCTTTGGGGTAGGACCAGCGCCCCGTCTTTCCTTTGCCCCGGTATGGCTTAAAGGATGGCTGGCGTTTGTAGGGAAATCCCGTTCTTGCTTGATCCGGAAAACTGTGGGTTTTGTCGGTAGCTCTTTTTAGGATCTCCTCCAAATCTGCGCCAAAAATGTGCTGGCCATGAAAGGGGATGGAACACAATCTTCCTTTGGAGGCCGTATCTGCCTTCCATGTTTTTAGCCAGACTGCCCGCCTGGCCATGTTGGACAATGCGGCGCTTCTGGCTGCCAGCCTCATGGACTCTGCGGATGCGTCTGCCAGGAAGCCTGTTGCTGATTTTAGTAGAGGCATGCATTCCAGTAACGCCTCTCTGGGGGCCTTCTGTTTAATCTGGTCGTCGAGTTCCCCTAACCAGAGAAACATCGACCTCGCCACGGAAGTCGCTGCGATGTTGGACTCCAGCGTATAGGCCGTTGTTTGCCAGGCCCGTTTCATCAACGCATCAACCCTGTTGTCCATCGGGTCTTTGAGATGAGAGGAGTCCTCAAATGGCAGGGCTGTCTTTTTGGCCATTCTGGCCACTTGTGCGTCCACCTTGGGGACCTCTTCGTAGACGATCACATCTTCCTCCGCTAAGCGGAGTCTTTCTTTGTGCTCGCGGGACAAGTAGAGATGTCTGTCCGCGCAAGCCCGTTCATGCATGATTACTTTTTTCAGAGTATCATTAACTGGAAGCACAATGCGATTCCTTGGCCTGAACCCGCCGAACATGTCGTCCTGTACGGACCTTGGCTCGACCACATCCTCTAGCTTCATTGTATCCCTGACGGCTCTGATCAGGTCATCCAGGTCCCCGGATGAAAAATAATACTACTTCTTCTCATCCTTGGTGTCAGAGGGACGGTCCAAGAGTTCGCCGTCTGACAGGTCGCCCAGGGATTGCTCAGAGTTTGATCTCGACAGCAGTATGTGGCTCGCTCTTTTAGTGGCCCTTTTTTCCCGCTTGGCTGAGGGAGACTGGAGATCGATGCCCTGACCTCCTCCCTGACTAGGGATCTAATATCCTCCCTGAATGCGGCCTGTTCATCCGTAAGGATCTTGGAGGTACAGTCCTGGCATAGCGGTTTTTTATATGCCTTGTCTAATTTTTTAAGGCACAGGGCGCATTTCTTGTATTTTTTCCTAAGGTCTTGCTTAGACCGGGTGAATTCCCTGTCCTGCAGAATATACATGCATGCACATAAGGGAAAACCCCTACACAATGCTAAATCCCTGGGCATAACATTCCTGCAGCAAGTCACACTTACGGTTTGCAGGGCTTCCATCTCTGATTCCTTTGTAGTCATACTTGCCAGAAGTATAGACAGGATCAGGCAGACAGAGTAATCCTTCTCTGAAGGTGTGCTGTCAATGGAAGCTTGCCGGGGGTCTCCATTTTTAAATCTCCGACGTCTGACGTCACCACGTCACGCCGCGTCATTGGCTCCGCCCCCTGACGTTGCACGCGGCCGCGCCGGCATGCCTGGAGGAGAGGCATCTGAGCCTATGGCCCGCCGCTCTCCCCGGCTGAAACGCTGCACGGAAGCCCGTGGAAGAAGCAGGAGGGGACTCGGGGACCTCTGGTCCGCCGCTCCGATGCGTTTTGCGGTGGTGAACCCCGAGCGGTCAGACGTGTGGCCCGCCGTGCCCCCGGACCGCGCTGACTCTCCCGAGGGGAGGTGAGAGGGGAAGCAGCCCTGTGGACCGTCAGCCCCGCTGTCAGCCAGATTCCTTCCTGGAAGAAGGTGAGAGGGGAAGCTTCAATTCCGGTATTATCCTGTGGCTCCCTGGAGGCAGCACCTCTTGCATGTCCCTGTAGGGACAGGAAGCACTGGTGAATGGGAGGCAGGAGGAGCCTTTTGAAGTCTCTTGCTTCCTGTCCCTACAAGGTCAAGGTGCAACCTCCATGTCTGCCGTCAGGATGACGCCGGGAAAAAACTCTCTTTAAATTGACACAGTTGCCAAAAAAATGAAAATTGTATTTATTTTCCTTTTGCTTTGCATAGATTCATTCAAAAACCGTGGGATCAAAATACACAGTGCACCCCTAGATGAATTTGCTAACGGGTCTAGTTTTCAAAATGGGGTCATTTGTGGGGGTTCTCCATCGGTTTGGTCACTCAAGGGGTCTACAAGTGGGCAATGGGGCCTGGAATTTATTCAGTTATGTCCTGAAATCCAACGGGTGTTCCCTCTATTACAGGCCGAGCCATGTGTCTTGTAAACAGATTAGCGCCACAACGAGTATATTTCATAACACGGGACAAACAGTGGTATCCATTTTGGGGTGAAAGTCTTCATTTATATGTGTGCTGTACAAAAAAAAAACCTGTTTTTAATTTGACGCAATTGCCCACAAAAATGAAAATCTTAATTATTTCCTTCTGCTTTGCTTAGATTAATTAAAAAACTGTGGGATCAAAATACACAATACACCCCTAGATGAATTCGTTAAGGGGTCTAGTTTTCAAAATGAGGTCAATTGTGGGGGTTCTCCATAATTTTGGACGCTCAAGGGCTCTACAAGTGGGCAATGGGGCCTAAATCAGCTTCAAGCAAAATGTCTGTTCTGAAAGCCACCGGCTGCTCTTTTCAGTTTGGGCCCCGTTGTGCATATGGACAGAAGATCAGGGCCACAATGGGTATGTTTCTGAACACGGGACAAACGGGGGTATCCATTTTGGGATGAAAGTCTTCATTCCTATGTGTGCTGTACAAAAAAAAACCTGTTTTTAAAATGACACAATTGCCCACAAAAATGAAAATCGTAATTTTTTCCTTCTGCTTTGCTTAGATTCATTCAAAAACTGCGAGGTCAAAATACGCAGTACACCCCTAGATGAATTCGTTAAGGGGTCTAGTTTTCAAAATGGGGTCATTTGTGGGGGTTCTATATCGTTTTGGCCGCTCGAGGGCTCTACAAGTGGGCAATGGGGCCTGAAACACCTTCAGGCAAATTCTGTTTTGAAAGGCACCGGCCTGCTTCTTTCGGTTTGGGCCCCTTTGTGCATACAGATGTAATATTAGGGCCACAATGGGTATGTTTCTGAACATGGCACAAACGGGGGGATCCATTTTGGGGTGCAAATCCTCATTTTCATGTGCACTATAGAAAATAAAACTGCCTTCAAAACGACATATATGCAGAAATCGTAAATTTTATTTTTCTCCTCTAAATTGCATTAACGCCTAAAAAAAATCTGTGAGGTCAAAATACTCCTGACCCCCTCAGTGAATACATTGGGGTTGTAGCTTTTAAAATGGGGTCATTTGTGGGGGTATCTATCATTCGGACACCTATGAGCCTTTGCAATCTTGGTTTGGTGCAGGAAAACAAAGTGTTCCTCAAAATGTTAATAATTATAATTAATCTTAAATTTGTACGTCTCCTAAATAGATAAAAAAAAAAAAAAGAAAGCTTTTCAAATGTGCATCCAGAATAAAGTGAACAGATGGAAATATATATATCATCAAAAATTTGTACAGTATGTTTGCACATATTTGATATATTACAATTAAAATGTGAAAAAATGACAATTAAAAAAAAACATTTTCCCAATTTTGGCGCTTTTAATAAATATACACAA